>NC_138920.1:13105735-13651647 GCF_965231255.1 Vanellus vanellus
GTCTTCTGGTTTGAGCAGTTTCTTTTTATGTTACTTGTTTTAATGGTTATCTGATCATTAGTCTGCTTGCTAGAGGAAGGAAGAATTTCATACGTAAAAGGGAAGAAGTGATGCAGCTCCTATTCTATCAAAAATGGACTATCATTTAGTTAATTCACTAAATAGCATAATAATTCCTATTATCTTGACTAAACAACTTTAATGTTCTGTGTGTTTAGTGGTATGCTGTTCTGGATGGCTGTCTAACTTTCAGTGCTCTGTATGAGTACATTTAAGTGCCTAATGATCCAAGCAACCTGCTTTTTAATTGGGATGATATTGTCTGAAACAACTGTTTAACGTTAATACTCTGAATTGTAAACATGTCAACTTGGGGATATTTTATAGCTCTTCTTACAAATTCAGAATGATAGCAAGATTTTTCCTTCAAAACTTTTCCTGCCCTTACTTTGAGGTGGGAATGTGGGGTACTTCCAGGCAATCTTTCATCCCAATAAAAGGGGAAAATTGGCCACAAATGTGTTTCGCACAGTTTGTCTCAGACAATATGAGAAAGATTCTCTCCAAATGTGCAAATATTAATGGTTGCAGCTGCTAGTTTGGAAGATGCTCTCTTAAAACATAAGGAATGTTTTTCACCTGAACTATAATTTCTAATCTTTGAACAGAGAAGCAGATGAGGGCTGCAAAAAGCCCTTGGAACGATTGCTTAACATCTGGCAAGAAAGAAGTGTGTATGGCAGTGAGTTCATACAGCAGCTGAAACTTTCTATGGAAGACTCCAATAGTCCTCAAACTAAAGGTAAATGCGTATTGCTTTTGTATGCTTTGCTTTGTTTTTGTTGTTTTTTTTTGTTTTTTGTTTTTTTTTTTTTTAAATTGGTATGTGTTTCACTGAAAGTACTGTGAGTAGTTGAGCTCTGGGCCCCTGTAGTTGATTTGTTGCTGGAGCTGGTCATGGAGGTTCTTTGGGATTGACTTGAGAGAAGTCTGATTTTCATTAAACTCGCAGTTCCAGTTTGAAAGTGTGTTGCCTTGTGACTTGTGGCTGGCTTAAGGTAATTTCTGCTTCTGCTCACGCAGACAGAATACTCCAGTGCTGCCTTTTGATATAGAGGCAAGTAAGTAGGGTGCAAGGAACTGTTGCGTCCACCCTGCGAGTTAAAATTGTCCTACTCTACAGCTCTGTGAGTGATTATCTGGGTCATTATAATGGTTTATTCAATATTGTTAGTGCTGTCATTCTCATATTATTTTTTTAATTTTGCATAGTTACTATATTTTATTTTAACTTTTAATAACCGAAGGCTGGAATATATACCCAGAAGCTTGTCTGGTCTCTTTTTTTCTTATACCAGCTGATGTCATTTGGGGAAAACAATAACTTTGCATCATTTAATATCATTAGAACATCACGGTTATAACCTTATTATTGCATGAGAAGGATGTGAGAAACCGAGTAATAAGTTTCTTGCGTTTAAGGTGCTTTTATATTGCTTTAGCAGATACTGCCTCTTCTGTAGCATCTGAAAATATTTGACTGGTAGTACTGTAATGAAAAGAGAGGAGCAGTAGGACGCCTAACCTATGGAAGGTGGAAGTCATTAAAAATCCAGTGTGTTGCTGTCAGGGGAATATTTGTCCACTTTGCAGCTAAAGGAAGTGTCAGTGTCTTCAAATTAGCTAAAATCACATTACTGCTTTGACTAAATTTTGCTCTGTTCTCTACAGAGGTGTGATACTTTGTGAGAGAGTTGTCTTAGTTGTTAATAAAGTGCTCTATGCCATTCTTAAGTGGCAAACACAAGCAAGATACGTCTGTGGAGTTGGTAGTTAGTACAGAATTAATATGAAGACATACGCTTATGGCTGTAGTTTTGTGTGTTTTAACGTGCTCCTTCAGGTGAGATTACTGGATGGGTGCTTTAGCAGCTTACAACAGAGGTCTTCCATCTTACTGTAATTTAAGTATGACATTCAGAAGGTATTGCCATTTTTTCCCCAGATGCTGGGAGGCCAACTGACCTGACTGAAGGGGTTGTCCCTTCTGTATTAGGAAGGACAGAGGGAGTCTCTGCTCTGAGGGGTGGGAGAGGGGAACAATGAAAGGTGTACAGTGGCTACATGAAATAGCTCATATTGGGGTTTTTCTGTTGTCTGGGTGCAATGCATAAGACACCTCTTTGCCATGAAAGAATAGAATTTACATGCCTGATTTCCTGTTGAACTGTTTAACTGATTTGAAATTGTTAATTTTGGGTACCTAGATAAGTGTTTCGCAAGTTTAATTTTTAATCTAAACAAAGTGATACTGTGTGTCCAAGAAATACAGCTTTGATTTCCTGGTGACTTGGTAACTGTTGCTCAGTGTCATCCTCCCTTTGGCTGGTGCTATGAGTCAGTTCTGCTACTGTTATTTTCTCAACTTAAAAAATGTTTATACAAAATCAAACCCTTCCTAAGTGTAACAGACCTTTGTCTGTGGGAAACAGAATGAAGAAATACAGTTTTAAGAACTGCTGTGTGCGCATCTTCACTTGCCAAAAACTTAGTTTTTGTCTGGGTAATTGGAGATACCAATGTAGCATCTTTTATTTGTTAGAAGAGTTCAGGCCTTTTCATAACTGTGAATATTGCTGCTGCCTTGTCAGTTCATTGTTGTCGTGGTTTAGGCCAAAATCCACTACTGGGGACCTGAGGGACCCCAGATGGGGCCGACAGATGCTCCCCTCTACCCTTCTTCAAAGAGAGAGGCAGTGGAGGAAAAAGAGACTTATGAGTTTAGAAGGAATTAAACTACTTTAATGAAATATTAATAATAAAATAAAAAGAAATAATGAAAAATATACAAAACTGTATCAAGCTCCTGAGATGACAATCATGTCACCAGCTGGCACTGGGGCAGTCCCAGCCTGGACTCAGTGATGGACGAGAACTGTGTTCCAGATCTGGATTCAGTATCAGGGTCACAGGCAAACAAACAGACATCGGCCATTGAAGGAAGAGAGCTGACCCTTTGATCCAAATTGAGATCTTTAAATTAAATTAAAAATAAATTTGAAAACGTCATCAGTTTTTCTGAGTTTTTCTCCTTGTTTTGACTGGCTTGTTTTCAAATTAGATTCTTCGTGGTAAGAGCTAGTTGCACATGAGGTTTTTATGGATTTCTAAGATAAATTGGTGTTTGTCCAGTTTGTGGTGGGTGACTACTGATGTTGCAGAAGGCTTTGTTGTTGTTACTCTATTCCATTTTCAAGCAGGTGAACATAGGTGAGATGGACAAGAATACATCACATTTTACAGATATATCATTTATCATAAAAGTGGAAAACGCAGCTCCTCCAAAACCATTCTGACTTCCTGGTTTTGTGTGTACCCAAGGTAGACACAGCTGAGAAATAGGTAGTATTAGTATTTTTAGACTGGTAAAAGGTTGGGCCATTAAAACAAAATTTTGAAGCTCCGTAAGGGTACCTGGTGCTGTGGTAATGAGTATTCTTTTCTTCAGCCCAAGGTACAGCAACAAGTCTTATGGCTTTTTCATATTGCAGCGTCTTAAATTCCTGGGCTGGTAGGTGCTGCTTTCTGAACAGGATGGATCTGCTTGGGTTGCAGAGTGTCACTTACCCTTAGAGTTGTGAAACTTACCAAAAAAAAAAGCAAAGTCCTGCATCAGTGAGAAAAAATATCTTTAAAGCTTATTGGTGCACATTTCAATGGTGCAGCTTATTTCTTGTTTCATTAGTCGCAAGGCCTTGGGTAAAGGTGTAGCAATTCAGTTGGTGGCACCTGGTAAGTTCCTGCCATGGAACAGAATTGCTTGCACAAAAAATGAAGCTTTCCCTTCAGAGAGGTGGAGGGGAAAGAATACCAGACCTTTCTAAGCATGATATTCCCTGTTTTTTACTTCCTCAGTGGTGCAGCTTACTACCATATTTTAGCCTTTCAGATTCCTTAAGGAAATGTACATATACATGGAAATGACCTTTTGAATGTTGATATCTTTCTTACGTTGTTTTAACTCTAAATGTATTTGTTAAGCTTGCACTTGCTTTCCCATTAATCTTATTTTTATTAGCATATTTCTTTTTACAAGCAGTAAGAAGAACCACCCATTTATCTTAAAGTCTGGGAAAACTAGGTCTGTAGAGGTTTGATGTCAAATTCTGTAGGTAATATAACCAATATAGCTGAGACTTTTTCATTGTCTTTGTAATAAGCAGTTGAAGGAAGTCCTTGTATGTGCACTGATGTAGGAATGTCACACTGTAATACAGAACTGAACTGCTACTCATCCGCTCTGGTTGTCTTTGTATTGCAAATTCTGCAACAGGAAGTCAGACCCATATTAAAATATGGAGAAAAACATCAGAGAGGAGAGCAGGCAGGGGTGCTTCCAAGAATAACTGAAATAAAGGCACCCGGGGACAGGACTAGATATCATTTTGGAGCAGGTCAACTCCAGTTATGCTTCACCTAGGAGAGGCTACCAACAAATGTATGTTGTGATGAGAACTTAAACAGTCATGGGTAACCTACCGCCAAAGAATCTAAGGGTTAGAACAGTTGGAAGATAGACCGGTCCATTGGGTTTCTGTGATGTCGTCTTCTTTCTGATTGTTCTGTGATGGTCTTCTGTTTTCTTTAGGAAAGCTGTCTAATTTTTGTTGTTGTAGTCAATGTTTTGTCTTAAATCACTTTCCAAAAGTGTCTTTCTTACAAGTTTACATGGGCCTTGCACAAGTTGCTAAACCCCTGGTACTTGGAACCTAAAGCCTACAAAAGTTTACTTATAGTTTTGGGAGGCTTATTTTTTGTTACACTGATTGAGGGTGATAGACCTGCCAACACATAAAAAACCCACTTTAATGCAACTGGTCTGCCTTTCAAGTAAACATAGTAAACTATAGAACTTCAGAAGTAGAACCCCCTGTTTTATGAGTTTGCCTGTTATTCTAGAACTACAGAAGCTCTTAAATGGGGTTTTCTTGCATGTTTCCCTGTAGGCAGAAGTTTCTGCTCATACAACTTGTCATATAACTGTATACTTAAGTCTCAGAAAAGGTACATGATGTAGTGGTGCTGAGACTGATAAATCCTTGTGTGAATTAAGGATTATTTGTTTTTTTTAAAAATCTGAACGCTTTATGTAGTTCCCTCCAGTGAAATGCATTATCTACCTGGGGAGTTCCTTACCATTTGGTGTGGCTGCTTCTTGAATGAGGAGATGAACATAACCGAGTCCTCATGAGATAAAATAATAATTTTATATTGCTTTGAGATTAAAAAAACCAAAACAAACCAACCCATAAACCCACTGTTACTAACAGGAAAGTTTTAAACTCCTAGTTATCCTTTTGAATGTGTGTATACAGATTCCACAGTTGGTTTCTTTTTACGGTGCATATGAGCCTGGAGTCAAATCAAAGAAGTCTGTTTACCTCTAAAAACAGTAGTCGAGAGATGAGAACAAAAAGGTGAGCGCCCTAGATAAGATCTCCCATGTCGCCAGCTTACGGGAAAAACTCATACTTTGTCACTAAGGTCTCTGACTCTGTAAGCTTCCTCAAGCCACTGGAGATGGTTGGAAGACTGAAAAGTTGGTGGAGAAATACCTTTACAAGTATCTCTGGATACTGCAACAGCAAGATAACAACAACATGGGGTTTCACTGCAAAACTGTTATGACAGTAATTTTCTGTCATTGTGGAGAAATGAAGTGCATTGCTCTTTGAAGACTTTTAGGGGCTAGTTCAATTTCTGAGCTGTGAAGAAGACCCCAGTGAAGCAGAAAAGCTGACTTTGTCTGTAGTAGTGGTTTCTCTTCTTTATGTCCGTGTCAAGTGTGGGCTCTTGATTTTCCTGGAAGAAGCTGTCCGTATTCTACATGGAAATGTTGATTGTTTCAGATGTGTATTACATATCATTGTTGAATTCTGATCAGTTTTAGGCTCTCTTAATGCTTGCTTTCCTCTTCTCTTGTTGGATTCGACTGGCTTTTTCAGAAGTGTAGACTGCAATAGTTAAATTACTTCTGGCTAACAGATTTTGAAAGCTACTGAGGCAGGGTGTGTTATATTTTATGCCTGGCTTCCCCTTCTCTTTCAGGGGTCCTTTTCCACTATAAGCTCTTGAGTTTGAAAATTAAGCATGGGGTTTTTTTTCTATTTTGCTGAAATGGAGATGGTGTTTCTGGGGTTCTTCAGTGAGGTCATCTGCTGCCCCTGTTTACCAATGCCAAGGAAAAAAGTGCAACAATCCGCATTTATGTCATGCTTCTCATGCCCAACATGCTATTTCAAAGTTGACTGCTTTGTCTGAGATCCTTTGTCTACAGGCCACTTTGCCATCAGCTGCCGTTCATATCTCAGGGAATCGCCTGTCTTCAGGTACACCAGCTAGAAACTGGTACTTAGGACTGCAGATGTTCATGCACCTACTTGTTCGGATGGAAAATTCAATTCCGAATCCTCTGTGTTAGAGTAGTAAGCAAGCATAATACCGTGTCTTGTGGTAGACCAGTTGGCAACACAGCAGGAATAGCTCTTCAGCAATTTGAATCCCAAGTCTCATTTTTGTTTTTTTTTTTTTGCTTCTGTGCACACTGTCGTCATGCATTCTTCTGTTGATTATCTTGCTTTTATCCTTTGTTGGTTAATTACTTTATGATAAGTACACACAAGTGATAAATACTGATGGCACATTGTATTGGGCTATGTAACTGTAAATGCTCTCTTTGGCCATTTTGTCATCTGCACATCTCCTGTTCATCTGAACTTTTGTCTTCTGCAAACATCAGTGGACAGCAGCTGTTTTTCTTATTGATCTGGTATCTTACTTGCTTGGAGTCAAATTAACAAGCACTCTATACATCAGTTGTATACATACAAAACTTAGACTGCACCTTTTTCTATCCTACATAGCTTTGCTCTCATCAAAAAATCATTTGGTTTAGGGTAACTGTTTTCTCTGCTACTTTGCCTTCTGTTGAGTAAATCTGTTCTCTAACAGAAATGCATTTCTATCTACCTCAAAGATTTTTCTGCTTTTTCCTACACAAGCAGGATGTACAGCACCTCTGAATTTCTCTCCATTAATATAAAGTTTTTTCAGTCATGTGTCTCACCTGTCAAGGCAGGCAAAATTCTGCATTTAAGGACAGACCTTTCCGTTTGCTTCCTCATTAGAATTGGGCAGACTGATTTAATTTTAAATCAAGAGTGATCTTGGATTTTCCTGTGAATGCAAGTATATACAGACTCTTTCCCTTGAACTCCATGATTATTTCAGCAAGACTTGATTCTATTGAAGAGATGTTCTCAAGACTGTGCCCAAAGCTTTCTTACAAATTGCCCTGGCTCTTATTAATTTTGGTGGCAAGTCTGAATAATGATCTGTCTTCTTCTGAGGGCTCTGTGACTGGATCAAAGGCTGCATTAGGACTTCTGACTCATTAAATAAACTGTCTCTTCCCTTTCAAAGCTAAGGTATGCTACGCTAAGGTTCATTTAACCAACACTGTCTTGCTTTATGAAATCCTTATTTCTGAAGTGTTCGGGGTTACCTGCTTGGAGGTCTGTTCATGCTCTGCCCATTGCTGTTGTTGCTGTCAAATCTTAGAGTTTTAGTTTCACAGAGCTGTCCTGAAGTCTTTATTTTGATGGAAGAGTGGAAGGTTGAATAACGAGCAGCTATTTAGTTGATTGTGGGACCACAGTGAGCACGTGCCAAAAAGATAACCTGAAATTCTTCTGTCCACATGTATCCTAGCATAGATGCTTCCTTTCTGCTGGTAGAAAGCCCTACCTGCATACATGGTACTAGCCAGAGAATCTGAGCAGGATTGAAGACCTGCCATTTATTGACAAATAGGATGTTTACTTGCCTTTCCTACTTTCAGTGTGGGAGGCACAAACATGTATACAGTGTGTAGTGCAAATAGGAAGACTGTATCCTTGTACTTGCATGTACAGAGATACGTGTGTGGGCAAAATCAACCTTTTATTGCTGTTTTGCATTTGAGTGTTTGGAATATGATGCCAACATTATAGTCCAACTGTGGTCCTCCTTCTCATTAAAGAGCTTAATCATCAGAGCATCTGATCATATTTTTTTTCAGTAGAGTTAGGTAACATGAGCAGATCTGGCATCCAAATGAATTGCTTATATGTGTCTTTAGTTGCAGAAGAGAAGAAGTCTTTAAAGCGGACTTTTCAGCAAATACAAGAGGAGGAAGATGATGATTACCCTGGGAGCTACTCACCACAAGACCCCAGTGCTGGGCCATTGCTGGTATGTGGGATGGGTTGGGAGAGGGGGTTGTTCTGAAAGGCACCTCCTGTGTGGTAGAGCCACAAGGTGGAGCTACCAACAAGTAAAATACTTTTAATGGAGAAATTCAGTTGGGGGTTGAGAAGTCCATGTGAAATGGAACAGATTCTTTCTTCATATTGAAACACTGTGCCACTTCTGCGTGATTTCAGGTAGTCTAAACCAAGGTCTGAATAGTACTGCCAGTAAAGAATCTCAAAGGACTGCTAGAAGAACAGACCATATTTTAAATTCTTTCTAAGCTCTGTACGTAATCTCTCAACCCCAAAGCTGTAACATAGTTAATTATTTTTTTTGTAGGACATCTCTCTCCACGTGTATGTTAAAAAGATCAACCTTTGATAGATTTGTATGGAGTTGGTTAGGAAATCCAGTTTTGAAGACTCTGTTTTGAGGCTGATGCATTAGTGCTGTGGAAATAGGAATGAAAAGGCTACAAAATGAACATATGTTAAACTATTGTCTATTTGAAAAGGATAAAAAAATACACCATCCATCTGGTAGAGTGTAAACATTGAAAAATAAAAATAAATAACAGTTGTCAAGGAAATAAGTGAAATTTTTTTATTGTTTTTACCTCCAGATGCCTTGCAACTTAGGGTTTCTTTTGATGATAAGCATTTTGTTTGTTACTGTTGGAAATCATTAGCAGTTTGCAAAGAAGCAGTAAATATTAGGTAATGGACTTCTTTATTTTTCAGATTAAAATATTTATTTTAAATTTTTCAGTGTTTTTTCTTAGTTTTCAATCAACTGAAATGTAGTTTAAACATCAGTGGTGGTATTTACATGGCTGGTGTTCCGGTTTCGAAAACCTCCCATTAAAACTTCAGTGTTTTGCAGAACAAAGAAGCAATACTTTTTTCTTTTTTTTTTTGTCCTGTTCAGGGAATCTGTCTATCTGCTTTTTTTATTTTTTTGAGTGGGGAGGAAATCTGATATGTCAGGGGAAGTCCTCTTAAGGCTATCCTCATCCATATCCTTTTAAAGATAGGATATGTTTTGAGTGTATTCATTTAAACTGACACATTTTTCCTTAATGCACTAAAACCAGCTGAGAGCTGAAGTTGAGACGAAGTTGATACAATGGAGTCCAGTTTAATTGCAGATTGCAGTGTGCTACCAAAGATGCAGTTGAGCTAAGTGAGGATAGCAATGGCTTTGCAAATTCGGGGCCATTAAAAGTTTGCTTTAACAGGGATAGCTTTCATCGTCATCAAAATTTATGGTCGATAACCAGTTACAAAATTCTAAATCATGTAACAATGGAAATCTGACGCGGTTTTGTTTGGACTCATACAAGTTTGGGTTTGGTGTTGTTTTGGTGTTTTTTTGCTATGTCAGAATGCACCTTTGGAATAGAACAAAAGGTGCACATAAACTCCTTCTAGTCTAAGAGCAAGTGTCAGGGATGCTCAGCTAAAAGCTAAGAGTCCAAATTTGATGCAACACAAAGCTCATGTACTTCTCAGCTTTGTCTTAAGTGATCAGTTCTCTTCATTGGAATGAGTAGTTTTCCACTGTAGAGTCTTGAAATGATGATCCTACTGTAATTATGTGTAAGTTCCTAAACACTGGGATGTTATAACCTTAGTGAATACTCCCTGTGTTAGGAAGCAACATTTTAAAAATTACTTGAAGAATATATTCCAAAAATGGTTGCTTTCAAAGGTAAGTGACCTCAGATGCAGTGGCCACGTCTGCAGGACGTGGCATAAAAGTTACGTGGTTTTGATGTTAGCTAACTTGTCTTGTAGACCGAAGATTTGATCAAAGCCCTACAAGACCTGGAAAACGCAGCATCAGGAGATGCAACAGTGCGGCAAAAAATTGCCTCCCTGCCTCAGGAAGTTCAAGATGTTTCATTACTGGAGAAAATTACAGGTATGAAACTGGAAGATGAACGAACATGGGTCCAAAGAATAACTTAGAAATCAAAGTCTTTTTCTTTAAATAATCACAAGGTGTAGTGGAGTGAATTCCTCCTTTCATGTCCTTATTTTGTAGCTGTTGGGTAATAAATAGCAATCCTATGGAGTAAAATTGATGATGAAACTTCATAGCTGCTTCCATTTTTTGGCTTAGACCAAGGCTTTTGTACTTGGAGAGCATCAACAGCATTTTGCAAGAATTTAAAGGAAATAGGGCCAGAGTTCTCAAATGGGTGTGTTTGATTTTGACACCTTGACTGTTGGATGTTTTTGAGTTTTATCAGATTGTGCTGAGTACAAACATACTCCTTTATTGCTATGGAAAAGGAAACTCACTACGCCCATTAGTTTGTCAGTCTTTGTTTAAACAGACTTTTGCTATTGTATTTGAAAAGTAATCTTAATAGAAGCATTTAAATGTTGAACTGATTTGACTCTTGTTCCTGGAAGTAGTTTTAATTTAGAGTTCATTATGAACTGTCACTTATTGAGTCCTTTATAATATACTCTTACAGTGTCCAACTGTGAAGACTAGTGTGCAATTTGTATGTTTACTTGTACTGATACATTAGGAGTTATTCAGAGAAAAGAGGAATTTAAAAGTACACACTGTGTTTAAATGTGAAAATCACCCCTTTTGTTTAACTGAATTCTGAAAGTGCAGCCTAAACTTTTAGTTTAATTAACCTGTTTATAGAGGCTACCTTAATAGATTTAGCCCCACTCCCACCCCATCTCTGCAAGGACAAAATTTAGTCAATCATGTCAGTGTCTAAAAAACCACCATTCTTGGGTTGTTAGTCCTGCCTATTTCCTTTATATCCTCTGTGATAAGAACTCTTATTTTCCTGTCAAGCCAGAAACGTATTTATGAATGTAATGTTATTGCGCATGTCGTTGGTGAATTGTAGCCCTTCTGTCAAAGATGAAAGTTTTAAACTTTGTCCTCTAAATTACCTGTCACTTTTGCATGTAGACAAAGAGGCAGCTGAACGGCTTTCGAAGACTGTGGACGAAGCATGCCTGTTACTAGCAGAGTACAATGGCCGGCTGGCAGCAGAGCTGGAGGACCGACGCCAGCTGGCGCGCATGCTGATCGAGTACACCCAAAATCAGAAGGATGTATTGACAGAGAAAGAGAAGAAGCTAGAAGTGAGTACTGATTCTACCGGTGCTGGCAAGCTGATTGTCTCACCAAATGCTCCTACCTGACTCCTAATCTATGTGTTTCTCTCAAGGGAGATGATTCTAGGTGTTCTTTTTACATTTGGAGTAAAACAAGGGTAAGAAAGCGGTACAAAAAGCCTGGAGAAGGCAAATCTGTTCTGATGTTCAATCTAGGATGTTTTAATACACTTGGTCATGGAAGGCCAAGAACTCTGTACTTCTTAAGGAAAAATAGGCTCACCTAACAAAGTTTCTTCAGACTTACCCTATTTTTTTTATGAAATCCCCATTTCCAAAAAATCAACCTCCCTTTGCCATAACTAGCTGGGTTTTTTTTAATTAGTTGGGTTTTGTTATTCTTTTCCTTGTGGTTGGGTGCCTCTCATCCACCTTCCCCGTCTTTATTTGATGAAAGGATGCAGTTTAAACAAGATCTTCTGGTCTCCATCCTTTAACTTACTCTTACCTATAGCTTCTGTGATGGAGTGTAAATTGGGCTGATACCAAAAGAGGATGACTTGCATTTCCTGCAGTAGCTCCCTCGATCGAGGAGGGCAGGATGCTCTAAAATGTGACAATGCTGTCTGGACCCGAGCACCAGCTGCACCTCCTAGAGCGAGTGCAGGGGCTGCGACAGCCAGGCGTTTCTCTGAAATGTTTTCTCGGAGGAAGTTCTTTCAGCACCGCATCTTGGGACTAGTGTGGAAGTTTAATTAATGATTGTGGTTGTATGTCACTCTGCCATCTGTTAAACTGCCCCTTGGCGGCACATTAAGGGCTTCCTCTACACTGTCGGCTGCTGGTTATTATGAACAGCTGTTGCTGGGTGGGACATGAGTTGCTGTAGAGGACAAAATCTTCTGGAAGGAGACTGTGCTGTAGCAATTGCAGGCTCTGTTTACTGTCATGACAAACCTAATCCTCTCACAGCTAGGCAACATTGTTCTGAGGTAAATTTCATTTTGAATGTTTTCTTTGTCATGTGTGTTTATACTAGAGTTTCTCAATGCCTTGTGACTGTGAACATGTTGCTTTTCCAGAGCAACGTTTTTTTCCAAATGAGCCAAACAAGTGCTGATGCTGCATTCAGAATTAGAGTGGAGAGTTAATAATTCTGATAGCTTGTTTTGCTTGATTTTTTTTCAAGCATAATGTTTGTCTTATGACTGAGTTATTAAAAGGCACTGTTTGGCACCTGATTTATTGGCTGAATATGAGTGGGAGTCTTGGGTTAGTTCTATTTTCCCTGTTGAAAAAAGGACACCTGTCTAGTAGAAACATGTATGTGTGTGTATATACATAAAAATATATAAATGATAGTCATATTGTTGCTTACTTTTTAAGAAAGGGCAAGAAATAGATAGCAAAATGCTGCAGAGCAATGTTTTTAAAAGCCCAGAACAATCCATAAATTTGCGTTAGTTTAAGACTGTGAAATTAAGAAATTCACAATGACAACTTTAAATTAAGATTTTTAATGCAGTAGCTGAAATGTTGCGACAATTGGGGGGGTTGTTGTTTTGGAAAATAGCCTTTTGGTAAAGAATGTTGCTTGAAAATTGTAACTCTGGCAGAGGCAGAAATATAATTGTGAAAATTAAGTGGTTCACTGGCTGAGGTACTTTGTTAATAGGAATAATCCTTTTGATGGCAACAGAACAGGTTGCTTGCCCACTGTTAAGTGTAAACACATTCTTTAATATGTTGGTAACTAAAGAATGATATTGCTAACCTAAACAGCGATTTAGTATCTTTGTCATTTGGACAAAACAAGATGGCCTTAGTACTGTAGAAGTCTAAAATGAGTTGCAGGAAATGCCATTCTTTAATCCTTACTTAACATGAAAGCACAATTCATACTCATGTCAAATCTCAAATTTTAGCTGAGGGAGATTGCCTGATTAAAGCATTCCATTGTTCTTGAGTTGTAGAGGGTTAATAAATAGTGGAAGATGTTGGTTACAGATATGGCAGGCTATATCTGCTCATCAGTTTTGCTTGCGTCTTTGATGTTCTTACAGTAATGTTATTGATAAGCCTGGATTTTTCTTTGTAGTGCTAATAAGCATTTTAATAGAAGGATCTGAAATTCTTGTAGCAATTAAGAATGTATTAGAAAACAAAACATTTACTCAAGCAAAGACTGAAATAAGAAAATAACTTTAAACAATCTAATTTTACGTATCTTCTCATTGTATGCTTTGCTCTCAAGATATCTTTGGTACTATTGACTGTAAGTTTGGTTTGTTTTTTTATTCCTCGTGTGAAGTAAGTTTCCTGACTCTCAGATGAGATGGCATTTTTAGATAGAAGATGGATTGTTTACTTCACTATCCTAAGCCAGCCAAGGCTGTTAGCTGGGGAAAGGGGCTTCTGGTAGTAATGTGGCTTAGGGCTTTATTTGAAGATATGGAAATGTCTGATTTGGAAATCACTCTGGATTTGTCTTGTATTTTGTTTACTCGCAAAGCAAAGTCTTTCACTATGATAGTAATGAAAGTAGCTAATCTACACCGTTTGAAAAGCAGCTTTTGCAGTCTAAAGAGCTACAGTTGTTTACTAATCCTATTAATACTGTCCCTCATGAAACACAGGAAATTCTCTAAACATATACATAAACTCAGTGTATTTATGTCTAGTGGGCTAATGCTCAAAATACTTTCAATGTCAAAACCTTGCAACACAAAGCTCTTGTCATCATTTGCAGAAAAGCTATTTAATTAAGGGACCATATGCTGAGAAAGGTGGTCTTGGACAATAAATTACACTTCAGCATTGATAAAGACTGGCGTGAGTGGGGATTGAAACAATGTGGTGCTAAGGAGCACTGGTAATTTGAAGGAAAAAAGCCTGGCACAGAGCCTGAAGATCATAAAATATGGACAAACTCAGCTTTTAGGGTAGCAATTGAAAGAGTTGAAAGAGTAATAATTAGGATTACTCTATTTGGGGGGGGAGTCAGGGGAATTGTGATAATTTGATTGTAGTCTAAGAGTGCTTGGAAGGAAAAGGTAGAATTCACTTAATTCTGGCAATTGGCTGCAGAGCAAAACCAGCTGAACCAAAGCTGATGCTAAACAGCCTATACCATGGCATATATTGTTAATGGTAAATATTCCTTAGGTGAACTTACTGAAGGGTAAGAGGAATACTTTTGTTCAACATCTGAACACTGAATTTCTCTTTAAATGTTGTTTCATCTCAGTCAGAAGTTGTGGGCTTGATACTGCAGCTGCTGTATGATCTTCCGCAGCCTAGACTGGATCAGAATCAGCCTAGACTTTGAGAATAGGTGTTAGGAAAAAAATCCATTTTCAAACAGGCATAGAAACAAGAACTGGTATTTATATAAGAACAAGATAAGGTGTCTTCGTGTCTCACATGTGTACTTCCAGTGAAAGTTCTCTGATTTGTGTTATTTTTGGCCATCACTGTCCCTACTACAATTACAGAGTACAGTCAGCTGGGGAGGTTTTTTGTCCTTCAGCACCTGAGTCTGCAGAACTTCAAGGGGAAGGATTGTCTTTTGAAGTCGGTGTTCTCTTTGTGAATGCATGTCAAGCAAGTAAAAAGAAAAATAAAAAATCAGGGAATCAATTTGTGTAAAACTGAAATGTAGGGGGGGAGATATCCAGGAGAACATTTCCATGTTGGTGTACCAGGTGACTATAAAAGGAAGTCAACTAAATAGATGGGACTAGAAGAACCAAGTGAAAGTAGTGCTAGAAAATGGCAAATTGTGTGGAAGCTTTATGGGTATCCAAAATAAGTACTGACAATAGAAAATTTGGAGTAGGTGGAGTTGGGGTATTTTAATGGGAAGAAGAGGAAAAAAAAATAGAGAGGAGAATGTGCATTCAGAATTTTTGTTTTGCAGTCAGTCATGCTGAGTTCTTCCCCACGCCCACCAAATACCTTCTGTACCTGCCTTTATAAAAGGAGATGTGATCAACATACACATTGTACTATATATACATACTATAGTATGTGGGGGTATGTGTGCATACACACAAACATATCTGTGCGTTTGTATATGTGCAGATATGTATAAATATAAAGAACATACTGTATTTAAGATCCAGTTTAGGGGAATTTTTCTGATTGTTGACTGCACCTGAAAAATTGTGACTTAGAAACCTGCTGAGAGCTGTGGGGGTTTTTAGATGTTAGTGGTTTTTAATATTCATGGCTTCAAGGCACCTTTAATAAGGTGTTAAAGCTGTGCCTGTATGAATTTGCAAACCCTCTTCGATAACGCATCTCTGAAGGATGAAGTACAATCTCACTTAAGGTTTTCTGGACTGCCCGGCACGACACATTTTCTTGAAATATGATTTAGTTCAGCGGGTTAATATGCAATTTATTGCTGTGTTGCTTCCACTGCTGAGGTTTTTGTTGCACATAGCTGTTGGCTGCTGCTTTCCTCACAGACAAGAATTCTTGGGTTGTGGTATATTAATTTCAGTAGTTTAGGCAGGGAACAAGAGATGAAGTTTTAGTTTTTCTGCCAGGAAACAAGAATGTCGGTAGTTCACACGCATCCACACGGTGATGGTTATGGGAACTAGACAGCGCAGGGAGGTCTTCTGCTCTACACCCTGGGCAGGGCAAGAAGATTCCCAACAGGAACATCCAGGCAAAGTGTGTCATGCTCAGGTCCATAAAACTGAACTGCTGATTAACACAGCAAAAAGTGACTAACTGTACATCAGTATTTCCAGCTGTGAGCCAGTCGTGCCTTTGGGTGTGGGACAAAAAGGAAGGCTGTTTCATAGTGATACAATAAACTAACATTGCGGGGAATCTGGTTCTGCTGTGTGGTGTATGGCTCGACGCAACAGCTGTGTTTCTTTGCACAATGCAAAAGTATAATTTATTCACTCACAGAATCACAGAATCATCAGAGTTGGAAGGGACCTCTAGAGATCATCTAGTCCAACTCTCCTGCTAAAGCAGGATTGCCTAGAGCACATTACTCAGGACTGCATCCAGGCGGGTCTTGAAAATCTCCAGGGAAGGGGACTCCACAACCTCCCTGGGCAGCCTGTTCCAGTGCTCTGTCACCCTCACCGTAAAGAACTGTTTCCGTGTATTTGAACGGAACTTCCTGTGTTCTAACTTGTGCCCATTGCCCCTCGTCCTGTCACTTGGAACCAATGAAAAGAGCCTGGCTCCATCCTCCTTCAACCCACCCCTCAGATACTTGTATGCCATAATAAGGTCTCCCCTCAGCCTTCTCTTCTCCAGGCTAAAGAGTCCCAGCTCTCTCAGCCTTTCCTCATAAGGGAGATGCTCCAAGCCCTTAATCATCTTAGTTGCCCTTCGCTGGACTCGCTCCAGCAGTTCCCTGTCACTCTGTAAGTACTTGTAGGCATTCATAATTATAGTAGTACTGCAAATGAAATCATACTAAAAAATAAAAGCCAATAGAAATAATCCACTATTAATATATAATGTTTTTATGCATTTTACTGAAGTGAACCAGTTTATAATTACTCTTTTGCTTAGCAATCAAAAGCATTAAGATGCTTGAAGAGACATGACTATGTAGCTGTTTGCTTGCCCCCTAAATGTTGATTTATCTCATGAAGGTCGTTTGCACTTCGTGGGAAGAGTATGTTGCAAATGAAGCCAGGTTTCGTTGCCATTGTACAGTGGCGGCCCGGGCCATTTCTGAGGGAGCTTTTAAACATTGCAAAGGCTGATAGATGAGGAGGCATCTCCAGCAGCTGGAGAAATGCTCTGCAGAGGCCTCTGTTGCCAACTCTTCTGTTGGACAACTTAAAGTTGTTCTCAGTAAAGAGAAGAGCAAGGAGACAAGTTATGGTTTCAGAGCATGTAATTTTGCCAAGAGCATAAATGCCATCTCTGGCAAGTGTGATGGATGATACCACAAAAGAAGGAAGCCTTGTCAAATCTAAAAGTGCAAGACTGTGAACAAATTTAAGGTATGAGAATGAACTGAAGCTCTGTAAGGAAATATATCATTGAAGCTCTGATTTCTGGACTGCATCTTTCGGATGTGTTGTATAAAAACTCAGGATTGTTGGTTTAGTGCTGCTGCAAAATAAGGAAAACTGGTTTCCCAATGGCATTTGTTTTCACTTTCCTTGTGAGGTAGGTTCTGATGCACTGCAACTGCTGAAATGAAAACCATTTCCCTCTCTGTTGTCTGACTTCTTGCAGGGGCAAATTGACTGTGTGGCTGTTAAGAACCCCTCAAAGCATTTGCCATGCTGACTGCAACTCTGCTTTTGAGTTCTGCCAGGTACTGGAGAATATTCTGTCCACTTGGCGCTAAAACACACGCTCCTGCAGTCAGGAGGTCAGGCCACCGAGGAAGTGCTGTGCGGCTGTAGGCTTTTCTACACTCTCCTCTGCGGGTTTGTGGCTGCTTTGCCAAGAGGCCGTTTCAGTGCCGTGCTGGGTTTGCGCTGGTTAACCCTGCAAAGAGGGGAGGGCCACCTTGCTGCCAGGCTTCTGCAGCTGCCTAACTGCACCAGAGCAGATGCGGGTCTTCTGCAAGGTGGCACATGTGTCCTAGTCCAGCAAGTGTCCAGACAAACTGGGCTTTGGACTCTGGGTCACGCCTTAAATGTGTATAATCTCTCACTTGTGTTAGGTTGAATTTGCATGGAAATATGCAAGTTTATGGGTAATTCACGTTTTGTTTCCAGTTCTTTTCTCTTGATTTTGTGTGAAGGTTTGTCAGCTGCCTTCTTTTGACCAAGACTACTTTTATTTCTAGGACTGTAGGGTTTCTTTACAAGGCAAACTCATGTCTGTTTTGCAGACAGTGTCTTTAAAATTTGCTTTCTGTGAGGTTTGGATGATTATAACTGGTGTGAAGAAAGCTGTTCTTTCCCACCTCCCCCTCCAATTAAATTGTTAGTAATTCTGCTTGGTGTGCTGACCAGTGCCTTCCACCAGCATGTGGGGAAGATTGATTTATGCTTATACAGCATGCAATACAGGATAGAACATGGTTTTAAAACTGGGTTTATTCAAACCTGACACTTGAGAGAATGTGAAAAGAGGTGGGTTTGAAGGCAGGAGAAAAGTGCTGATACACTTGAAACACTTTGCCTCGGAGAAGGGGAATTTTGAACTGCTTTTGAAAAGGCCAAAAGGCAGGAGGGGAGTGAATGCTTATGTAGCATGTAAACTGGGGATCTTCTATACAGATCTGTTCTGGAGCACAGAATTGAGATCAAATGGTAGGTTTTTTTAGAAGTTACCTAACAAATTATCTACGCTAAAAAAATGTTCCATTGTCCTCTAGGTGTATATAAACCAGAAATACTAATTAATAATCCATCCTTTATAAGATAATAAAGAAACCTTTTGGGTGAGGGGTGTCCAAAACCAACAAATCAAAAAAAAAAACCCCTTACTGTTCTAATTGTGAAGTGCTGTGTGTGAATATTCCATTAGGATGTAAGACGAGGGCTTACGTGTGCCGTTCACATACTCACTGAGCAGGAGCTTGACTGTCCTTGCTTTGGAAAGCTTTTCATTTTTGGTAATGTTCTCCCAACACCCTTCATATTGATCATTTCTCATAACTATGCTGTCATTGGGACATTCATATTCTAACGTGTTTTAATGAGTATGTTTTAAAAGTACATAGGTAGTGGCAAGCAGCACAATCTAAGGAATACCTAATCAACCTGCTATATTAGTGTTGTATATTGAATGTTTTTAAATAGAGATTTTACATGGCTATATAAACATGTTACTGTCAGTCCTTTCACTTCACTACATGCTCTTTTCAAATTTCTGTCGAGCCTCTGGTGCGGGTTTTTCTCTTGACTTCTGTGGTCTTTCGTTTTCATACACCTGGTTCAAGCTACAGCATACCAAAACTGAGACTGGCTGCTCTTCCTATTCACTTTCTATAGTCTCATTAATGCTTAACTAGATGTTTTTCAGTAGATGCAACTGCTGTGATGACTTACAGCATCACAGACCCAGAACAGGAATGGAAGTGACTCGTGCAAATTCTAAGCTAAAATAAAATGAAGTCCATGCTGTGCAACTCGACAAGGTGAAGCAAGCGGTGCAGCAGTCCTCAGAATGAATTTCCTGTCATGACGATTACAGTCAGTTTTATAATGTTCAAGCAAGGCTTCTTTTGAATGAAACGCTTCTGTCTGATTCGTTCAATGGTGTTTAATTCTGATTTTGCGTTTGTTTCCAGGACTAAGTATCTTATTCACTCGGCCACTGTGGATATAGAATGCTGCATACTGAAAGGGAATGTTGATTAGCAAAAGCATTCATGTGGCACAGTGCCAATTTTTTCTGTATCATCCTGCAACTCCTGCTTACAGGAAAGATCTCATTATTTTGTCTAAAAAAGCAAATAGCATCCAAATACTATTAATCTTAATGAAAGCTTACTATGCAGCGAGGCAATTAGCCAGACACACGGAGTACAAACTAAGACCTCAGAAAGCAGTGGTTTCTTTTAAGTGCATTTCATATTTTTTTTCAGTTTTATAGAATGGAGGAACCTTATGCAAAAATCTGCAAGATGCAGTTTCAAAGCATGTCATGTAAAGGGGATAAATAGAAAACATGGCTTTCCATAAAACCTACTTCCAGAGTCTTCTGTTGCAGAATACACCACAACTCAGTTTGTGGAAAAAGAAGAGCCCCTGAGCCTGGAAGGGGGTTACATGTCTCTGCATATTCCTGAGCGGAGCTGAGGTATATTCCTGAATATTACAAACGGCAAATCCAACTAAACATGCCCTACACCTAGTATGAAGGTAACAAGATCCAGGATACATCTCCCTGGTAGGTGTTTCTTTGATGTTGCAGAGGGACTTCAGAATTCTCCGCTTCTAGGCGCAGCCGCCCAGAAGGGACGGGCTGCCTCCAGGCTGTGTCTTTGACACACTCTCTTCAGATCATTGCTTGTTCTTGGTGTGCTGTGGCTGTCAGGTGCTTCAGTGCAGTCAGCACTCCCTGACCCAGCTTTGGTGTCCAGTCTCTCGAGTCCTTTACTGCTCTGCCACGAATCAGCACAAGCTTTCGGTACCAGAGCAGATGGAGAGTGTTTAAGCGTGCAGCAGGCAGTTGACTAACATAGTCTGTGTTGTGTATCAAATCTGTCAGGCAAGTATTTATCTCTTCTAGGAAATCTTGGTTCCTGGATTACTCCCTTACAACATGTTTCCATTCCTGAATTTAGTGACGTTTTTCTGAGTTTGTAATGGTTTGGGGGCTGTTGTTGCCTTTTTCTCTTGGTTTTGTGGGTTTTTTTTCTTAACAGATAGGATTCGGACCTCATGGATTTAACACAAACTTTTGTGTGGACTAGTTAATGCCTGCATTAACCTACTGGTGAGGTAGAATAACTTAAAGTTGAACGGCTGTCATTCTCAAGGTGACTTGGTTATTTTTTTTTCTTTTGTACAAATGTCTCCATTCACATTAAGTAGGTATTTCTGGTAGCTCAGTACTGCACGTAGCTCTCAATGTAGAGTATCCCTAAAAACGGGGATATGTTAAGAGCAATATTCTTGTAAACATCTTAAGCTGTTAATTGTAACAGCAGCAACCTGTTCCCAGATTTAATGTGTTGAGGAATTGCTTCTAAGTCTTTATGTTTGCCATAGCATAAAAACCAGAAGAGAAGCACGGTTTGCATGCATCTTAGCAGTTCTTCATTTGTCGGTGTGTTTTTTCAGAGCTGGGGTGTCAAGCAAAGAATTGGAGAAATTCTTGCTCCCCTAAATAGTTTTATCAAGAAAGAAGTATTGTTTGGATCTAATACATTTGTAACAGTAGCATAAATTGTCTTCAGCTAAAAACCCATAGTGTCCTAGTTCTAATTGTCCCCCAGGAGTAACGTATCCTGGTCGTCCTGTCAGTTTTGCCCTTCTTGATTTCTTCCCTATCTTTAGTAACAGTTACTACAGCAAAAAAAATAATCTGTCGATACTCACTCTTGACAGAATTTGGCATTCTTGTGAATGTGCTACCCTTTCTTGCCTGGCTTGATATCCGTCACTCCTGATTTATGACTTTTTTCCTTTTTTTTTTTTTTTTTTTTTCAAGACAGTCTTCTGGGGGAGAAAAAAAAAACACTCTCTGAATTCAGCCTCTTCCACCTTCTATCTGTAAGCATTTGGAATAAAATAATACAATAAATATTTTTACTGCCTGTATCCCATGTGTGCAGGAGCTGGCGTTCTGCTGTCTCCCTGCCTCATGTTAATCGTGACCTGCCAGCCTTGAGCAGAGCACTCTGTTTACCATCTCTCTCTTTTTCCCCAGTGTTGGCTTCCACTTTCTCTTGGAGAAGTACGTTAAGTGTTGAAATGCAGTACTTCTATGTCTTTCTTCTTTGTCTGCTTTTGTTCTCTATTCATGCTTAAAAATCTGGGGTTTTTTTTTCCTGTTTTTGTTCTCTGTCTCCATAATGTGGCTTCCTCGACTTGTTTCCCTATTTAAGTATTTCCCAAAATGGTGTGACTAGGGATATGGGGTGCATTCTTATTTTGATTTGGTTTCTTTGTCTTCCATTGAAACAAAACAAATCCTTGCAATCCTAAATTAATGGGTGCATCTTCTCCTGAGTTGTTTTTTTTTTTGTTGTTGTTCTCCTCTAGGCTTGTGAATAGTACACTTTAGTTTATGAAGCTGCTAGAGCTTTGTTTGAACTTGATTATTTCGGTCTATATCCCATGTACATTAACAGAAGTGTTTGGTTATGACAGCGTGTTAACTCACTGAGCCTCATAAAAGGATTTGAGTTTGAAATAGGCTGTTAAAGGACATTCTTATTTGGTTCTTGGAGGAAATTTATGGAATATATTTATATAGCCATTCCAGGCATAGGGGTATTCTGAGTTGTTGCAATCGACTGCTGCTCTCCCTATTTTAATTCAAAGTAATGAAGCACAAAGAGTGTAAACTCATTGCTTGTAACCCCGCAGGAACTGCTCTGCTTTGATATTTGGAGAAGGTGAAGAGAATTTCCATCATTGAGAAGGTTAGAAAGATTGGATTAAAGTTATAAACTGTTTAGAAAGATGCTTTGATTAAATGTGTGCCTAGTTTTATTTGATCTTCAAAGATAAACTTCTGTTTTCTGGTAAACTGTTCTCTTTGCCAAGTAATTAAGAAATGAAAAATAAGTTGATATTACAACTGGCTGTATGGAAGCCTATTCTGTGTACAGCTTTTCTTAAGCTCGTTATTTACGGCATTCTGGAGATGCCACGAAAAGCATGCTGTACGTAGCTGGCTGAAGACTACAAAAGAAATTATGTGATACTGTTTTTATTACTTAAATAGCTGTATTCTGTGACTGTTACATAAATATTTAGAATCACAAAACTTTTAATATTACATAAACATCGATCTTTAATTGACCTTCTGTATTAGGTAACTTGGATATGTGTTGGTCTCCTCTTAAATGGCCTCTAAACAGTTCTTTCTTTCATTTTCAGGGTCCAAACTCTTCCTTTGTCTTCTCATTATGAAATGCTAGTCAATGTTATCTGGTGTCTCTTAGGTTGTGGAGATTTCTGAAGATGGATAGATATTTCTTACTGGAGTTTTAATGTTCAATCCAGACCTCATTTGTGGAAAAAGTACTTGCAAGTTTCCTCTTCAGGGATTTTTAACTTACTGTTTTTCTCCCTTTGAAATAAAATTCTGAAAATTTTAGTGTCTATATTTTTCTTTCTTTCAATCCAGCGTGGATGTGTCTTTCTGAGTTACATTTAGTGATTATACACATTTGTGTTGTTTGCTAACCTGCCACGGCGCAGCTTCTGTGGTCGCTATCATGAGTTGTCTAACAACTCATCGAGGAGACACCGTTTCACAACCAACACTTGGTTTTGATTTAATGATTTGAAAGTGAAAATCGTATTATCTAAATATTCAAAATTGATCAAGCTTGAAAAAAATGAGAATTTTAGCAGCACAGTAATCCTAATACCTTTGGTGTACCTCGGCCTGCCACCTTTGTCAGCAGAGGTGTGTCTGAGGACCACACTGTCAGTGTTCCTTCTCTGGTGGTGGATGGAAGTCATCAGCCTGGGGAAGAACACAAGAATAGAGCAGCTATGTAATGACACTTTCCTCAAATACTCTACCAGGCCCCAGTAGGTGCAGGTTTGGGGGCATTTTACATAGCTTCTGTTAAAGTAACACTGGGCAGGATTAGTGCTTTTGGGATGCCAAAGCTTGTGGACAGGCAATTCACTATTTGGGTGGAGATGACAGGGTGTGCAGTCATGCCAGCAGTTGCTCCAAGAACCAGTACCTTGCCACCCTCTCCCAGAGGTCTCACCTGGAAAATACTCCTGGTTTAACTAAAAGCACTGTTAATTAACCTGTGCTTAATCCTCGTTCTCTTGTCTCTTTCCCTTAGGAATATAAACAGAAGCTTGCTCGGGTAACCCAGGTCCGCAAGGAGCTGAAATCCCACATCCAGAGCCTTCCAGATCTGTCACTGCTGCCCAATGTCACAGGAGGTCTGGCACCTCTGCCGTCTGCTGGTGACCTGTTTTCAACAGACTAGAACAAATGGTGTCCCCCAGTTTCCATTATTACCAGCAGAAGTAAGAAGACTCTGGTGTTGACTGGAAATCCAGTCTTCCAAGACAAGTAGGAAGGAACTTGCAGACCCTGCTTTCAACCTCTTGACTGCTCGTGCTCACCCTCTCTCTGTGTATGCCGGCTCACGTTGAGGGGAGGAAAAAGGGCAAGTTTTTGTGAGCTCTTAAGGGAGTGGGGATAGTCCATATAGCCAAACTTTTCTCATATTTTTCCGTATTCTTTAGTTGCTGTTTACTCTTAGCACTTGTTATCCCCACAAAAGTCATGAGAATCATGTACATACATACCTGGAAAGTTTTCAAGGAGAGGTTGGCTACATAACATTTTTCTCTGTAAAAGTATCATTATTTCTGCATAAGTCTTGTCTCTTTTAGTTGGGTTTCTGAACCTCATCTCTGAGAGCAGTAGAGTGGCTAGTAGGCTTTGTAGGGGTGTGTGTGTGGGTGGGTGTGTGTGTGCAGGTCATGTACCATGTCAGTGGAAGAAGGTGGCATCTACTGAGCAATGGTACAGAGAAATATTTTTATTAAATCTACAGTTCCTCATACTGTTGTGGGACTGACGTGAAGATAGTTCCTATTTGGCATGTACATAAATTGAAACTCACCACAGGCAATAAAAATAAGCAGCTTTTCTTTGTGAATTAGAAATAGCTTCATAATTTACACTCTGCTGAGCAATGCAGAACTGGGTATTACCTAAATGAGAGTGGAAGTAAATTTTGTTCTAGCTACCTTAGATTTATACCACACTTTTCCTCTTCGTTATACAAAATTAGATCGTCATAGAAGCTTTGGTTTAAGAAACTGAGAGGTTGGAATTTTGTATTCCATCTGGCGATATCCCAGTGACAGGCACTGTTTGATCTACTCTGAGGATGGTTACATTGGAAATACCATTCTATAAATTCTCTCCATAGCTTTAGTGAAGTGATTTGATGAACAGAAGTCAAATGTGGTATAAATATTTATTTATATATATAGAAAATAGACCCATATATATGCACATATCCTGTATGCACATGTACCATGTCCATGCATGTAGATATTAGAAGGATGTACTTAATTTTGTGTCACAGATTATTGTGAGTTGATTTTTATAATCGGGAGAAGTTTAAAAAAAAAAAAAGGAAAGAAAAAAAAAAAGGCAAATTTAAAATACTCTTAATTCCATTATTTTGCTAGCTAATGTTTTAGCTGCCATGGATGTAGTTACATTTCAGTTTGTGTGTTAGGTCTAACAAGCTGGACTCTGATCACTGAAAACCATTCCAATTTGGATAAAAATTCTGTTTAAACTTAGCACCTCTCACTATAAAACATTTTAAGTTTCTGGAAACACTTGATCTGATAATACAGGTTTTGTAACACAGAGGCTGAAATTAGTTGAAGTGATGTGCTGTGTTTGTGCCTCCCTATAGTCTTAAGCTGCTGTTGTCAAAGACATGAGGGGAAACCTACAGAAATGCAAAGCTTGTTCTGCGTCCTCATTAATTTATTTTACAGGGTATGCAGTAGCCTATTCAGCATTCAGTTAAAACAAATAATACAGCATTTTTTGGTCATTATGTTGTTAAGAAACTCACATCCTTTTCTTACTGACACTTCATTCTGTCCTTTTTTTTTTTTTTTTTTTTTTTAAAAAAAAAACAAAACAAAACTCCTTGTACCCTTACTGCCCAGCCAAGAAATGTGCTTTTAGTTTACAGGAAATCTTCCAGTGGCAGAACTATTCTTTCCGCGAATTGGTTTGATTGTACAGCCTTTTATGGTCCAAACATTATTTAGATAAAGCATTGTACATTCTCTCTGCTTTTGCCAAAAATGAAAAACAAGCCCACCCCCACCCCCCCAACCTCGGAAACCCAAACCAAAAGACTCCTTTCTATCCTGTCTCTGCTCATGGAGTTACCCTGAGGCTGTTTTAACCAATAATTATTTTGACGATTGATTGAATGTGTATCCATTATAGGACAAAAAAGCTGTCATAAAAAAATGTATGTAGACAAATGTGTTGACATCTCGCGCTGTTGTTTTGGGCAGATCTGTGAGAGAGTTGTATGTCTTTTTTTTTTTTTTAATTGAAATGTTTTGATTTTTTTTTTCCCCAAATATATGTGTGTGTTTTATTTTGCTTAATTTAAATGAAGTCTTGTGGTTTTTAATTTTATTTGTTTTACTTTTTGGGCAAAGGGCATCTGGTGAACTGGGTGATATTCTCTCAAGCTTAAACAGATTTCCCCGAGGTGTGTCTTTTTTTAACAAAAGGTCAAATCTGTATATGAATTGATTTAGGAATTAATTTAGAGATATAGGCTGCCACTTGTGACAGCAGTATATTCTGAAATGTCTCATAGATATCTATTTTTGAATAAAGAGGGTGTCGTTGAATAGTAGTGGTTTTACTTTTTTTTCCACAATGGAGGTGTCGCTCTGGCACACCATGGGTTTTGCTTTGGGGCGTTTTTCCCTCAAAAATCAGAGGCAGTGACTGCGGAATGGTACTTACGTTGGAGTTTGTAGATGTAGAGCATCATTTGAGTTCGTCAAGTTACAGTCACGCTTTCTGACAGCTTACAAGCCAAATCAATATGCAACTTGCTCAGGTCATTACTGCAACAAACACAACTAAAATATGCTCCCCTGCATTAACCTCTGATTTGAGGGGCACAATATGCAGAAGACTAGCTTCTCAATTCATACATTAATTTAGGTTATGTGGAGGACATGTATTTTTTTTTTTTTAAGAGTAATTATTTACAAAGGAACAAACAAAAGCCAAACCTGGAAGCCAGGAAACTGACTTTCCTGTACAAGCATCCAGAGCTGCTGTTCCAGCAGGATTTGTCATACTGCATAATCAAAGCCTTTCTGGTTTTATTGGGAGGGGGGGAGTTCTTCGCATGTTATTGGGTGTTAATTCTCTTAGATGTTTGAGGGAGGCTTGGGGTTCTTCAATTAACTACTCTGCAATGGTGTCTTTGGGCAAACAGTAATTGTTTCATATGCCTTGGAGAGTATCTGTAAAGCTGCTTACATTTTTATACCCATTTACAAATCTTCCATTAAAGAGACTATATTTAGTACTACTTTTATGAAAGGCTTGCAGAAGTTTGATACGCAGCTTTCTGTGAGTAGGAGGGAGTCTGATGTGATTGCTTTCAGTTAAAAGCCACCTTTGTATCCTGTTTGTAGGAATTAGAGTGAGGTTTTCAAAGACGTAAAATGTGTCTAGGTACTGGATGTCCTTCCTTGCCTTTGAGAATTTTTTTTTTAAACAACTGTCTCCAAAAATATTTGACTATTCTGCAGCTTTCTGTGCAGTTAACTACTTCAGTGCCCTGCTGTGTGTTCCCTTCCCTCTGTGTACTCCCCAGGTATTGCTGTATAACGGACTAATGTTGGTCTACACATCTGTAGAAGGTGAGAACTCGATCCTAGTTAACTAGCACTTAAGTCTGTAAGATCAGAGGTTCCAGTGGCGCTGGGAAAGCGGGACCGGGGTGGCCTCAGCGCGGCGAGGGCTTTCTGTGGAGGTGGTGAGCAGTTGCTGCCTGGCGCCTGATGTCTGGCCCCAGAGCGAGATTGCTGTGGGCTTAGTCCACTTACTTATTCGGGCCAAGTGTTGATACATTCCCTGGTCAGTTCCAACAATTGCCTGTGTTTATCTTTAAGAATAGATAGAAAAAATATGAAATGCACCCCGTGCTGTCTGGAGGAAAAAAAAAAAAAAGGGCCTTGTAAAACATTCAAATGAAACATCACCTTAGACGCTATGACACTCTCTTCGTGGCGTGAGACCGGGACACGCATTTGCCCGTGATTTCACTTGCTTTTAGGGAATTGCCACCGGCATCAGCTGCCTTTTCCCTGTTTAAACTTTGCGATGGTTTGCAAGGTTGGCGCCCACCGAGTTTCCTAGGGCTAGTTGTACTTTGGAGACTTTTGGATAAACAAGCAAGGAAAATGAGCCAGAAGAACTGGGAAGCTTTGGAAGCCTTGGAGGTTCAGTATTACTCCAGTAAGGAACCAAAATCCGTAAAGGATTTTGCATTAGTACTGAAGTATTATTTTTGTACCATCTTAGAAAGTAACTTCTTGTCTCCGTAGCCAAGTAAAATGAAAGTGAAGTTTGAATCAGTGCTTTATAGAGGAGAAGGATAAAAATGCTCCTGTTGAAAATATGGCAAGTAAAGGGTCTCAGATTGAAAGCCTCGTGGTACAGGAAATACCAGGGCTGGTTTCACAGTGCAGGAGGCAGTTTGATGGACGGTGGGGAAGGTTGGGGGTGGAGGGAGCTGGCTCGGTTGAGCGGCACCTGATTTGGAAAGGAAGAATCAAAATTTATGGTTTTTACATACCTGCAGGCTTGGATTTCGCAGCTTTATGCTTGCTGCCAGAGGATCTAGGATGTGCAGGGGAGGGCCTCTGTGCCAGTGGGTGTGCTGAGCCCGCGGGGGGGCCTGGGGAGGTGTCCAGCTCAGGGCTTCTCTAGCAAGTCTAAGAAGCAAATAAGCTTCTTTGAGGGATTATATTGTGAAAAGCAAGGTCTTGTGGAAAGAGGATTGAAAGGAAATGGGTGTGAATGACAATGTAATGCCTTCATGTCTCCTAGAGAGCTGCTGCAGCCTTTCCCTTCTTCCTTCCCCTCTTTTCACACGATTCCTGCGAGTGGAAAGAGACTGCTGGAAGACAACAGTAGATAGAAAGTTGTTTCTTTATTTGTATTTTCGGTAAGGGCTTCACCTAACATCATTTAGTGAGAAGTTTAATAAAGGCTAATACCCTCCCAAACCTCTGCATGTGCCGGAGCAGGTGAAACTTCACGGTTATGCTGGTCCAGAATGCAGGAGGCTTTTCATACAGGAGTGTCCGAGGCCCTTACGGAGGGGATCAGCGCTCTTGGCTGTAAAATGCCCGGTGCAGATAGGCAGCGCAGCAACGCAAAGGGTGGGAGACGAGGCCTGGAGGTAGGCTTCACCCGGGAAGAGAGCGGCAACGCTGGGAATATGCCCTGAATCCCCTGCTTGGCATCCCCTTGCTCTTCTTACTAAACTGCCCGGCTTCTGCCGTGTAAATCAATGAAGCGGCCGTTCCAGTGAGATGATGGGACATCTGCCACTCTAATTGCCACAGCAGATGACAATCATCTACTCTGCTGCAGTCATCAGATATGGGTTTTGAGGTATTTTGTGTGCTGTCCAGGGAATGGAGGCTAAAGCGTGTATTAATAGAGGATGCCCAGTTGTGTTCTCCCTGCACCTGCCATGCGTTTTCTGGCGCAGAGCTAACAATGGAGCATGTTTCTTCTCCTAAAACTGTAAGTGTCTTTGCACAGTTTTTCCGATGCTTTGGGGCAAAGGAAGCTTAGCGTTTGTCTTGGGGAGACTGAGTAGCTTCAGACGGGTCTTCTGTTTTGTTTTGATCAGCCACGCTGCCAGCAGCAGTGGAGAAAACCCCAAATCTGCTCTTGGCTTCCCTTTGGCTGTGGTGGTGTGGCTGTTCTGGGGTTTGTGAAGGAACCTGGCGGTGAAGTACTGCGGGTAAACCTGCCTGGACACGGCACCTGCGGTGACAGCAAGCTGCTGGGGCCACTTCTCTTCCATCCCCGAGCGGGCAGGGAGGCTCCATGGGACCAGCTGGCACAGGTTCCAGCGGTGCAGCCCTGGGAGGGAGACGTTTAAGGTAAACGGGCGCTTTGGGCACCAAAATATCCACCGAGCACGCAGCAGCCTGAAGGGCAGGTCTTTTTTTTTTTTGCAGCCCCACCGAGCCTGGACCCTTGAAAGCGGTTGCGACTACATGTCGCTTTCTCCAAGTTTTCATCCGCTCGGGGATTTGATGCGCTATTGCAGCGTGACTGGCTGCGGTCGAGCTTCGTGCTGCTGTTGAAATGAATCAGTGCGAGAACTAATAACAAACTGTAAGCAGATTTAGGGTCTTGTCTTTTCTCTCTGGGAAGAAACAAGTGGCTGACGGAAAGCAGACCCCTCTGCTGCGAGCGCCTGGCTGGCTCTCACCAGTCTCCTTACTGGTTGGTTGGCCTGAGTCCAGCCTGGGCAGGATGGGGACCGGCCCTGTGGAGCAGAGGAGAACCAGGACCGCAAGCGCAGGGCTGGGCTGGTGGGTTGTTCCTTCCCGGGACTGCGTAATGGGTTCGGGCAGGCACAGAAAGGCTGTTTGAGTTGCAACTCTACTCGATGGCCACGCTGAAAGTCTCTCTCTGTGGTGTCTCCTGCACCTCCCGCGGTCTTGGAAAAGGGGGATGGCTTCCCGTGGGAGTGCAGTGGGAGCTCTGGGCATCTGGGGGTTTATTGTGTGATTTTTCTCTCGCTGCTTGCCATTGCCTCAGGTGTCCCGTTGGTTGGGTGAGCATAAAAACGTATCTGCGTCTGTGGAGAAGGGAGAGCTTTGGAGAGGCGGTGGGATTTGAAAATCCCACAGAATTGTACTTGTGTGAGCTCTGATTTATGGTAGATTTTTCTCGTCTCAATCCATCAATGAAGGTAAGTTAAAGGTCCTCAAGTCTAAAATGAGTTTACAGTCACTTCTTGGCAAGTCAGCATCTCTGGCGAGCTGAGATGTATTAATAACCTCTCCTCGACACGTAAATAGTTTCGCATTGCTTTGGCACTTGGGCTAATGCTGAATTACGAATTCTTCCATGCACTGGATGCTGTAAATATTTAATTTATAATTTATTGCTTGCATGGCAAGAGTCCCAAAGAGTCTTACAGGTGTCGCACAGTACAGCGATGGGGGATCCAGGGATGTGCGCAGAGAAGCTGTCCCCAAGCCGTGGCAGCCGACGGGGCCCCTTCTGCCTGGGGAGAGGCCCCGCGGTGGCTGCGGGACCGATCACACTGTTCTCACAGTCCTTAAAGGACGACTAAGAAACTGGTGGGGGACAGCAAACACCCGTGGGCTTGGCGGAGGTGCCTTAAGTAATTCTCTGGGCTCTGCAAACAGTCTGGGAGGGGGTAGTGGTTGCTCGATAATGGGGGAGAAACCAGTCCCAGAGAGAGCCGAGCTCCAGAGCCAAACCGTAAACGCATTTGGAGTCTCTTACGAGCTCGTTTCTCGTCAAGCAGCCTTGCTCTGCCGAGCCTCAGATGGATGGGAGTGACCTTCAGAAATAGCTGTGCTAATGTTTATTTTATCAGGACCCAGCTTCGAACCAGAGGAGGTGCCGGTTATTTTTAAACCAGGCATTGAGCAGCTTGAAGCCTGGCTCAGCGGAGCTGTGTGTAACAAATGCTCTTTAAAGTAAGGCTGTGCATCATGGCTGGCTCTGAGGAATGTTCCTGACAAGGGAACTCCGTTAACTCCTTCGGGCAGTGCTGCTCCTTTGGGGCTGTCTGTGCTCTTGGGAGTTGGGTCTCGGGGGCTGATGGGCTCGGCCGTGGTCCCCACCGCTCGCCCTCCCGGCTGCGGGAGGAGAGAATCCCCATCCCCGTCTCTCCTGGAGCTCCCGGCCTGTTCCCACGCTGCGGGGTCGGCACTCTGTTTCTGTCCCTCAGGAGAGCTGATGGTGGCAGCTCCTCAGCCCTCCCCGGGGGTGGACCCTTCCTCCCCACCTGCCCCAGTGAGAGGCACCACCAGCAGCCCCTGCACAGCCCATGGTGGTCCCAGCTGCGTTTTCTGGTTGCATTTGAGAAAAACGGGAGGGAGAAACGTGGTTAAACCTCCACAGGCTAAGGTGAGAAGGATCGCGTGGCCATCCTGGAGCATCTTGAAAGATTTTGGCAGCCAAATAACCCACTGCCAGGCACGAAGCCCGAGCCCGGCGGTGCCCACCCCGTCCCTCGCCTGGAGCAGGAGCCGAGGCTGCTGCCTGCCCCTGGGGCGGGATGGAGCCCGGGCAGCTCCTGCCTGTTCTCCCTTGGGGCGAGCAGAGCCCGGGCGCTGGGAAGTCTGGCGGGGGATCTCCTGCCAGGCTTGGGAGAGGTGAGCAGCTGTGTCTGGATCACCAGATGTGGAGATTTTATCTTGTGTTAAAGATAAACACAACGGGAAGCGGGAGGACGGCTTGCCCTGGGTGGGAGATGCTCCCGGCTCCTCATCCACCCCAGATCGTGGCCGGGATGGGAGACTCCAACAGCCACCGGCAGTGTCAGGGTGACAGGGACCAGCTGGTGCGAGCTCTCCGAGCAGGGTCACCTTGTGCTACAGACTGTCCCCCAGTTTGGGTGGTCGGGAGCTGGACTGGGCACGTTCCCCCTCTGCCTGGGCCTGCTGTGGATGTGGGAGCCCTTGGCTGCGGCAGGAGACCAGTTCTGTAATGGTCTTTCTGGTGTTTGTTTAACATGGGCAGGCAGACTCCTGTGATGTTTGTGGGGAGAAAGCAGGAGCATTGTGTTCTGCTATGGGAAGTGTTTATCTTGACCCCTGTTCCAGGCTTGAGACAAATCCCCACCCTCCTCCCGCATCCCTGTGCTCGGCCTCCCCTTTCCCCTCGCTCCTAGAGTGGCTTTCTTGTGCTTTGGCCGCTGGCCCGTGCCTTCTCCGGCCGCGCTGGCAGCTGCCCGCGGGTGGCCCCGATGAGAGCCTGGGTGTGCGAAATGTGTTTGTTTAATTTCCCATACAGGTTTTCTCGCCGGTCCTTCGCGCACAATCACGGCACGGTGCCATTCCTGCTACGGGAGGAACGCGCCGGGGATGCGTGGCGTCTCCATTCCCGCTGTGGGAGTGGGAGAGCCGTGGGGGTCACCGCTCTTTCTGGGTACAACCCCTGAGCTGCAGAGCACCCCGCGAATGCCGGGCTGTGCCGGCTCCGCAGCTCGGGGCGGAGGGAGGTGGTTGAAGCGGAGCCCACAGCGTGGCTTTAGTGCAGCAACACACCAGCCACGGCCATAAACCCGCAGCGACAGCGCTGGGCTGGGGGGGAACTCACCCCTCGGGTGCCGGGAGAGGATGGGTGTTCGGAGAGGATGCCCAAGAAGAGCCGGGGCTGGATTTAACAGTGAAAAATAGAGGTTTTATTCAGTGCTTGCATAGTTAATCCATGTCAAGGTAACATCCCATCCCTCACTGCACAGTGTTTGCGGTGACAGGAACGGTTATCAAAGCGAATATCCTGCTTTACCTATGCAGTAGGGTGATATGCAGTATATATTTATATGTAGCCATAAATAGATTTGTTATATATGTATATAGCATATAAACAGCTTTGTGCTCACAGTATACAATCTTTTTCTCTACTGAATTGCGTTCAGAGAATGGCAACGGCGCGCGTGAGCACGGCTGAGGTGCAGTCAGTGCTGGAGAAGGTTGTTCTGCTCTTTGGTTTATAAAATCTGCTCTGCGGGCCGGGGCCGTCGGCGCTGCAGGAAGAGGAGGGGGTTGGCAGCTGCCCGGCAGGGGGGTCCCTGCTGCTCCCAGGCCAGGGGACAGCCAGGATGGGACATTTCCACCCCGCGGGGTGAGGGAAAGGCAGTGAAGTGAGCGGCTGCCGCAGGAAACCCCCGAACACCCCCATCCCCGCTCTCCTGTTCCCGCTCCCGTCGCTTCTCTCCCCGCAGCACTGAGCGCTCCCGGGGAGGAGCACAGCACCACGGCCGCTGCGTCGGGGTCGGGCTGGGCTTTGGCAGTCGTCCTTCCATGTGCCGCTGGGACTGTCCTGGGCTAAAGCGAGTAGAGGGGGCCCCGAATGGGAAGGGGAGGCAGGGTCTCTGCAGCGGGGGGCTGCGGCGGCCGCTCACTTGGGCTGGGGTGCGATGATGACGTTGCGGTAGCCCTTCACCCCCGTCAGCTTGTCGCTCTCGAAGTCCACCATCAGCTTGTGCAGCCCCGCCTGGCTCGGCACGAAATCCAACCGGACCTTGGCCACCGCCTGCGGTTCCACGGGCTCCTCGCTGGGGGAGGACGGGGGGTCAGCAGGGTGGCCCCTCTCCCTCCCAGGAACCCATCACCTTCCCTGCACCCGTGGTGCCACAGGATGGCCCTGGGAAGTAGGGACTCCCCCACCCCCGACATGGCTGAGCCCCCCCTCCCCAGTGAGGTGTGGGGCAGAGATGCTCTGAGCCCCCACACCCCGTGGGGACCACTGCAGCCCCAGCTCCCGCTGTGCCCATAGCAGAGCCAGGCATGGGGCTGCCCTCCCTGGGGGCTCTGGGCACAAAAGTCCACCCCTGCCCCATCCCCAACGGCCCGGCCGGGTGAAGGGAGGAAAAGCTCTTACAGCTCCTTGATCTGCTGCCCGTCGGTGAGACCGCTGCCCTCCGCCAAGAACACGCAGTTGCTCAGGGGGGCTGCGAGGGGGTTCACCAGGCTGATCTCCGCCACCAGCTTCCGCTTCTGCATCGGCTCCCCTAAAATCTGCAAGCAGGCAGGGTTGGACCCCCAGGGCCGCCCTGCCTGGGGGCCATGGTGCTCCCCCTGCCCTGAGCGTGCCGAGGCAGGTCACTGCGGATGCAGGTCCTCGGGGATACAGGACCTGCTGCCCAAGCCCTGCTGTGGTGGGGTTGTCCCAGGGCTCGGATCACCGGGACCAACCCCGCAGGGTGATTGCAGCAACTCCCTGTGAATGGGAAATGTCCCCCAACCCCAAACCCACCTGGGACAGAGCAGCTGAGCCCTTACCCTGATCTTGATCTCCGGATTCTGGATGTAGACATCCCTGACTGCCACGATGACGTCACCAGTCTGGTACTCAGTCAGGAGAGCCACCACCTTGATGAGGTTGTCCTGGGTCAGGATCTCCCCGTACTTCTCATACAGGATCCGCAGGGGCACTCTGTTTTCTGGAAGGGGAAGCAGAGCGAGGTCAGAGCTCACCCCTTCCCCAACCCAGCGCCTGTGCCCCCGTGCTGGCACCCGCCTGGTCTGCGCTCCCCAGGAGCTTCTCCAGGATGGGAAAGTGTTGGGGGAGTTGGGGTTCCCCCAGCACTGGGGACACCCCGGTCGGGAAGGGGTACAGCAGGGTGGGCAGGCACCACGCGCTGCAGGCTGGAGCACCCGCGAGCAAGCCTGTGCTGGGGGGGCGTCTTGCCTAAGCGCTTCCCCAAGAAAACGGGTTATATTTAGCTGTCATCAGCCCCCAGATCGACGGCATTTCCCAAATGAGCCACAGACAGCTGCAGCCTGTCCCCATATGCCCAGCTGGGTCCTCAGGGTGCTGCCGGGGTGCCGGGTACCGGTGCTGCTCCCACCCGTGCAGGGCTGCGAGCGCCCGGCTCGGGGTGGCAGGGAGGGACCTGGCACCAGAACCAGGTGCCAGAAGTGATGTTTGGGGCTCGGGGAGGGGAAGGAGCCATGTGCCAGGGCAGGACCCCAGGGCTGCACCTGCACCGGCGCCCCGGATGGGCTTCACCAGCCCTTCGCAGCCGGTGCCGGCAGGCAGCCCCGCTCCCCGGCAGCTGCCCTCGCTCAGCTCTGAGCATTGTTTATCCCAAAGCCCTCCAGGGACTGGGCTGTCTTGTGCTGAGGGGGGAAGGAGGCTGAAGGCAACCAGCTGCAGAGCCGTCATGGGGAAGGACTTCAGAGAGGCTGTGACCGCTGGAAGCGAAGCCCGGCGTAGCCGGGGCAGGACGCGAAGTGCTGGAGCATCAGCTGAGGTTGCGGGAGAGGGATGGACCCGGCACCACTCCGGCTGGGCTCCACGTGCCGGCACGCAGTGCAGGGGCTCCCTAAAGGCTGCAAATTTGGGAGTATGGGGGTCTATATTCCCAGGCAGGAGCTGGGGGTAGAATCTTCAGGAGCTCATAATTAAAGTCACAGAGAAAATGATGTTGGATTAACTTGTGGAGGGGAATGTTAAAGACCCTAAAGGCCAGCAGGGCCCCTCCAGCGGGCCGGGCAATGGGTGGCCTCGCTGTCCCCATCCAGCCCCGCAGCAGAAGGCTCCAGAGCAGCTCTGCAGGCACTTGCAGGTGCTGGTACCCACCAGTGCCCACACCGCAGGGAGACTTTGCCAACGTGAGCAAAGGCAGCGTCCCGCTTCCCTCTGCAGCGGTGAGTGGGCACATTTGTTATTCCCTTCATGCAGCTCAACAAATAGCAGCGAGCTGAGTGCTGCATTTGTTACGGGCCCTATTAGAAGAGCAGATCTTGTCTTAGATTAACAATTAGGCTGTTCCAGGACAGCAGATGTATTGCGTTTCCAAGCCCTGAAGGGTCTGTGAAAAACTGACATAAATCAAAACTCTTGTTTAATTACCAAGCGGTGATGCTAATTTGTAAGAAAGGCTGATGAAGGTTCAGCGGGCCGTGCCGGGACAGCTCTGTGGCGAAATGCTGTGAGATGTCGCACCCACCCAAGGGGGAGACACCGAGAGCTTCAGCGCTGCTGTGACCAGCCTGGGACCGTGCTATCGGAGCCGACCCGGGGTCAGTCCCGCTCTCCCTGCCTGTGGGAAAATCCTGCGGCAGAGCCCGGCAGAGCCCAGCGCCGGCTCGCGAAGCGGAGGCGTACGGAAGAGCAAGAGAGGGATGCTGACGAGTGCGGCAGAGCGCCCTGGGACGCGCGCCCTGCGCTGCGCACAGCTTGCTCCCTCGGCGTAACGGATGCAACGGCAGTAACTTTTGTCCTCTCTAAATGCATTTCCAGCCCCCTGCCTGAGCAATGTTCCTTATCCTTCCATCAAAGATTAAAAATCCACAGTGGTAGATAAATAAGGGCGAAGCAGCCTTGTGACAGAGCTGCAGCTCGCGGGAGTCCCGCCAGCCCGGGGCTTTGCCCACCGAGGCAGCCGCTGGTGAATGGGGGTGATGCGGCACGGGGCTGCCAGATGGATAAACACCCTGGCACCGGCTCTGGGCACGGGCTGACCCCACCACCCAGCCCCAGGCCATGCTTTAACGCTGCTGTTATTCCACGGGATGAAACAGAAACCTCCGATTGCTGCCCCACGCCAGCCCGGAGCGTGACGACCTCGAGAACCAGCAGCGCTGGTGGTACAACCGGAGGGGACAGAACCCCTGCAGTGCTGGGCAGTGCCAAGCTGGAGAAGCAAGGAACCCAGCTCTTGGCTCGCACCTTGTTTTCAGGGAGGCTGGTGCCGACCCCCAGGTCCTGAGCGGGGCTGCGGGGCTCTGCGTGAGCCGGCAGCCCTTCCCGCTGGTCCCGGCCCCCCGTGGTGACACCCCGACAGGACATGTCCAGCTCTTATTGCTGCTCGGCGGTCGTGTGTGGGGAGCGGGCAGCTGGCGGCTGCAACCAGGGCTTCCTCTCTGGAAAGCTGTCGGCGCGGAGCCAGGACCCGGCGGCAGTGTCTCCCTCCCACTGGCTGCGAGGTGGCTGCTGCGCCCCGGCCCCTGGCCAGCGCGGTGATGCTCTGCTGGGGGGACCCATCCCTGCCCCGGCACCGCGGCCTCGCTGCAGACCCCAGAGATGCAGCCGAACACAGGAAAATTGCTGACCTGACCCCAGCCCTCACTGCAGCATCCTCTCCTCGCTGCCCGCGGGTCTCTTACCTGCCCAGGGAGCGAGGGTGACATTCAGCAGGTCCTTCATGCCGCACTGGGGCCCGACGGTGCCGTTGTAGCTGGCGGTTCGAGCACACAGCATGAGCCTGCAGACTCGCTCCGTGTCTGAGTTGTTGTTGATGACGGCGAAGACGTCGAAGTCGCAGCCGATGTTCGCACCCTCCGACAGCTTGATCTTGAGGTGCAGCCCCTCATCCTCCTCCCTGAGCGAGCTCTTCTCAAGCTCTGCCTTCGCAAACACTTCTCTCTCCTTTTCAGACCCTGCGGTGCGTGGAAAAAATGTGATTCCCGGGGTGGGTACAGGGAGGGTATGGTCCGGGCTGCTTTGCCCCAATCCCTGGAGCCCCCCCTGGTGCAGCTGCTGCCTTAATGAATCGTTCCCCCCCCTGTTTCCCAATAGCTGACTCCCCCGGGGGTGTCTCTGCCCCCTCTGCTGCCCCGTACCCTCTGGGTACTTGTAGGTGTGGGTGATGTCCTCCCTGCTGTCCCTGCCCACGCTCTTGGTGCTGATGTTCTTCCCCACGACTGAGGAGTGGGTGCTCTTCTTCTGCGTCCCGTCGTGCCGCACCACCCAGTACACCACGTCGGCATTCACCTCCGCGAAGACGAAGGGAATGTCATACTTCAGCTGCAGGTCGCCCTCCTTGATGGCTCTGACGGGGGCTGGACCGCAGCAGAAAACCCCTGCAGGGAGCGGAGCCACCGTCACCACCCGGTGTTTGGCCGCCACAGGGGCCAGACACAGTTGCGGCGGGGGGAGACCCTGCCGTGACGGGGGCGTGGGGTGGGATGGAGCGCCCGCGTGGTGCGCGCCGTACCTTCGCTCTTCTCCTGGGGGGTCGGGTCCAGCGCCTGCCACCCATCGTAGCCAGGTGCTAGGTCTGGACGGGCCATCCAGGATTCCACCCAGCAGTGGAAGTTCCTGCAAGGGAAGCCAGGACGTAGGGGCTTCAGCCTCCCCCAGCACCCGCCGGGCCCCGGGCAACGCCGCCCCAGGGGTGGGCAGGCTGAGGTCCTGCCGTGCCACTCACCAGATCATGTCCCTGGAGCGCCGGTCCTCCTCCCCCATCTCGTTGAGGTAGCGGTCGATGATCAGGTTGCCGTTGGTGTCGTGGGCTGAGTTGTAGTTGGTCACCACCCGGCTGGGGATCCCCAGGCACCGCATGACTGCGGGGAGGCAGCGCAGGGTGAGACGGGGTGCCGGGTTTGCTCAGCTCCCGCCCCATGGAACCCCCGGTTTGCTCAGCTCCTGCCCTTCCCTTTCCCCGCAAAGAGCTGCCCGGGGACTGATCCCCAGGACCGGCCGTCTCCTGCAGTCGCCGTGGGACTCCGCGTGCGAGTCGGGTGGCACGCGGCACTGGCAGTCTGTCGGGTTTTGATATCGCAGAAGAAAAAAGGCACAAAAGCGGCTGCGAGTGCTTTTGAAGGAGTGCACGGGCAGCAGCGCGCTGCAACCTCTTATTTAATCTCACAGCTGCCTTTTACTGCGAGCGGAGCTCCCCGGGGAACAGGGAGGTAGTTATAACGCTTCAAAGGAAGGCTATAAACTTCTGAGAGTTGCGGAAAAACCACTTTAGTTTTCTGCTATTTCTCTCCTCTAAAAAGGATCTCATATATATCTGTGAGATATAAATGCACATGCGCGCTCATGCAACCCTGCAAGCGCGGCGTTTTTTCTCAGGGCACAACTGCGTGAGTGCACAAGTGTGTGTGTGTGTGTGTGTGTGTGTGTGTGCACGCGCGCGCTTCTCAGCAGAAGCGAGCCTGGAATTTTTTTCTTCTCTTCTGCCCCAGCTTGACTGCCTCGGTGGCAATGAAATTATTTTGATCTCAGTGCATTCATGACTTTATTGCAAACTTGACCTTAAAGCCACTTTCCTTCTGCCGTTCCGTGAGTCCAGCCCCTCCCTCTCTGCCCGGCCGGGGACGCTAACTGAAAAGCCAGAGCCCTTTTCTATATTTTTTCCCTCTATTTCCTGACAGATTAGAATAACAGAGCGCTTAATTGCTAAGCAATCATTGCGGGCCGATTGTGATCAGCTCCAGCGGTTCCCTCCTGCCGCAGCACAGGGAGTGAGCGGAGGGCAGGGGGTGGGAGACGGGGAGGGGGGACACGGGTGACCCCCTCCTGTGGGGAAAAGGGAGAGAAGGAACATCTGTTCTCACCGGTACATGCCACGGCAGCGAAGACCCAGCACTGGCCGTACTTGACTGGTTGACACCCAAACTTCTTCCACCTCTTCAGAATATCCACGCTCCCGATCCAGGCCATCGGGCTCATCCCATCTTCGTAATTGTTGTCCCACCGCCCTGCCAGCACCCCCCGGTCCTCGTCGTTACAATTTACCTGCGGGATGACAAAGGGGGAAGGGGGGGGGGGTGGATGGAGGGAGGGCCGGGCACAGAAGGGCAGGAGAAGGCTGGTGAGGGAAGGAAAGAGCCTTCTCCCAGCTCACACGTGCCATCCATCCTGGAGCAGCACAAGATCTCACCGGGATGCAGGCGGCCGCGGCGCAAGAGCGCACCGGGATGCACGCGGATGCGTGCATCCCGGTGCGCTCTTGCGCCGCGGCCGCCTGCATCCCGGTGAGCTGGGGATACGCAGGTGGGAGAGTGGGTGGATGGAGAGGCTGTAAGTGGGATGTGCTAATCGGGGTTGGATTTTAGAAACGTGTCCTCCCGTCTGGGATTTTGGTTAGGATTATAACGTCCGGCAGCCAGAGAGGAGCAAAAACTGCTCCCGGGATGGTGTGCGCCCACCTCTGCTATTTCTCTCCTCTTAAAGGATCTTGTATATATAATGTGATATCAGAGCAATGGTGGAAAAGTTGTAAAGGGGATGCGAAACACCCCGGGAAGGAAACCGGTGTAATTGGGGGGGGCGGCGGGGGGGAATGGCAAATGCCACCTCTCTGTCACAGCTGTAGTTGCAAGCTGTGGGGACAACAACGGGGTGTTTGCATCCCGGGGGACATGGGGTGCTGGGGAGCCTGGAGACACCCTGCTGGGAGCGCTGGTGGCCGGTGCCCCACGGGACTCACCATGGCGCTCACCACCCTGCCGATGTACACGGGGTCATTGCGGCGGGAGCAATCCCGGTTCTGGTCCCTCAGGAATTTGGGGTTTGTGTCCAGCAGCTTGAGGCAGATGGACAAGATGTCGTCCTCGAACTGATGCAGAGGGGGAAGAAAAGGGGTGTGAGGTCCCAACAGTGCACAGGGGCTCTCCTGCCTCGGTCCCCCCTCCCTGGCTCACCACGATGCCCCAGCAAGTGGGGCTGCTGGGCACACGGGGGGGGGGGGGGTCACGCATCCCCAGGGTCCCCTCCCTGAGCAAGCACCCACTGAATGACCTTCTCCGGTTAGTGCCACCGTGACGAGGGGCTGGCGCTGCGGCTGGCGGGGGCTCAGCCTGCGAAGTCCAAGGGCGAGCGCCCCCCCTCGCGCCGGGGACGGATCCTGCTTCCTGCAGCTGCTGCTGCGCAGGGGTCAGGCACGGACCCGACCTCCAGGGAAAACCACCTATTTCCCATCCCCGGGTGAGTCACAGCCCTTCCCCGAATTGATGCACGGATCGTGCGGGGGCCACAGGCACCCCCGCTCCCGCCGGCCCCGCCACCCCTGCGGGACAGCCCGGAGGTCGGGGAGGGCAGCCGGACTCCCCTGGTGTCGGGGACCCAGCGTGGCCGCAGGGGGCTGCAGCTCAGGGCACGGGCACTGCCTTATCGGCGCGGCCGGCACGGCACTGGGGAGCGTGTTATCGCCTGCCGGCTCCCGGTGCAGCGTGGCCGCCCCGATTAGGAGCGCGCAGCCCCCCTGGGCCTCCAGGAGCCACACAGGAACGCTGCCCTCGCTCTGCCACGCTTCAAAGTCAGCGCGTTCCCTTCTCAGGAATGAGATCTCGGTTGGTTTGTCCCACGGTTGCACGGCGGGGCTGGAGCCTCCCCGAGGTGCTGGCTGCATCCGGGATGCGTTTTCGGGGACACACACGTGGCACCAGCCCCTGTGCCCTGCACTGCCAGCGCTGCACGATCTGGGCTCGGCTGAGGGTCCTGGGGGTCCCAGGGGACCATGCCCCACTCACCTGGCCGAAGTTCCAGGGGGTGGAGGTGATGTAGTCGCGGGCGCCCTGGTAGATGAGTCCCTGCTGGGCCAGCACGTACTCGCAGCGCTCGTCCTCGTCTCGGAGGAAAACCGTGTCCTCTGCAGAGAGAGCGAGGGATGGGGACGGGGCTCTGCCCCCCGGCCCTGCTCAGGGCTGCCCCCTCCCCGGGGACGTGCTGGGCAGTGACCGGGGTCGGGTCTGGTGGGAAATGAGGCAACGGGGGCTGGGACTGCTCCCGTCTGGAAAAGCTGCTGGAGAATTTCAACTCTGTTTTACTTCAGCTCATGGGAAAATTTCAGTAGACTTGTGGTTTTCTTTTCTAGTCTTTCTCATTTCTCTCTTTCCTTTCTCCCTTGTGTTTTATGGAGTCAGGTCTTTTCCCAGGAGGGGAAACCTCCCTGGTGGGAGAAGCGAGCAGTGGGAACCGGGAGCCCTGTCTGAGATCACAGCTGAAGCCATTTTGCTCGCACAGCAGTTACTGCTGGAAAAAAATCACTATTTACTGGAAATGTTTTGAGAAAAAAACCCAACACATACATCCCCAGCGCCAGTGCTCAGCACAGTCCTGGGCGAGCGAAGCTTCCTAAGCCCCTTATCTCGGCGGAGCCAGCACGGAGCGTTTGGGATTCAGGAAATCGAGCTGGGAGCAGGGCTGCTCCTCGGGGCATGGGAAGGACACGGAGAGATGAAAATCCCGGCTGTTGTTTGCCCAGTGCCGTTAAACTCTACAGCACTGAGCCTCCCTTCTGGGTCGGGCTGCCCGAATTTCACCAGGACAGTGACACCCCTGGGGGCACCAGGGGCTCATCCCGGAGCCCACAGCGGGATTCCGGCCTGGGGTAGGTGGGCAGGGCTGGGCCAGGTGGGGGCAATTAATTAAAGCCCATTAGTAGCTTTTCCTCTGCTTCCTGGGGGCCAGGAGCTGCTGCCGCGGGCTGCCCGGGGCTTCACACCAGCACCACAGAGGTGAGCTCCTGCGGGTCATTGCGTGGCGGGGACAGTCCAGATGGGGCTTTGGGTGTTTGGGGTGCTGGCAGAGGGGCTGTGTGTGTCCTGGGGTGGGGGGTGGTGCTTGTGGCCCTGACCTGCTGTGGGAACTATGTGGAAGTGGAAGTGGAAGTAAAGTGGGGATTTTTGGTTAAATCTGAGGCAGAGCTTGGGGCACCTGCGGTCTGCAATGGCATAAGATCTGTGGGGATGCGCTTCCCTGGCAGAGATGGGGGGCGACTTGTGCTCACCTTACCTGGGAACCCCTGGTCTTGGCAAGATGAAAGCCTCACCTGGGTGCCAGGCATTAAAGAGCAGAACGAAGTCCCCGATGTGGTAGCTGCTGCCCTCGTAGCCGGTGGAGGTCTCCACTGTCAGGCTGTAGCGGCCGATGCGGGCGCTTGGGGGGGAGCAGAGTGAGACGGAGAGGGAATCCCCATCCTGCTGCTGGACCACGGCGCTCCAGCCCGACTCCTCTGGGAAGTCGGTCACGGCAAAGTGGGACCTGGTACCTGACGTCTCGATGGGGCAGGGTCCTGCCAAGAAGGAGCAGGTCAGCTTTCCTGGTGCTGCGGGGGCCCTGGGAGCCCCACGCCGGGGGGCTGCGCTGAGGGGACCTGCCCCACAAGCACCCTGTGGTGCTCCCGTGCCCTCTGCCCTGCGATGGCTGCCCCGGACCTCGTCTCTTGCCACCCAGGGAGGTTCGCTGTTTGGTTTGTCGGGTACTGGGGGCTCAGGGCAGCGCATCTGTGGGAAGCTCAGGCACGTCTCCTGCTGTTTGGAAAGCTGTGGGAAGGAGAAGCTCGCCCCACGGGTGCCCCAGGGCTAGGAGAGCAGAGGGGGAGCTCACCCCGGTGCCCACCCCAATGCCATGTCTCCTCCCCTCAGCTGCACCCACTCCTGTCTCCGCTTGGAGCGGAGCTGCCAAGTCCCTGCGCCCGCGCAGCCCGGCCCTGCCGCAGCCCACGGCGCGGGGACCCCGGAGCCCCCGTCACCGGGGTGCTCTCAGTGGGAGCCCCGCTACGTGTGTGCAGCCTCAGGCGTTGCCGCAAACATCCCACGATCAGCGATTACATCAGTGGCCGCAGGGCTCGAGCCGAGGACAGCGTGATCCCTGCCGGCCCCTCCGAGCACGCGGCTGCGTCCAAGCCACCTGCACCGCGCCAGCTCCAAACACCGCTCCTCTGGGGAGCGGTGACGCCCAGCCCCGGCCAACCATGGCCCTGCGGCGATGCCAACGCCGGTGCCCGCGTGGGGCTGGCTAGTAGCCAGCGCAGCGGTTCCACAAGGGTCCGCTCCCCCCCCCCCCCGCCCCGCCGGGAGCACAGCCCCGGGCTGGTCCCCTGCCAGCCTTCGCCCGCAGCGTGGGCAGGACGCCAGGCGAGTCACCAAAAATACTCATGAACTCATGAGAGTGACACAGTTTCTCCTCTCTGTCCTTTCAGGGAGGCCGGGTTGAGCTAACCGTGCCCTTTTGGCAAGGGTCAGCCTGGCGTTGCCGGGGGGGTGGCCAGCCTCGGGAACATGCCACCGCCGCCTCCTCCTCCTCTTCCTCCCTCCCTCCCTCCCTCCCTCCCTCCCTGCAAAGCCCACGGCACCCCCCTGGGATGCAGGCGCCTGAGCAGGGCTCTTCAAACTCGCCGCTTTAAAAACACAGGCTCTATTTTTGTACAGAGCCATTCCCTTCTTTCCTGTGGGAGGTGGCACGTGGCGTCACTGTCCCAGGGGAAAGCAGGTCTGGCAGCCCCTGCCCCAGCGGTGCTGCGGGTCCGGCCCCGGTGAGGGATGTGCCAGGGCCACCAAGAGCCAAAGCACCTTCACCCCGTTTTTCGCAAGCGCCGGGGCTGCGCTCCAGCCCGACGGCAGCCGCTGCCAGCCTGCGTCTTTGCCCCAGGAGGCTCTGCCGTGGGGCTTCTCCACGCTTGCAGAACCAGCTGGGGGCTACCCAGGATGGAGCATGACCTCGTAAAAACCCGGCGGGTGGGAGCAGTGGGCAGGGAGACCCCCGCCATGGCTGCCTTGGGACCGGGGGGCAACAGGGGAGCTGCTGGTTTAGGGTGAAGCTGGGGGGTTGCTGAGTTTGTGTTTGTCACCCTGTGGTGGGATCAGAGTTTTAGGTGAGGAAAAAAAAAAAAAAGAAAAGTATTTTAAACTGTGAGGAAACCCAGCTGCCGTTTCACTTTGAGTTCTGGCCTGGTTGACTCAGCAGGACGCTGCAGCCCCAAAATAACTCTTGCCCGAGAGTTTCCTTTCCCTTTGCTCTGAGCTGGCGGGGGCCAAGCCCCTGCCCGTCGGCTGTGCCTGGCTGTGGCCATGGGATTGATGTCCCTGTCCCCACCGTTCCCAGCAGGCTCTTGCCAGGGCTACAGCAGCGGCAGGAGCAGCCCCCGGTGCGGAGCTGTGGGGACCCGCCGAGCGCTGCGCCCGGCTCCTGCGTACCGGCACCGCTCGGGGGGGCCGCGGTGGGGCTGTGCGCTGGGGAGGCTCACTGGGAACGTTTCCTTTCTCCAGGGTTTACGTTTCCTGAGCAAACCCCGCTCCAGGGATGTCTGAGGGGGGGGGGGGCAGTGGTGGCTGGGTAAAAAAGACCATCAACAAATGTGCTGTAAAAACTTCTGGCTGAAAAGAGTCGCTTTTGCTGATGTTTCTCAGAAGGGTAAGAGACTCGGGTGGGTTCCCAGCTGCAGCCAAAGCCCTTCCTGGTGAGCCGGTGGCTCCGGCATGGCCCCAAGTCTGGCTCAGCCCTGGGGAGGAGGAGGAGGAGGCAGCGGCGGTTTTTGTTTTATTTCTTTATCACTTCCCTTCAGCTCTCATTATGGAGCAGAGGCTCTACCTTTTCTCTCCATCTTAGTATGAATCACAGAATGGTTTGGCTTGGAAGGGACCTTACAGATCATCTCATTCTATCCCCACCCTGGGCAGGGACACCTCCCCCCAGCCCAGGTTGCTCAGAGCCCCGTCCAGCCTGGCCTTGAACACCTCCAGGGATGGGGCAGCCACAGCTCCTCTGGGCAACCTGGGCCAGGGGCTCACCACCCTGAGTGTGAAGAATTTCTTCCTAACGTCTAGTTTAAATCTCTCCTCTTCCAGTTTTAAACTGTTACCCCTTGCCCTATCCCTCCATTCCCTGATAAGCGTCCCTCCCCAGCTCTCCTGTATAGCTGTGCACAGCACCAACCTCTGCCGGGGAGGGACATGGGGGGACTGTGTGAGATGGGGCAGGTGCCTCAGCGCAGCCCTCGTGTGAGCGTGGGACGAGGGCAGGGGCAGAGGGCAACTCGCCCTGTGGCAGGCACTTGCTCATGGCACAGGGCACGGTGGCACTCACCCGTCTCGACGTTGAAGGCGAGTTTGTCCACCCCCTCCTCGTAGCTTCTGCCCGAAAAGTGCAGGGTGATGGTGAAGGGCTGTCCCCGCCGCACCACCAGCTGCTGGCAGCCCATGTCTGCCGTCCGGTGCTCCCGGCCGTTGCGCTCGCACTGCAGGTCCCATGTCTCCAGCACCAGATCTGCAAAGGCAGCGGCATGTACAGCTCTCCCCTCTGCCACACGCTCCCGGGGCACAGCCGTGCACCGCACACGCAGTCCCTGTGTTCGAGCAGAAGGGACTGCATTACCCCCACCCTGAGCCCTGGGGTTTTGGACTTTGGTGCCAGGGTTTGGCAGTCTCCTCTGCCCAAGCTGCCCTGTCCTCTCCTGGTGTGCCCGGCACAGCCCTGGGTGCTGTGGCTGCACTGAGCTCTGAGCATCCCTCTTGGAGGGCTCTGCAGGCTGGGCTCGCATCGTGGGCTACAAGCTCACAGGGGCAGTGGTCCCACCGGCAGGTGAGCTCGCAGTGAAGCGCTGTCCTCCCCACTGAGCTCTGTGCCATATTTCTTGTGCTGTGGTGCTGCCCTCAATGGTACCACCATGGAGGGGGGACACCATGTGCTGCCAGAGCCGTGCCAGGTCCGCGGCTCACAGCGTCCAGCACTGGAGCAAAGCCCAGGGCTCACCTCCGCTTTCTGGGAGGCGTGGGGCCCGTTGGCCGGGGTTTGCTGTCTCTGTGCCCCCACCCCAAATGAGCGCTGCTGAGCCTGGAGAATGCCAGGGCTGGTTCTGTGCCTCAGCTGGACCCAGGGCAGCCCTCTGGGCAGCTTTACCGCTCCATGACTGCTGACAAATCGGAGAGACCGACCGTAAATTCGATGACAAAGAGGGTGTCTGATTCCCCAGCCTCAGGCACTCTGCCCTGCCCTGCTCTGCCTCCCAGCCCAGGCAGGGCTGCGTGCCGGAGCAGCCACATCCCCGCCGCCCCAGGTGCCGCGCTGGAACGATGTGCTATCGTTTATCATCGCTCAAGGCCAGTGACCCTTGAATGCTCTGCCAGCAGACGGGTTAGTTGCCAGAACAAGCAAAAGCATTTAGTGCAGGAGAGCGCTCAGCGAGCTCAGCGCCAGCCAGGGACCAGGGGGCTCGTGAGGGGGGATGCTCAGCTTGCTGCCCTGGTGCTGCAGCTCTCCCTGGCTATGTCCTTCCCCGTGCTTGCAGGCCAGCAGTGATGGTCACCGAGTGCTGCTCATCGGTGCCAGATGGAAACGGCTGACCCTGAGCTCGCTGTTCCCAGAACTAAATGGAAACCCCACTCCCGGCTCTCTGGGCATTGGGACACCGTAGCGTCCATCCGGGGGAGGTGGTTGGGCTCATCACTGATCCCCACCACACTGCAAGAGCTGCTGTGGACAGCTGGGCCTGTCCGTAAATAAGGGCAAGTTCCCTCCAGCTGGTCCCTCAGGACCCTGGAGCAGGGATGGAGCACAGAAAGGTCCTTTCCCTTGTCACATCCCCCTTTGTAAGCAGAAACATGGCTCCGTGCTACAGCACATGAACTGTATGAGTGCGAACCTTGCTGACACTGAGCCAAACTTGTTGCAAATAAGCGTGTTAAGAGAGCAGGACTGCCGCTTCTCCTTGTCCCAGTCACCCGTGGTTATTGCCCTCAGTGGATTTAGCAAAAAGCAGATTTTTTTCAAAGCACAGGTGCCTCTTCCTAAACTGATCTGTGCCAAGAGATGGGCAGGGAGGGGGCTGTGGTGCTTCCAGGGCATGCAGGTGGCAGCGGGGTCCCAGGCACCACCACTCGGGAGCAACAGCTGCCCTGGGTGTAGCGGCTCAGCTTCGTGCCAGGAGCTGGTGGGGCCAGTGCCCAACCTGAGGGACCTGCGTTGGCATTGCTGCCGCAGTGCCGGGAGCCCGGTGAGCCGGGACAGCCCGCGGCACTGCTGGGCACTGGGGCAGAGTGATCCCATCTCACCCATTGGTACTGCACTCCATTGGGACCAATATTCAATTGGTATCGAAAAATCCTGTTTCCTGGGATTTTGGAGACAGCCCTATGGGAGATGGAGGTTGTCTTTGCCTCCCCAGGCAAGTCTGAAAAGCCACCCGCGTGGAGGGATTTCCGAAGGCCAGAAGCATTACTTCTGACTGAGCCTCCAGAAATCCTCCTTAAACCAGGGTGGGACGTAGGCACATGTTCCCGGTCCAGCTGTCAACGCTCTTCTCCGAGAGCACTGAAAGCTTTAAATAGCACCAAACTTCATTCTGCAAATACCAGCGTCGCTCCGGCCAGCGGAGAGCATTGTAGCTGCGGAGGGAGGGAGGGGAGCAGACCCTGTCCCGAACCACGCTTTTCTTATCGTCGCCGTCCTCTATTTTAGTCTTTCCCATTCCCCCCGCCCTTGGCCAGCTCGCAGGAAAGCGGGCGAGCGGCTAATGGCTGAAGGTGCCGCCGAGCCCCGGTTGCGGGAGCGCTTCGCTCCCGGGCGCCCCCGCGCAGGTGCCGGGGCGGCGGCAGCGGTGGGGGGGGGGGGGGGGACGACGACACTCCGGCCGGTCAGCGCTCCCCGCGGGCCAGAAACCCCGGGCACCGGCGGGAGGGGATCGTCCTGCGATCTTACCTTCGGCCATGGTGACCGGTACCGGGGGGTCCGCGTCCTGGTCCTGGTCCTGGTCCTGGTCCTGGTCCTGGTCCTGGTCCTGGTCCTGGTCCTGGTCCTGGTCCTGGTCCTGGTCCTGGTCCTGGTCCTGGTCCTGGTCCTGGTCCTGGTCCTGGTCCTGGTCGAGCTACCCCTCAACTCCCGCCGCCCGGTCCCGCCGCTCGCTCCATTTATACCGCGCCCGCCGCCGCCGCGCACACCCCCGCGGCCGGGGATGGCGGAGGGGAAGAAAGGGAAAACAAAGTTTCCAGGAAACGGAGTGGTTTTGGTCCCACCTATTTAAAACAGCCACCCAAAAAAAAAAAAAAAAAAAAAAGTGTCTGGGGGTGGGGGGGGTTCAGCTCCCACCCAGAAGTACCGGGTCGGTCCCTGCCCGTGGTGCGCAGCCCCCTCCCGGAGCCTCCCCCGGGCAGCAGCTGGAGATGCTGCTGGATAAGAGGAGGGGGGGAAAAGAAAAAAAAAAAAAAAAAAAGTGGGGGGAGGAGAGGGGCTGTGCAGTTCACACCGAGGTGCCAGAAACTTGGGGAATGTTTTCTCCTTATAAAGTTTTCTTCCCCCCCGTGCCTTATCTCCCTACCCAGCCATTTCTGGCGAGGGATCCGGCTGCTCAGGATTGCAGCAGCCAGTCCCCCTTCCCGTAAACACATCCCTAAGAGACATAGGGGCCAGAGAGAAAATGTGCTGGAAAATTTGCTGTTTGAGGGGAAAATGTGCTGGAAACCTCACTGTTTGCTGCAGGGCACGGCGCCGTGGGGAGGTGTGCACAGAGCGGGGGCCAGCGCTTTCCCTGGCAGCCCTTGCCCCGCGCACCGGTTGTCCCTCTCCTGCCAGGGGTCTCAGGTCCCATGAGACCACCCGCAGGGCTGCCTGGCCTGGCCCGTCCCTCCCTGTGTACCCCAAGGGTGACCCAACACACCTGAGACCATCTAGCGGGGGCAGAGGGCAGAGACCCCCACACCTTCACGGGATCTTGGGGTTTGGGAGTGCCCTCGGTACCTCAGCAGTGGTATGGCTCATGATGAATAAGGCCTTGAGAAGTTTCACCTCTGGAGCAGACTTTGTTTAGCTATTGGTTTTTCTTCATGTGATTTAAGCTGACCAGGGCCAGGACCAAGGATGTTGGTTTTTTTTTCCTGGTGCAGCCTCATGCCAACTGTCTTCGTCTGGCCCCTGGCTGGGTGCGGGATGCTGCAGGCCCTGTGCCAGAGGTGGCTGCATGCTGGAAACCCTCCTCAGCCCAACAGATCCCCTCCCGCTCCCCCAGACCCCTCACCCTGTTCCCCTCCCAGACCCCAGGAGGGCTGGTGCGTCTCTCCAGGGCTGCCGCGAGTACCAGTTCTTGTGGATAGCAATGTCCTGAAAGCAGTTGGGGTTCGTCACTTGGTGTACTCAGGGTCACCCCACCGGACCCACGCGTGGGCTGTGCCCCAGTAAAGCCCGGCTGTCCTGGGCTCTCCCCGTGCCCCCGTCACACAGCTGGATTTGCTCTCCTGGAGCTCGGTCCTGGCGAGGGGTCCCTGGCCACGGCGATGCTTTCTGCTCGGCCACGCCGCAGCACTGCGCTGGGAGGGTGTGCAGCAAGACGTGCCACCTCTTCCAGCTCCACGAAGGGCTTTTGGGCATAGACAGTGTCACTCTAAGGTCTGAGCACGCCAAGAGCACATACCCAGGAAAAACCCCGCGAGACGGAGACTCCTGGTGTGGCTGGACCCCGGCCCCGCTGCGGGGGCGCACACAGCAGCACTGCCCTGCGTGGCAGCGGGCAGAGGGGCCTTGGAAAGGCAGTGTCCCCGGTGAAGGAGCTGAGCCGCAGTGGCCGGGGGAGTCCCCTCCCTCATCACCATCTGTGAGGGAGGTGGGGAGGAAGGTTAAAGCCAGTGCAGCAAATCCTCGCTGAGGGGAAACTCGGGGCAGCTGGTTTTAATGAATGCCGTCCGTGCTCCCCTCCAGCACGCGCGCGCACAGGCTGGATGCGCACAGGCTGGATGTGTGCAGCTGGCGGTGGTGGGAGCCTTCACCAGACCACCGCCAGCGTTGGCACTGCCCTTCTCATCCCCACAGTCGCCAACCCGGAGCAACCTCATCATGGGACACACCACGCAGGTCGAGCCTGCGAACGCTTGCCCCAACAGCGCATCCCTGCCATTAGCGCCGCGGGGTCCTGCTCTCCTGGCTCGGACTTGGGAGCGCTGTCCCAAATCTGGGCTCTTTACCCGGTGCGCATAAACCAGCTGACGTGCGGAGTCGAGGTGTTTGTTTCATTCCAGTTCTGCACAGAAAAGGGTGCCAGGCGATAATTCGCAAAGCCAGCACACCTCGGGTCTTTTATACAGAAAGGTAACGAAGGAAAAATCACATCAACATTGCTGATCGGTCACTTGTAATTATATAACAAAAGCTTATTTGCGCACGTCCCAATTTCTGTCTGGCTCATTATACTAAGGTGGTCATACATATAAGATCTCCTCCTAGAGATGTGATTTTTAGTATTAAAATTATCTGAGGTAAGTAGAGGCTATACCTTCACCCTGTCAGCTGCCCCTAGCTTACTGTTTAACTTTCTCTTCTGTTGGGGCCCCACTTGGAACAATGATTAACTTCAAGATTGGGTTATTTATGTTTCTGGGCTTTTTGTTTTAGGGACTTTCTATTCCGCTTGCTATGGTTTCAGAGTAGGCCATCACATCATGGTCACTCAATTTTGTGGATTTTTAACTCTTTTTCTATGTCAAATCCCCCCCTTTGAGACTTATGGATATGTTTTACATCTCCTGCAAGTCTCACCTTATGCTTTTCCCAAGTTCTGGGATTCCTGTTCTTCTATTTTCCGTGTAAAAGGGTTATCCTCTACTTCAGCCATCTTTATTTGCAGGGGTTTTCTATCTTTCAGTACCCGTTTGCAAAGACTTCAACACATGGGCAAACGTCGAATCACACAACAACTCAATAACAAGATGATCAGTATAAGCACAGATATTAAGAAGAGTTGCTTTAGTCAATTTAGATTTGGTAACCGGGATGTTAGTTCGGTAAGATCTAATCCTTCCTGTTCCTTGACATTTGAGGCCAGATCCGTTAATTTCTGTATCTTCTCTTCTACTAATTGAGAATTGTCTGTTAGATTGAAGCAACACATCCCCTTAAACTCCTCGCACCTATGATTATGCCTCAAAAGCAGAGAGTCGATGGCAGCTCTGTTTCCTAAAGTAGCTTCCCTTATTTGAGTCACCTCTTCACCCAAAGCTGCCGGAGCTTGAGAGGTATAATTTATGTTCTTCACCAATGCACATACATACAATTCTTTTTATTGTGTAATAATTCATGGCTCCTCCTACTCCTGGCGCTAAAATAGCTGCAGCTGTCATTTCGCTCGGGCTCCAAAGAGTTACTTGTGAACTGGCCGGCGTGCCTGTGAGCGGTGACAGCAACAGCTTTACTAGCCCAGGAAGCCGGAATCGAACAGTGTGGTGATGCCCTGTGTGCTGTGCAAACAACCCCAAAATCCAACTGAAGCCGCTGCCAGGAGAAACAAAGATAGGAATGAAGCCTGGAGAATACTGGCAAATAATCTTCTTGGAATTACCCAGAGAAGAACTCCATCGATATCTGTTGCTGATGATGGATGCTCTCACCGGATGGCCAGAGGCTATGTTGATGTGTTTTTCCTTCGTTACCTTTTTGTATAGCTGTGTTTCTAAGAGGTGCGCTGGCTTTGCAGATTATCACCTGGCACCCTTTTCTGCACAGAACTGGATTGAAACAAATACCTCAACTCCGTGTGTCAATCGGTTTTTACACAGAGGGTAAAGAGCCCAGATTTGGGACAATGGGAGGGGCCTCTGAAAACGTCTCTCTCTTCCTCCTCCCGGACCCCTCGGTGCCGGCAGCATGGGCAGGGCTGGGTCGAGCCGTTCCCACGGATGCAGCGGGGGGGTCGCCGGGGATGGGGGTCTAGGGGGCTGCCCGGCTCTCCAGGCATCGGGGATGCGGGGATCCCTCTCCCCTGCCAAGCCGCTGCGGGGCTGAGGCCGAGGGAGGGCTGGGAGCCCACAGTCCCCCCCCCCGGTAGCTGTTTTCGCTGGCCCCAAACTGGCCCCGCTCCCAGTGCTGCTTCCTGGGCACAGGAGCCGTCGGCGGTGACACGTGCCAGGGTGTTTGGGCTCACATTGGAGGGTGCAGGGTTCGGGTCTGCCTGCACAAGCCCGCTCTTCCTCCCTTACCCTACATGAACTCCGGATGCACTCGGCAGCCTGAGGTCCCGCGCTCGGGATGTGTTTAATTTGCTCTGGGTAGCGTGTGACCAACAGCCCGTAATGGCACCGTCTGCCGCAGAGCAATCGGAAACGGACTTTTCTCGCTCGGCGCAGAAGCAGGAGCAGTTCGTCGCCATGAGGGGTGTTGGTGGGTCCGGGGTGCGCGGGGCCGGGCAAGCCGGGGCGCCCGGTGCTGGTCAGGCTGTAGGGACTCATTTCTGTCTGGTTTTCTGGCCAAGCACAGGGCGGGAACGACTGATGGCATCTGTCCCCACTCTGGCACCTCTGTCAGAAGCGGCAGGAGCTGAGTGCCGGGCTGTCCCCCGGGGCTGTCTTGGGGAGCCCCAGGCTCGGTCCCGGCATCTCGGCGAGAGGAAACCTCCCTTATTTCTGGCTTTAGCACCCACTTTGTTCACCACCGCCTATCGCAGAGGCATCTGTCTGCCCAGGCACTGGAAAACGCCGCACATGGAATGCCAACCACACCGATGGCGTTATTTTTATTCTCCTTAGTAAGACAAGGTTGCATTAAGAGGGTGTTTGCACTGCTGGATGCCCAAAATAACTCCTCATTTGCTCAAGGTGTTCAGCGGAGGACTGCGACTTCCCTTGCACCCACCCCGGTCCTGGAGCTGCTTCAAAGCACGCTGGTTTCGGTTTCTTGCCTCCCCCGGTGGTGCGCAGGCAGAGCCTCTGTTTGCTTTCCTGGGTGTGTGCCGGGGCCGCTGGCAGCCCCCGGCTGTCCCCGCACACGTCCTGACTCAGTCTCTTGTGCAGGCAGATAAACAAGCTGTGAAAAGGGACAGTGTCTTCCTCTGAGTCGCCCCGTTAAGTTGTCAACCGATTTTTAACAGCTCTGCCCGTTTGCCTGCGCTGCCTCCCAGCCCGGGGTGTTCCCCAAAGGGTGGCCCTTGGCAGAGCCGCGAGCCGCTGCCTCCCACAGCCCTCCGAAGTCGGGGTGACCCCTCTGCTCCCCACCTTGCGCAGTGACCCCGGAGCACCTCAGCAGGGAGCCCGGCATCGCCCCGGCCCTGCCCCAGGCTCCGTGCTGGGGTGGTGGGTCCGGAAAGGGGGAGGCGGGGTTGGGATGCGACTTTGGGAAAAGGTTAAAGGGTGAGAAAGTGTTTTACGCTCGTGATGACGGGGCCGGCGGGGAGTGTTTGTGGCTGACCATAGGGATCCTGGCACGTAGGATACAGCAGTTATCCCTCACTTGCTGGAGCTAGAGAGGAGCTCTGATCTACGAGCATGGAAAAATACTTAAAAAGTGGGGGAAAAATCCTCCGTACCTGGTGGGGACCGAGCCGAGGGCTGGGCAGCGGTGGCAGACAGGGTCCGTAAGGGCACTGCAGCCCGGGGCGAGGGAGGACGAGGGAAGCTGGGGTCAGTGACTGCGGCATGGGTAGATGTCACCATTCGGGGGAAGGGGCAGCAGCTGGCTCTGTACGGGCATCGCTCCCATTTTGGGGCTTTTGGTCACCGCAGGCAGCTCTGGCGCCGGGCCAGCGGTTGAGCAAGAGGGGCTCGGTGCTGTGCCGGGGCTCCTGTGGCGGCGGGGCTTCGGGAACCGGCACAAAGGGGCTCTTGTTCTCGGCCATGCGCAGCGGGCGGCGCTGGTGGGGCAGGAGGGGGCAGCTGCCCACCAGGCAGCGCAGCGCAGGGAATGGGCAGCTTTTCCTTTGGGAGGAGAAGTGGCTTTTCCAAGGAAAAGCAGGTTGTTTTTTCCACCTGGTCCCGCAGCCAGGTCCGGGGAGCCCGGCGTGCTCCGGTGTCACGGCCACGGGGCATCCGGCAGATGCGGCCCCATGGGGTCAAAGCATCCTCCGCTCGCAAGGCGGGAGGAGGGATGTGCTGGTCCCAGGCTCTGGCTCGCTGCTCTGGGCACACGCCGAGCCAGAGGCTGTTACCGAGAAGTGCAGAGCCCCGACCGAGCATCGCCTGCAGAGGGGCGAACCAGCCAGCTGATAACTGGCTTTTTTGGAAAACCCGGGGGAAAGGCACTCCAACCTGCTTCTAAAGCCGGGGGTGAGGAAGAATTTGTTATCCCACCATCTCTGTTCCTAGGCCAAGTCCATGTTTCTATTTAAAAGATAGGAGAAACATAAACCTCTCGCATGTCTCTTGATTTATTCGGTCTCTGAGCTCGGCAGTGGGGCAGGAGGGTTTCCCTGCCGCCCGCTGTGCCACCGGTCCAGAGGGGTCTTCCCCGTCGGGGCTCCCTGGGATGGGGCAGCCCCCTCCTGCTGCACCCGAGCGATGGGACCTGCGGGCGGGCAGCAGCGATGCGTGCCAAGGGGATGGATTCTCCAGCCATGTCAGGACTTTCCGAGCTGGTGGCCCTGGGATGGCCACGAGGTCAGTCCCAGCCACTGGTGGGGTCCTGCGGCGCAGGAGGGTGGGCTGCGGTGCTGCGCAGGACGGACACGGATCTGCTGCCAATAGAGCCGCGAGCAGGGACACGGTGTTTTGCAACCTGAACTGGTTGAACCTGGTAGGAGCTGAATTCCAGTGCCTCAGTGTCACTTCCCAGCAGTTTGCTGGAAACCCCCCAGCCCTCCTGCCCCAGAGCGCCTGTTCCTCCGAGGCGCCTCTCCCCAGTAATCCCTTGCAGACAAGCTCCGACGGGGTTTGTGGATGGAAAAGAAGAGGGGTTTGCACTCCCCGGCCACGGCTTTGGTGTTGTGGCGTGCTTGTGTCCCTCCGTGAGGGCACGTGTCCGGATTTAAATGCCTGAAGCTGCGTGATCCCCCAGGACCCATGCAGGGGGTCGCCTGCGCCTCTCTGTCCCCTCGGCGGCTTCCCGGGGGTGGCTGTCCGCCGGGCCCCCGGCACGCTCCTTTTTTCCAGCAGTCCCTCAGGACAGGGCACAGCTGGGATTTTGGAAAGCAGCCGGGCTGGCCTTGCCCTGGCCAGCTCAGACCAGACTGGAGTTACGTTCAGTCTTCGGAGTTTGACCCTTTGGCGTTACCTTTCACCCTTCCTGTTTTCCTTTGGTATTGCTGTTTCTTCGTGGTTTTTTTTGTTTGTTTGTTTGTTTTTTTTGTTTTTGTTTTTGTTTTGTTTTTTTCTTATGGCCACCCTGCACCAGCCACCTCAGCCTGATGGTGGGCGAGACCTGAGTTTGCCCTGTCGGAGCAGGAGCCTGGAGATAACGAAGCTGCTTTGGGACATCTCTGCTTGCTGCCTCCTCCAAAACCCTCGCGAAGCCGAGCACGGTGCTGCATGGCTTTGTGTTGCCCTTCAGCTTTCTCTTGCATTAAGGGCTCCCTCTGTGTTTACCTGCTGAAACCAGACCCGTGTGTCTCACTTGCCCCCCAGGAGGACAAATCCAGGCACGGCTGTGTTTCCGCTGCGGCGCGAGCCAAGTCCCCATCCTGCGCTTTGAAGCGCCCGCGGCTGTTTGCGGCCGTGCCCCAATGCCAGAGGCTGCCGTAACGGGAAGGGGCCCACGGTGACTCTGCCGGCACCAGAGCTCCTGGGGGTGCCATCTGGGGGGTTTGTGTTGTTCCACTTGCGGTTGTCCTAGCGCCTTTTCCTTGCCACCCATCATCCACGCTTTCCTCCTTGCCCGGGACGAGGGCACGGCTGCGGCTCTGGCCGGCAGCGTTGCAGCCCCGGCACCTCTTGCCCTGCCTGTTTCTTCCTTCCTCTTCCCCCTGTCTCACTGCGGTTGATAACTCAGCGTCCCTCCTGCCCCTGCAGTCTGTAGGGCACGGCTTGATGGGAACATGGCAGCGAGGAGAAGGAGGAAGAGGAAGAGTGCAGTGGTTGACCTCGGCCGGAGCTCCCTGCTCAGTGCCGACCCGGGTACCGGCTGCTCCGCCGCAGCAGGGAGCGAGGGGCCGCGGGGGGACGGCTGCCCCCGAGAGCTGCCCTGGGGAAGAGGAGGGCAGTCCCCTCTGCGTCTGACCCACGGCTCATCTCCATCTCCAGGCTGGTTTTGTCATCTTCTGCCTCTAGCATTTATTACCTTTTTTCCTTTGGGAAAAAAAAAAAAAAGTCTTTTTCCGGGCTTTGCGGGAGGTCCCCTCCGTGGGCTGAGCTGGCCGCAGTGCCCCACGCCCCGGCACCGCCGGACCCCCGCCAGCCCGGCCCCGCCGGCCACCCCCCGCCAACCTGTGACAAATGATTTTGCCATTTCATGGGTGGGAAAGAGACATTGATTAACTCCTGCACTTGCCTTTCTGGAAAGGTTATAGCTTAATTGGTCAGACTTGGAGTCATAAATCACGCGCTGAAGGATCAGCGGAGATAAGAAAATTTTTGCAGAATGTTGCAAAAACACTTTTTGGTAGGAGGTATCCAGCTGTGCCTACCCAGATGTGGGGGCTGAGGGCAGCCGAGAGCACAGGGGCCCTCCGAGGAAACAATTCACCCTCCAGCGAAGGGCCGGAAATTCTCATTTCTGTTATCAGTTAATCTCAGGATTTGCAAAATAACCTTTTTTTTTTTTTTTTTTTCCTTTTGGAAAAAAGAAAAACAACAGGAAAGCCATTTTTTGCTTTATTCAGAAGAATCTGAATTCCATCTGTTTTGGAAGATGATTCTGTTTCTCCATGGGAAGTGCTACTCCCCCTAACCTAAAAACTACAATTGAAAAAGTCCTAACTTTTTCCTGGCCAAGGAAAGCAGTGGGGGAGGGAGAAAAAGGCTCTTCCCACCAGGGCAGAGGAGAGCGGACTGATGGCAGCATCCCGCCCCGGGGACGCCGGCTGGTTTGGGCATCCCACCGCCTCGGGTGCTCCCGCACGGTGTGGGCTGGAGCGAAGGCAAACACTGGCCAGCACTGGCCCAGCTCAGTGGTCCCTGTTGCCCAGGGACCCGCCGGCATTCCTGGCCAAGCACTCAGACAGAGCAGGCAGGGAACGGCGTGACAGATGTGCAGCATTTATTATTCATGTCAGTAATGATTTCTTCCCTGATTCTCCCCAGCATTTTATTGAGGAATTAGGATGTTAATATGAGGAATCTCAAGCCCACGCTGCGGACATCCCTGTTACTGCTGCCGCACTGCTGCTGCTTAAAAATGGCAAATTAGAAAATGCCCCCAACTCACTGGGTTTGCCTCAGCCCTGACTCGCCGCCCTCAGACCCTCATCTCGACGTGCAGCAGAAGAGGGGCTCGAGAGGGGCTCGGTATGGCCCCCAGCATCCATCCTGCTGCGGGATTGGTGCCTCTTGGTCTCGTCTTGACTATTCTCTTTTCTTCCCAGCCTGCAGGCGTTCGCTTTACCTGAGTTTCTCTCTTAAATCCCACATCCAGGTCTTCCCGAGTTTACCTCCGGCTCTTCGCAGCCTGTCCCGGAGCTGAGACCTGGCTGTGGTGGTCAGGGCAAGGTCTGAATCCCCCGAGCCCGGCAGCCGGCGGGGACGGGGGTGAGGGGGGCTCCCCTGCACAGCCGGGGCCCAGGTGCCAAAATCTCTCCGGGTGAGGTGAGGGGATGCTGAGACGCAGAAATTGGCTTTGCTCCATGTGTGATGATGATAAAGAACCAGGAGCACAGATTTGAGTGCCTTTTCAAAGGGCTCCCAGGAAACCGGCTTTTTAAACACAGGAAAACAAATGAAAAATGGTGAGCACCTCTTTCGTTTCAACGTAGAAGCTGAAATAGATGTTGCTTGCCCCAGTTAAATAAAGAAGCAACTTCCCGACATAAGGCTGTCAAGCGCAAGGCTCGGTCCCTGCCACTTCTACCCTTCCCGGATTCGGGTCGTTTCAGCCTCTGACCTCGCGTCGCCACTGGAGCTGGCGCAGGAGAAGAGCAAAGCACAGCACATCTTCTGGGGCACTGGAGGGGTTATTCCTATAAACAAGCAAAGCACTTCAGAATCAATACAAAGTTTTACTCGTGGTCGCTAGAGAGATTTCATCTCCTGAATTATATGATGGGATAAACGAGATCCCAATCCGGCTGCCACCCCGGGTACCAGCAGTTATTTGTTCACAGCCAGGCTGAACGGCTCCCGAATTAATTAGAATAATCAATCCTAAAAATGACAAAAGTATCGATTAGCATTTTTGTCTCTTCACAGCCCGGCAGTGCTGTGACTCCGGGAGCATTGCAGAGCGATAAAAAGCACCCTCAGCTGTGGACGGGAGATGCAGTGGACGGGAGATGCAGTGACACCGCGTGACACGGAGGGGTTTATATGCAGCGATGGCATCACCCAAACACTTCCACGCGATATTATTTCAGTAATAATATTCTCATCCCTCTTCCTTGCTCTTGTTTAATTTACACGGCGGTTCATTTTTAATTCCTGCCTATTTACTACTTTCCTGGACACGGTAAGAAAGCAGGAGCGGTGGGGAGGGGACCCTCCGCACTCGCCAACGCTGGGTGGGCTGATGGTGGCGGGTGCCTGGGTTTTGGGCAGCTTCTTCCCTGCAGAGCCCGGCTGGTCCCGGCCATCCCTCGCCGTAGCACGGGTCCCCGCAGAGGCATCCCTGCCCAGGAGCCGGCGTGCCTGTGGTAGCGACGATGAGCACTCTTTGCCTTTCTCAAGGGAGATGAGTAACGTTGACAGCGTGTCCTGCCCGTCAAAGCACCGGCACAAGCCCAGGGTGGGATATGTGTGCTGTGCTGGTCGCAGGGGGCTGAGCTCAGCCGTATGTGGCCGCCGGCTGATAACGAGGATTTCTGAAGCCACGGGCTTCTGCAAAATGGCAGGCAAAAATCGGCATCCAAAGAGGAATTCGGAAGGCGTGCTGCTGCTTCAGTGCGCTGCAGAGGCGAGTGTGTAAGGGGATGATACAACAAATCAGCTCTCGGTAGAGCAGAAAATTGCGTGAGGGAACTGTCACATCGGGCTTTAAATGCTTTTGGAGGTCGATGAGATTTTTGGCTCTCATGATGAGCTGGCTTTTGCCAGCCGTGTGTGCGGGGCTGGGGAGCAGGCACGCTCGGCTGGCCGGTGCAGGGACAGCCAGCCCTGGGTGGCTCGTGGGGACGTCGGGGCAGGGGGAGGCGCGTCCGTCTGCTCCTTCTCTGGATTTATGCACTACATCAGCTCCACAGCAAGGGGATTTCTGGAGTCCTTTAAACTTGGCGAAGGGGCCAGACGGTTGGGCACGGGTAAATAGCGTAACACGAAGAGATAGGAAAAGTATCCTGGCTGGGGTGAGCTCGGTGACATTCAGGACGCGGTAGTGATTGGAGAATGGGGCAAAGGTGGCCTGGCTCACCCAGGGTGGATCATGCAGACCTCCCTCAGTGCCTCTCTATGACAATTACTTTTAAGCCAAAAGGAGTGGGATAGACTCAGCTATCGGGATTTGAGCGAAGCAGTGGTAGAAGTGCTTCTAGGGAAATCAGTGTTTGAGCTGGAGAAAACGAAGCTTAAAAGAACTGTAAGGAGAAGTAAAGAGTGGACAACGGGTAGGACTCGGAGAAGCAACAGGCAGGAGGTCCCAGGGCAGCACCTGGGGAGCAGGCTGGGGTCGGTCTTCATTAACACTGCTGTTAATGACTTGGGCAGGAGGAATGTGGTGCCGTGGGGGGAGGCCGGGACTGCAGCCTCCAGAGAGGAGCTCAGCGGGGCTTGGCTTGGGGATTTGGCAAAAACAAAGCTGAGGGGGGTATGAATGATGCTCACAAACACTGGGATGGGCAATTGCCCTTTGCCGAGGCGCAGCATCGCGAGCCATGACTGTGCCGTGGCTGGGAGGAGGAGAGTGTTTTTCTGGAACGGCTCCTACGTGAGATATTGCTATTTCTACAATGTCTCTTGATTAGCTCATGGTGCGGCTGCCTGGGGTGGCGGGTGGCGCAGTGCACTGGCCGGGACAGCCCGTCCCCCGCCTGGCTTCGCCCGCTCCCGGGTGCCCAAACAGGCAGTGTGGCTCAGCGGGATGCGCCGGTGGGGATGGGATCCCCGGGGACCCCGGTCTGTTTTGAATGGTGATCCAGGCAGGTCGCACCCAGCTCAGCTGGATCCCCGAGGCTTTGGGACAGCGCGTTCCCAACGAGTGGGGAGGCTTGGAAGGATGACACCACCCTTGCCCATGTACCAGGGAGGGAATAGGATGGGAGTGAGAACTGGAGACAGAGGCATTTCTTTTAACCCCCCAAAAAAGGGAGAGGGACTCATTCTGCAAATGGCTGCAGCCTGGCAGTGGGGGCCAACAGGGCAGGGCACAACGGGGAAAAGCCAAGAGCAGTTTGAGCAGGACCATCCTACCAGCAGCAAGATGCTGGCAGTGGGCAGGAGAGCCAGGCTGTAGCCGCAGCCCATGCAGGTGGCACGGGAGGCTCTCGTGGCGGCACCGGCTGCCCGTTGGCATTGGGGCAGCAGTGGGGACCACCAGTGAGCACCCAGCACCTGGCTCTCGGCAGGACATGGCTTTTTGCTCTGCTCCACGAGGACCACAGTGGGGACTTCTCTTCAGGTTTATTAACATTAATAATGTTAGTCCCATGTTAACGAGCACGCACAAACAAAATGCCAGTCGCCGTCTCTCGGCCAGGGCTGCAGCAGCGGCACAGGGGAAGGTAAAATCGCCCGGCAGAGCGGGGAGCACAGCAGGGCTGGTGGGCAGAAATGGCTCGGCATAGGTTTGGACTCCCACGGGATGCTCCAAGCACGGATCTGACTCCAGGGAACCCTCACTGATGTCCTGAGGCAAACCTGGCGCTGATAAGGGTAAATGCACTTTACGTGAAGATTGCTACACACCTAGTAGATTATTAACGAACCTCATGAGGCTGGTGATGGGGTTACTGCTGTTCCACAGCGGGGTGAGTGCTAAGTACGGGGAACTGAAGGACTCTGGGACCGAGGGTTGGGCAATGTGTCCCGGCGTCCCACCTCCAAGCACGGGATGTCTCATCCAGTCGGTGATCGAGACTTCCACAACTGGGCAGAAACAGCCCCAAGTGGAAGGGACTGGTTTCACTTGGCATTTGCTTTAGCTGGACTCTCGGTGTGGTGGTTCTCCAGGTAAACAATCTGGGAGGGCTTTTCAGAGGGGCAAAGTGGTCTGGGACTCTGGAGGTCCCGGGGCAAAGCCAGGCTCGCTGTTGGGGCTTCTTCGGTGGAGTTCTGCGAGTCTGAGTCTTCAGAGGAGAAACTGCTCTGGCTGGAAACCTGGAAGTACTGGGTGGCTTCTGCTCGCTTATCTGCAGGTGGACCATGAGTGCTGGGTGCTAAGACAGTCCTGTGGGGCTCAGTGGTGGGACACAACGGGTCAGCACCTGAAAAACGCGCCCGGGGAGGCAGGATGAAGGGATGCCTCTGAAGGGGTTGGCTGCGCTCCTGGGCGAGGTGTCCTGCGGCTCCCAGGCAGGCTCCGCTCTGGGGTTTTGGGAAGGGGATGTCAGCAGAGACGTGGTGGTGCAAGGCACGATCGCCCTCTGGCCCCTGCTGGCAGCGGGGCTGCGGGGAGCTCATCTCTGCAGCCAGTGCAGAGCCAGGAATGCTGCCAGCTTGGGGCTGTCCTGGTCCCCGGGGCTGTCCTGGTCCCTGGGCAGTGGGCTCTGGCTGCTCCGCCGTCCCCCGGCTCCCCGGCACCGCTGGCTCGGGGCTGGCGGCTGCTTTGCAGACTGGGGCTTCCTTGCAAGGGGCTGCAGACGCCGAGCTGGGGGAGCCAAAGGCGTCACCCTGCCCATCAGCTTGTGCTCCCCAAGCCTCCTGCAGCTCTGCCAGCATCTCCTCCAGGACCTGCCGGGTCTCCTGGTACCTGTGCCGTGCCTTGGTCCAGGCTGCCAGCCCTTGGCTGCTCTGCATCCTGTGCACCTGAGCCTTCATCTCCTGCAGCTTCTCCAGGGCAAACTCCACCGACAGCTTCTGGAAGGAGCTCTGCAGGCATTGCAGTGCCTGGCCCTCCCCGCGCTTCACCCGGCCTGAGCACTGCCTGCAGTCCAGCTTCAGCCCCGTGATCTAGAGAAGAAGGCAAGAGCGGCTGTTTTCATGGCTGCCCCGCCGGCACCGGGTCCTGCGAGAGGACAGCCCACGCACCCACCTTGCTGGAGAACCGGCCAAGCTCCTGCAGCAGCTCCTGCTCAGCCTGCCGCCGCTCCACCTGCCTGTAGAAGCTCATCAGCTTCGTCCGGAAAAGGGCTGCAGCCACCTGGAAGGGGTCTGCCTCGGGGAATGCCGCGTCTCGGATCTCAGCCGCCTCCTGACACAGGGCCAGGCCGTGCCGGTACTGAGCCTGCAGGGATGGCAGGAAGGGACAAGCTCTGTGCTCGGGGAATGGCGCTGACTTGCTGCACGGGGACGTGTGCGCAGGGTGAGGGTCTCTGCAGGTCAGCGCTCAGCATCACTATCAAAGCTACATGGGAAATGTTTCTGGGCAAGTGAGAAGAAAAGGAGAAAATGGGGGTTCTCCAAATCTCTGCTCTGTCCTGGCTCGGCTCAAAATGCACAAAATGCATCATCCTGTCCTGACCTGACCGCAGCCACCTCGCCCTCTGTGCGGTGCGGGTAGTTAAAGGGCCTCTAGAAGTATGGGAGGAACAAATCCTTGTCACACATTATTTGTTGTCTGATGGACATCCAGGCTCTGCAGTCCGGTGCTGCGGGAGGAAGGGGCCTGTGAAGGATGGAGGGCAGGAGAGGTTGGGAACAGCAGCCCCAGCCCAAAGCACACCCAGGAGCAGCGCAACTGTCCCCCCCACCAAAGCAAGGCTGCCCCAAAACCCCAGCAAAGCTGGGCTTGAAAACTGCAGCTTGACCCAGCCAGCCTGGGGACACCCAGTTTTGCCCAGAAGCCTCGTTCCAAACCTGAGGAATTTGGGCTGATTGTATCAAATTCTGTAATGACGTTTGAACATTTCTAATTTGGGATTTTCAGTTTCTGCCAAGTGCCAGGCAGGGGCCGGAGCCACCTAACAGCGCTGCCAGCAGCGATACCCTAGGGATGCGTGTTACAGAAAAGCCCCCTCCAAACATACTGTTGCCTGGATGAGGAACTTGTTAAACTGCTCGGCGGAGCCCTGGAAGCTGTCGAGGCTCCACTCCTCAGTGCCCATCTCCTGCAGCCGCGCCGCTGCCTCCCCGTCCAGCCAGCACCCCAGCTGCAAGAGAGAGCGGGGCCGAGGGTCAGGCGGGACCGGCCACCAGCACCGGCACTTCCGCGGCACCTCCCCTTCCTTCCCCAACCAGGGCATCCCATCCCAGGCGTGGTTACACACAGTCGTCCCGTAATGAAAATCAAAGCTCAGGCAATCCTGTTATTCTCTGGGCTTCCTTCATCATCAAAAACTGAGGAAATGTGCCCAAAACGCTCAGCCGTGGGAACACCGCAGAGGACAACTTCAACTTGTGGCACCCAGAGCGGCACCCCGGGGACGCCCAACTCACCTTGCCAAACTTGGCCTCAAGCTCCTGGACCTTTCGGAGAAACTCCAGGTGCTCCAGGCAGCTGTTGGATTGGGACACCAGGTCATGAAGCTCTTCCTCCAGCTGGCTGTACAGCCCCTCGGCCGACTCCATGCTGGTCCTGGTGGTTGGGGAAGAGAGGGGCTGTCAGTGCCGGGTGCTGCTGCGGGCAAGCTGCCGGCTCCTCCTGAAGACACCGGCTGAGGCAGCTCTCCGGCGGGCAGGAGCCTCTGGATGGGGCAGCTCTCTGGAAATGGGCTCTGGCATGTGGCCATGCGGGCAGCCGGGAGCCAAGGGAGCGGATGGGCAATGACCCAGCACGTGTGACTGGCAAGAGCCTGGCACATGCCCAGGTCAGGAGCCGAGCAAGAGACCTCCTCCCCATCTGCCTCGTGCATCCTCGGAGCCCACCCGGGATGAGGGCACTCGCCGGGGCGCGCTGGGCAGCGGGCTCCATGCCCTGCACGCATGGGCTGCATGCTGCAGCAGAGCACCTCAGCACCTTCGCCGTCCCACGGAGCAAGCCGGATCTCAGTGAACACGGGACGGGAAAACGTTGGCTGTCGATGTGGTCGGGCCCAGCCGAGAGAGGGGAGCAGTGGGATTACTGCTGCCTACATCACGCACCGTCGGACGAGCGCGGCATCGTCGGACGAGCGCGGCATCGCCGGACGAATGCGGCATCGCCGGGGCTTGGCCCCATCTAGTGGCTTTGCTTGAGACGAGCCTGGAGGGCTCTCTGCAGGCCTTGCTGAGCAGCCCCGGAGCCTGGTCCTGGGGCAGGAGACCCTCTCAGGGACATGTGCACCGTCCCCAGCTGGGAAATGCTGCAAAGGGCTGTCCAAAATGTGAGCTCCGGGCTCAGAGGGAGTTAGCAGGACAGGAGGGAGCACGGCACCAGCTCCGGGGTGTGCTGGAAAGATGTTTGCGCTCACGGGGACCGGGCTGGCCCTGAGGAGGTGGCTCTATCGGCCAACGGAGGAGGCTGGAGGTCCCCAGCCTTGGCATCCCTCTCCCAGCGAAGCTGCCCCTTCCTACCTGACGTTGGCCGAGGCGGTGAGCCGGGCGGCCTCCCTGCGCAGCCTGGCCAGCACGGCCCCCCCCTCGCGCTGCACGTGCACCAGCTGCGGGTCGCTCAGCACCCTCCGCATCAGCTCCTGGTGCCTCTCGATGCACGTGGCCGCATCCTGCGGAGGAAGGGTCAGACACGTGTCTCACCTGGGGCCTCACCAGCAGCTCCTGGACCAGCACATGGGGCTGCACCCCGAGGGATAAGCTATGGGGACAGGGGACAGCCCCGCGGCCACAGCGGCCAGTCCGGGAGTGTTTGCACCGAGGCTTTGGGCAACGGGTGTGAAATGATGCTCTGTGCCGGACTGCAGACAGGCTCTTTGGAAAGCCCTACAACCTGCGCATTACCTGTGTCCCCGCCAGCGCGTCGGCGCTCTGCAGCTCCTGGATGCAGCTCCGCAGCAGCTCCGATGCCCGCCTGAGGCCGGCCGTGAAGGGATGCAGTTTCTACGGGTGGGACACAGAGCAGGTCAGTGGGGCCGGGCTGGGAGGGCAGCCTGCCCGTGAGGAGGAGGAGGACGAGCAGTGCCAGGCGAGAGCAGGGAATATCGCGGGGCACTGGGTTCAAGCCGAGGAGGCAGAGAGCGGGGAGGCGGATGGGCAGCTACAGGCAGGAGCAGTAGAGCTCTCCTTTTCCTTCCCCTCTCCTGGGCTTTCCTGTCACTTTTCTGGGGATGTCCATGAGACACGGAAGCCATGGTGGGGACAGAGGGGCACCGTGGGGAGGTGAGGCAATGGCAAATGGCGTGATAACAGACACCTGGAAGAATTGAACCCACTCGCCGTGGCAGTAGGGGAAGGTGCCGTCCAGCTCCTGTGTCAGCTGGGAGCTGTCGACGTAGCGGCCCAGAGCCTTCAGTGATGCCAGGGTCTCCACCTGTGGGGCACGGGGATCGTGAGTGCCGCGGGACCATGCCAGGTCCCACCCCAGAAGCATCCCCAGGGTCAGCCTGGAGCAGGGGGCATAACCCCCTCCTGTCCTGAAGCCACCCTGTCCCGTTAACCTGCGTGACATGGCAGCCCCGGGAGTGCTGCATGCCGGCAGGGCTGAGATGCCGTGTGGCAGCTCCGCTCAGAGCATCTCCTGGCGGCTCCACAGCGTTTGAATGCACGGGAGATTGCCAGGACTGCAATAATCTGCCACGACAGCCAAGCTAGGTGATGAAGCTCATTAATATTTCACATTATATTAATTAAACTGAGCAGCACCAAAAGAACAATAAACCTTTTCAGGTTTAGATTCATTATCCCACTGCCTGTGCCCAGCCACTGGAGGTAACTGGGAAAACACCTGCCTGCCCTGGGGAAGCTTTCGCCCGCCTGTGCAACCCAGGGAACCCAAGGGCCTCACCCTGCACCCGGTACAGTGGGGACCTGCCCCAGCGAGGTGCTGCTCTGCCCAGGGTCCCCAAGCGGAGCAACTGGGGTCTCAAGGCAAGGGGACAGAGGGTCCCCTGAGGTGGGAGGGTCCTTTCACCCTGGCTCTGCTCTTCCCACAGAAGACAACACAGGGACACAAGGAGGGGACAGGGACAGGCTCACCTGCACCCCAGCCAGTCTCTCGCGGTGGACGACCAGCTCCTTCTCGGCCAGCAGCAGCACGGCGTGGATGCAGCCCGGCGAGACGCTCTGTGGGAGGCAGGGAAGAGTCATTGCACCAAACCCCACGGCGCAGCCCCGCGTTACCCACGGTGACGCTGGGGCTCCGTTGCCCGAGTCAGCTGAAGCCACTGAGCTAATGAGCGTGGGAAATGGAACCAGGTTGCTCAGGCCATAACCCTATCCCTATCCACCAGCTCCCTTGCAGAACGGACCCCCGGACAGAGCCTCACGAGCAAACCCTTCGCTTGCACCAGCGATGCTTCTCTGTGCAGGAGGCACTGGGGTTGGCACAGGATTTATCGGACAGGCTGCAACCAAGTGCTGAGCAGACAGAGGCACAGGGCACCGTGGTGGGGAGGACCTCATGGCCGCTAGGACAGCGCAGGGCGCTCCTGCAGCACTGCCTCGGGACCGGCATGGAAACCCTGCCAGGATGACTTGACCGTCACTGCAGAGCTGATTTGCAGGTGAGCTCAGCTGGCGGGATGCTGAAGGGGTTGGGGGCATGCCATGGTGCCTGGTCACAGCGGGGCCGAGGATGAGGACAGATCCTGTGGGGCTGCAAAGGGACCTTTGGTCCCAAACTGCTGGGGCCTCGTGCCTGGCATTTGGGGAGCGGGAGAGATGCAAGTGCTGGGTGTGAGCTCAGTTCGGGGCTGGGGTAAACGGGGTCTTTATGCCCTTTTGGGGGACGGTCTGTGCCTCTGCAGACGTGCTCAGAAATTAGAGATTTATCAGCAACTTTGGGAACAAAGTGGCAGTTGTTTAAGGGCTACCAGACCTACAGGGAGTCAGGAGCCAGGACTGGCCGCTGGGGAGGAAGCAGCGAGAGAGACGTGGGTTTTCTAGATCAGTGTGTTGCGGTGGAGCCACAGGCAGCTGAGAGCTGCCTCAGTAAATCTGCACAGCGATCTTTACGGCTACAATCTGCAAGCGAGATAAAAACCATGGCCTCAGGCACGGCAGCGCCGGGGGCTGCTGGAGAAGGTGCTGCTAGCCGGGGGATCACACTGTGTGGTGAGTGCAGGGGAGGCTCTGAAGGACTCCCAAAATGCAGCATTGCTCGCTCCCAGGCTGGGACCCCTCTCCCAGCACCTCCACGGTGAGGCACGCGGAACCCGGCGTACCTGGACAGAGCGGAGGGCCGAGAAGAGGACAGGAGCGGGCGGCTGCTTCCTGGCATCCACCACGACGGTGAGCCCACCGTCCCTCGCTTCTCGCCTAGCAAGGGGAAACAGCAGGAGGCAGATCGCACTGGTTAGAAGCGGCACGTGAAGTGGGGGTCCCTCCCTCTTGAAGACCCCTCCCGCAGCTTCGTGCCCCTGGGCAGCAGGGGGAGGGCAGGAGGGAACTGGCAGCTGCAGGCGATGGCCTCGTCCCCATGAGATGCTCCAGAGCTTCAGTAACGCGTGCCCTCAGCAGAGGCACTGCACAGTGTCCTCAGGGCTGGCTGCAGGGGGGACAGTGGACACGTGGGGACCGCACAGGATGTGCCCAAACCAGCACGTGTGGGATGCTGGGCATCCATCCCGGCTTGGCCTGGGGGCTGCCTGGGACTTCTGAGCTGGGAAGCAGATGGGGGGTCCTGGCAGCTCCTCCTGGCCCTTACCTGGGGAGGGAGCAGAGGTAGAGAATGAGCCTCGCCAGCTCAGTGGCCGAGCACCACGTGGCCCCCCAGGCGCCGCCGCTGGTGGTCACCTGTAGAAGGGCCCTGCCCAGCCTGTCCGAGCTCCCTGCAGGGAAAGGGACAAGTGATCCCTCCAGCAGCCACCCGCCAGCCGCAAACCCCAGTGTTGAGCAGCTCCCTGGAGGGGCCGGGGCTCCCATCGGCCTCGCTGCTGCTCGCCAAGCGGGGACGGCTGTCGAGGGGTGCGGGAGCAGGCTCTGGCTCAGCTCAGGGTTCTCAGCCCTGAATAATACTATGCAGCTGTGGCAGCGCAGTGGCCACCCCAGTGCCACCCTGGTGCCACCCTGGTGCGGCCTCTCCCAGCCCCCCTGGAGGGGCAGCACCAGCCCACGAGGGCTCTCGGCAGAACGCCGGCCCTGGAAATGCCAGGGCAGAGCTGCTGGCGAGGTTTTTCCTGAAAAAAAGATGGGGTTTGTCACTGTTTTTCAGCTCTTGGGGAAAGGAAGAAGCCAAATGTTTAGTGTTTGGCAGCTAAAAGCTGAACGGCTTCATTGGTGAGGAATGGTGTGGGAGGGCTCGGTGCAGCTGGGAACCGGGGCAGCTGCTCAGAGCAGACTGCTTGTTTTTATGTTTTTAATTTTCTTTTGCCCAGCTGAAAGGAAATTTTCTGCCTGGGGGCTTTCTGGCCTCCAGCAAAGCCCTGAAACCTTCCTCCAGAAAACCCTCTCCAGCAGCACGGCGTTTTCCCTCCAGAGGCCTCTCCCGACATCCCCCCCGAGGGTCTCGCGGTGCCGGCGGTACCTGGCAGGCACACGATGCCCGAGCGCAGCAGCCCGGCGTGCAGGTCCTGCCAGGCCGGCGGCTCCCGGCCAGGGGTCCCGGTGTTGGGCATGGAGGGACCGTTCTTGCAGCCGGTGCTCTCCAGGGACCGTTCCTCCATGGGGTCAGTGGCTGCTGCATCCGTACCTGCCCACGGGGAGAGGAGAAAGGAGCTGGTGATGCGCAGCGAGGCAGAGAAACGCAAAAGCCCCCGCAGAGCCTGGGCGGGTGCTGAAGCCCCCTCGGACGGTACCTTTCCCGGCTGGTTTGGCTCTGCCCATCCTGGGCGAGTAGATGGCAGACATCTTCTTCCAGGCCCCTTCGTGCTGGCTGGTGGCTCTTTCGTCCCCAGGGGCCGCCCCGAACCGCGGGCCCTTCAGGAAGGAGAACTTGTGGCTGGAGCCCAGGGGGAGCCTGGGGCTGCCCTGCCGCGCCAACGCCTCCGCCTGCGCCCCGGGACTCGCTCGGCGGGGACGGCGGGCGAGGAGCGTGGGGCTGCCAGCCCAACTCCCGTGCTGTGCAGGGGTCTCACAAGGGGTGGCTGGGGGTGGCTCGGGGCCAGGGCTGGGGCCGTCCGGCTCCTCCAGGATGGCTGCCATCAGCCCGGGGCCAAAGCTCACCGGGTTCTGCAGCGCGGCCAGGTAGGAGTCACGGTGGCGGCACCGTGGGCCGTGTGGCCCCGGCTCCTGGCTCAGTTTCCTCCCCAGGCACGGGGTGCAGGGACCCTCCTCTGAGCTCAGTGCCCCCCCGCAGGGCCAGGCGTCTGCCCTCAGCCCCCCATTCGCCCAGGGGACTGTCACCTTGGCCCCGGACCCCATCGGCCCTGCTGGGTGGGTGGGCGGCAAGGACCTGGCCAAGAGGCCCAACTGTTCCTGGGAGAGCTCCAACAGGTCCACGTACTCCCCCTCCAGGTTCTGGCTGATAATCTCGCAGAGGCTGGGCATGGCCAGCGTGGCTGGCTTCTTCCGTAGCCCAGCCTGGTCCACCTTGATCAGTCCTGGGTATCTTCCCTGGCTCGACTTCCGAGAGGAGAGCTTGCAGCCCGGGATGGTGCCCACAACATTGCCATAGGGTGCCGGGATGTCTGCCGTGCCGTGGGGCACCGGTGTGCTGGATGCTGCTGGCTTGGCTGGAGTTTCAGGAGCAGGATCATGCTGGGAACCTGCGGGTGCACCGTCAGCTCCAGCCTTGGGCTTGTCAATGAACTCCGGTGTGGCAATCTTGCTCCATGGCAGCGGGGTGATGCCATTCTCGGTGGCCACCAGGCAGGTGTGCAGGGGGGCACTCTCCCGGTCACTGTTGATCTCCTCCAGCCATTCGTTGGTGAAGAGCAGCACGTAGGCAGCCTCGGGGACTGGTGTCTCTTCCACTGTGCGCAGGTCGTGGGAGAGGTGCTTGACAGTGATGCGCGCTGAGTGCTCCTCGCAGGGCTCTGCTTGTAGGTAGAAATCCCCAGGGCGCAGCAGGAGGGGGTTGAGCGGCGCGAGGTGGACGACGACTTTCTCGTGAAGACACAAGGGCCAGCCTTCATGGAGAAAGATGCAGTTAAAGTAGGGAGCCTGGGAGGGAGGAAGAACACAGCGCATGAGCAAGAGCCCCTGCCGGCTCCGTACCCTCCCGGCTGGCCCCATGCGCTCTCGCTGCCCGGCTCTGCGCTTCCTACAATGGGGACTGAAGAGCCTCATGAATGGTGGGATGTCCCTGAGCTAAGCCACAGCAGGGTCCTGCAAGCCCAACCCGAGCCGCGGCCATTCCTGAGGTGCTGAGCGCTCCCCACGTGCTAACAGAGGGTGAGACATTGTGACCTGGGAGTCTTCCTGTTCCTATCCTGTGCCGGAGCCATCCCGGGGAGTTGGGCACACCACAGTTCCCTCTGTGGGGAGGGGATGGGGACAGGGAGGGGGATGTGCAGAGAAGGAGCCTGCAGCCCGGAGCAGGGCACGGCTGTGCAGGGTGTCACGCGTTAAGGCAAAGCCCCTGTGGCTGACAGTGGGGTGCAGGGCGCTGCGGCGCGGGGGGTGTGTGGGCTTACGCAGGCTGCCTGCCGCACGTGCTCGAAGAGGCGCTTGGCCGGGATGAGGAACTGGAGCAGGCAGCAGAGCCCATCTCCCCGGTAGCTGGTCTCCAGCAGCCGAAACACTTGGCCCAGGACGGTGGGGGCCGTGGCTTCGAAGGGGGGATAGAGGGCCTGGAGGGCACTCTGCACCGCCGCGTCCAGCGAGCCAGCATCCTGCGGGAAGAAAGCTTCGTTGGTGGGGAGAGCGGCCCCGCAATGGGATGCCATCACCCCCCACGGAGCACATGCCCACCATCCCGCGTTACACCGCGCCTCTGCCAGGTCCTTGGTACACCCACGCTGGCAACGCCACTGAGCTTGGGGGGGCTCCAAACCTTCCTGGGCTGGAAAAGTGGGGAGGAACTGGGTGTAGAGCACACCGAGCACCGCACAGCTGAGGGGCATGAGCACAGCGGGGTCCCCAGTTCCCAGCGTTGGGCTGTGGTTTAAGGAGCCTGAGATGAGTCCCGAGCGCTGCCTGCTGCCCGCTTGGGAATGTCGGCCGTGCGGAGGCGGAGGAGCCAGAGCAGCCAAGGGGTTAAGCCAAGCCAGACACAGAGCGTGGGGATGTGCTGGGCTCGTCGGCTGGCTGTAGGAATGCAGCGGATGGGAGGAAGGACAAACATCTGAAGATGGATAGGGTGTTTTGGTTCAGACTCATCACTGAATTCACCGAACTCAGAATTAATCCTCTGAGTGTTTTCTGGGAAGCGCTCTGTCGGGTTACAGCCCCCTCCTCTGCACGGCTTCCAGACCGCAGCGAGGATGCCGGTTTCGCGCCGTGCGTAAACTGGTGGTTCTGAGTTTGCTCTCCCATCTTTGCAGGAGACGTCAGCTGCGCAGACCCGGCTGGTGTAGTGGGTACACGGAGGGAAGCCATCAGACGGCTCCCATTAAATCCCAGCTGCATTATGGGCAGTGTGGGGGTGACTACAGACATGGCTGCCAAAAGGAGCCCATCGGCGAGTGGGAAAGACAAGAGACTTCTCCAACTCCTTGGCGGGTGTTTCTGCAGGAGGGGCTCAGATAAACAACAAATCAAGCTGGGGCTGGTGCCGGGGGGGGTGGGCAAATGGCACTTTTTCCTGGTGGAAATGGTGCTGCTGCAAGAGAGATGCAGGTTTACTGCATGGTGCAGGGTCAGGCCAAGCCTGGCCAGCCGGGCATCTGCCATGGGACATCTCTCCTCCTCTTCCTCCTCCTGCAGAGCGTAGTGTGCGCTGTCTCTGCCAGCCACCAGGCACCAAGAGCTCCTAGCTCTGCCACCAGCTGCAGCCCATGCCAAAGCCAAGCTTATCACCTGAGCTCCAGATTTCATGGCAGAGGGACCCCAGTGCTGTAGGCAGGCGGTGGGGAGCGGCCGCGGGGATGAGCATCCTTGCCGCAGCCGGGGCAGCAGCCAAGTCCTGCGCCCTGGGCAGCCACAGCTCGCTGTCATCCCCGTGCTCCTGCACAGCACCCGGGAAGTCAGGTGGGATTAGTTGAAGGTGGGATTAGTTGAAGGTGGGAATTAGTTTCAGGCAGCTAATCCCTGGCCTGGGAGCCCATACAGAGACAAAGTGGCCTCAGTTAATTCAGCTTAATTAGCTTTAATGCTCTTTAGCTAAAGCACTTTGCAATCACGCTTTGGTTAATTCTTCTTGACTTTTTCTCCCTGTCTCCACACAGAGATCTCTTGCCCTTGGGCCTGGCAGGAGAAGCCACAGGGCCTGGGCAGAGCAAGACCCTTCTCAGAGCCCTGATCCACAAGTGCATTCTCCTGCCAGCCTTTCTGCCGTTGGACCACCTGTTTTCTTACGCTTGGTCTTGCTTTGCACACCAGCACATCGCTTTCTCTCTAGGAGGGATGGGAGCCCTTGCTCTGGAAGGGTGAAGCCCAGCTCCCTGCTCTGCCTTGCTCCCATGGGGCCCCGGCACAGCCATCCGATCCCGGACACCGGGTCCAGCCGGGCATCCGCCACCTTCCTGCCTGGCACCACCGAGCTCGGCTCCTTCCCTGCCCCAGCGCAGAGGTGAGGAGCTGCTGTCTGCAACAGCAAAGGGGGATCCATCCAGTTCCTAGTGCTGCCACGAGATGGGCCAGCACTGCCTGCCCTGCCTGCGCCAGCGCCCGCTGCCCAGAGTCACCCTTGCACAACGCTGGCATCTGCAACCAGCTCTCTTGAAACCGAACTAAACTCGTCCCGGCTGAGCTCATGTGGCACTGATAAAAAACCAAAGGAAAACAGAAAGAGAAGCCAAGTTCCCTGAGACTGGGGCCACCGGGGCTCAGCTTTGGGCAGGCTGCAGCCACGGGGTGACAGGCAGCCCCAAACCCGGCTGTGCCCCTGCTCGGCCACGCTACTGGGGAGGGCTCTGTGGGGTGCAGACCACGGTCCAATGGGGCCAAGGTGCACGCTTCCAGCAACCCCATCCCACACTCGCCATCTCTCATGACACTGTCCCCCCAACCTCCCCTGGCTGTGGCACACGCAGCCCGGCTCCCCGGCATTCCCTGGTCCTGCACCTTGGGGAGAAATGCCCGGAATTCGGGTAAACCAGCTGGGATAAACTTGGGGTGTCTGGGGAAAAGGACAGCCCTGCTGCAGGGGGAAAAAGGAAGATCTTCCAAACAACCACCAAAACCCTACAGCAAAGGGACATGCCAGAGGATGGATCGACTGAATAAACAATGCCGCTGCCCTGTCAATGGAATAAAAACACCCAGGACTTCATCCAGCAGCGGGGACAACGAGAGCCAGTGTCGGGAGAGAACGGACTGATGGAGGCACCAGATGCAGCCTGGGCTGTGCTGGGGAGTATTTTGGCCTGGAACGACTAAAAATGTTTTCATTGGGTGTCACAAAGCACTTCATCACCGGGGGAGGTTTTGGGGTAACCACGGTGCTGCGGTGCTGCATTAGCGGTAGAAGCCGAGGCCAGGCTGGCCGGGGAGCTGTTAGAAATCCAAAAGCAACCAATTAGCCCACGTCCCTCCGCCAGCTGCAAGGGAGTGCAGAACCGAAACAAAAGACATTAGAGAGCATAAGGAGATTTACATTTGCAAAGCTATTTCCATTTTAATAAGCCAAAGTGCTGTTAAATAGAGATTGATATTTCTCCCCAAATACCCATACTTTTTAAAGTGGTTTACACCAACAAGACGAGCTGGGCTTTGGCGTTTTGGTGTTGTAAAGTTGTTTAACTCGTACCCAAAGCCACAGGGTGACTCAGCTCCATCTCCTTTCTCCCTGCTGCTCAGGAAGGAGCGAGGTTTGAGTGCCGGGACCAGCCCTGAATAACAATTCTTCTCCCTGTCTCGCTGTCAGCAACTTTGGCAGGGCACGATACAAACGCTAAGAAAGAGCCCCAGCCCGGCGGAGTGGGAGGCCAGCGCTCAGCACAGCATCGCCCGGGAAGCCGGGGCAACGGCGCGTGATGGCTGCGGTGACAACCGAGATGGCCAGCCCGAGGATGATCCGCTGAGCATCCCATACCCACGTGCCAAGCATGGTTCACGCAGCAGCACCCACTTGCTGCACCCCCATCCCCCTGCCAAACTTTGCAGGGAAGTTTAAGCATCGCGGGCTGTGGCTCCGCACGCATCTGCCCGAGTGGCCGACGACCACCTTTGCCTTCGTACCCGACCTCCGCCATCGCTCCCGATGCCCACCCCGTGCTCGGGAGGGCCGGGGGCCGCAGGTGTTCGCGGGGGTCCGGCAGCGAGCGGAGAAGGTCAGCAGAAAGGATAGGAAAGCAGAAGGAATTACCATGTTTACTGGGAAGTGGCAGAGGGGCCGAGGGGGGCTCCGCGGCACCAACTGTCCCTTCCCTCTTCCTTCCTGGGGGGGCCGAGCGCTGCCCCTACCGCACCGGCTCTCCCGCCCGCCGCCGTTCGCCGGTCCACGGGCGACTCTTCGCCGGCCGCCGGCGCCTCCCCGAGCGGCGGGCGGGGGCGGGCAGCCCCGGCCCCATCGGCCCCGGCCCGACTCCCTCCGCCCGCCGCGCCTCTTCTGGGGGGAAAAAAAAAAAAGTAAAAGAAAAAAAAAAGTAAAAGAAAGAAAAGGCGAAGAAAGAGCGAGCGCGGCGGGGCGGGCCGGGGGAGGGGGCTGGCGGGGGGCGGCTCGGGGAGCGTCCGGCTCCGTTCCCGGGGCTGTGAGCGCTGCCGGGATTGGGGGCCGGAACGGGACGGGACGGGACGAGACGGAACGGGGGGGGCCGGGGAGAGCGGCTGCTGTATGTTCCCGAGGCGGCGGCTCCTCCCGGGGGGACTCCCCCGCTGTCCCCGAGGCGGCGGCGGGCGGGCGGCGGCGGACGTGGCGCCGGCTCCGTCCCCCCGGGGGGGGGAACGTGTATGGGGGGGGGGGGGGTGCATAAGACCCCCGGACAAAAAAGCCCCCGGCGGGTCCTGCCTCGGCCCCCGCCGCACGATGCCGGGGAGGGGGGCTCCGCCGCCCCCCGATCCACGGAGCAGCCCCGGGAGCTCCCGGCACCGGGAAGAGGCAAAGCTGCATGTGTGTGTATGCGTGCAGGCATGCAGTATTTGTGGTGGCTTCCCTCTTTTTAAATAAACACAGGCCCCGTCAGGACTGCTTTGTGTTGGGAACAGAGCACTTAGCACAGCTCGCAGCTCTCGTTTCTGAACTGGCCTAAAAGCACGGCAGAAGAAAAGTGTCTCATGGCTCTTTGGATGTTTCAACGATGGAAAGTACCTCCTTGAAGGCAGAATTATGTGATTTAACAACCAAAAGTCATACAGAAACAATCAGCATAAGAGCCAAAGCCACAGATTTGGTCTATCCTAACGCAAACCACTGCTGCTCAGCACAGCTCTTCAATCACCAGGCACAGTGTCCAACACCCTCGAACCCTCTGCTCCGTGCTCAGGCTGAAGTTGCGTTCACTGTCGTGTTCATGGGCATCAGCTCAAGGACAGGACCAGGGCTGGGATGGGTGACGGGACCAGGGATGGGTGGGATGGCCACAGCGTGGGCTGCAAGCAATCTTGATAATGAACATTTGGCCAGGGGTTAGCAAGCGGCCAAAGGACACGCTGTGAAAACAAGCCGAGACGGGAGGAGGTACAGCTGGGTTGCTGGCTTGTTTGGAGGGAGGACGGCGCCGGGGGGGGGGGGAGGTTGTGTTTGCTTCCCACTTCCTTGGGAGCTAGCAAGAGCCCTTTCGTTGCCAGTACAGATCACGAGTGCTGCAAGGGCTCAGGCACCGGTGGTTGTGCAGGGTGGGCAGAGGCTGGGCCATGGGGAGCGGGGCTGGAGTGTCCAGCGGCAGCCCAGCACACAGCTCTAAACCCACAGGTACCACCACAGCTCCATGTGGGTCTGGCCCTCAGCTCAAAGCCCGTCCAAGCCATCTGCCCAGGAACCCTAATACAAATTGGGGCCCGCTGAGCCAGCTCCTCCCTTCCCCACCAGCAGCCAATTGCTCCTTTAATTGCGTTAGTTCACATACTCTGTCTGCTTCAGCCTTTTTATAGTCTCACTGAGTGCAAAGGGAGTATGAGCTCATGCTCTGACCTTCTTTAATTGCCTGGTTACCTCTGAAATGAGCCCAAGAAATTACTTTGGCTCATAAGACACCGGGGCTGGATGAGGAGGAAGACAGCGTGACTGACTGGGTCCCACACCAGTAGGTAGGATCCCTCTGTGGCACTGGTGAGCAGGAGGGGAAGGACGCGAAGCCAAAACCAGTGGGACCCCACTGCTCTGGCACCCTGCAGTGCCTGAGGGCAGCAGCTCCCAGCCTGGGTCCTGGGGTGCTCTTATCAGCTGTGCTAAACTAGCCTACCCTGCAAATGCACTCAGCATGGCTGGATCCAGCCCTGCATCCCTGGAGCACCTCAAAGCAGCCCCCTGTGCCCTCCTGCTGCTCTGAGACACCAAGGCTTGGTGGGAGCAGGGGTGCTGGGAACCAAGCCTGCTCAGCAAAAGGCAGAGCTCCCGGGTGCCCCTGCTGCCCTGAGGCCCCTGACCCCATGAGCTCACCCTCTTCTTTTGCTCCCTTTCTCCACGTCCTGTTTGTCCCGAGCAGCTGCTGGGACAGGCTGCATGTGGCCTCCTGCCCTGCCCCTCCATCGGCACAGAGCCACCATTCAGATCCCCCTAGGCTCTGCCCGAGGTCACCATTCCTGCATTTTTATTTTTTTTTTACTTTTCTGCAAAATCATCCCCCTCAGCTCTCTGTGTCCCCTTTTGTCTCCCATGAGGCTTCCAGACCTCATGTCACAAGCTGGTGTGCTGCAAGAGGAGCCTGCCTGTCTGGGGGCAACAGCAGCCCTCAGCGGGTGGAGAAGATGCCCTGGCTGCAGCGCTGGTGCCTGGGGGACCCTTGGGATGTCAGCAGGATGTTGGGGTGGAGGAAGGGCAAGAGTGGTGAGCCCAGCATTGGGAACGGTCTCTGGGGCTGGGCTCCTGCTGGGAGCCTCATCACTTGTGGCTGTGTCCCTGCACCCAGGGTCCTCATCTGCCAGGCGCATCTGCTCGCCATGTCCTGCAGGGCTCCTGCTTTTTTAGCTCTTGGGTCCCCGGGTGTTCCCAGTCACCTGGTTTTGATGCAGCAGTCAGGGCTGACGTCAGCAGTGACCCCGTGCTGGTGGAGAGCCCTCCCGGCTCCAGGAACAGCTGGAGCTGGGTCATACTGATCCTGCAGCTGGGAAAACAACAGCAGAGGAGCCCCCGTGCATCCCCCGGCTGTATTTTTAGATGCTGCTGGATCAAAGGTCGTCAGGGACTTGCAGGTGACAGCGGGCAGTGTCAGGCTGGCAGTGATCCTGCACACGTGGGAGCGCGGCAGGAGCTGCATCTTTGTTGCTGACAGTATTTCACTGACATCTGGGTGAAGTCCCTGTGGGTCTAGGGACAACCATGGTGGCCATGACTGGTCAGAGCCCTGTCCTGTCAGTGGCAATGAACTTGACCTGGCTGGAAATGAAGAGAAGGAGGTTTTATTTCTGGCTGCAGACTTCTGTTTTCCACTTTCCCCCCAAAACCAGCTGGGTCACTTTCACTTTTCTTGCCAAGTCTCTGGGTTTTCCCCTGCGTTTTCCCGGCAGAGCATTTGCCAGCCCACAGCTCTGCCCCACAGCTGCAAGCGGGAGCCAAACACGTGGCAGCAGCGATGCCTCTGGCACCGGCACGCGCTGCCCAAATCCTGGGGAATCCCCGGGGCAGTTGTGGCACTGCGGGAAACATGTTGCCGGATTTCCTTGCAGAAGGCAAACATGTCTGGGTGTCCTTGCTTGCAGCCCGAGGATCAATAAATCCCACTGCACTGCCCTGCATCTGCCAAGCCTGTCCTGGGGACAGCTGGGGTGCAGCCAGCCCTCGCCAGGTCGCTCACCCGGGCAGGGGCTCAGTGTGGCTGGGAGACAAACGAGCGGCAGCAGCGATGCCTCTGGCACTGGCATGCACTGCCCAAATCCTGGGGAATTCCCAGGGCCGTTGTGGCACTGTGGCAAACGGATGTGACCGGACTTCCTTGCAGCTGGGGTGCAGCCAGCCCTCACCGGGTCACTCACCCGGGCAGGGGCTCGATGTGGCCGTGAGCCCAGCAGATCCAAGCTAGCGGCTGCTGGGGATGGAGCAGAGCCACAGCCCAACCCCCGAGGTCCCCCCAGGGAGCCCCAGCATGCGACTGCAGGGTGGTTTGGGCCATTGCATCACACAAGGGATGCAGAAAGAGCTGTGGGCAGGATCGGGAACTGCTTGCACATGCTGAGGAGCGTGTGGAGCCAGAGGAAGCCCTGACCCCCGGGGAGTGGGATGGGGTGGCCTGGGGACAGCAGGGAGGGGTCCTGACCCTCAGCCGTGGATAAGGGACAGCTGGCAGCACAGGAGATGGACCTCCTGCAGCTCCCTGCCTTTCCAGCCTATTGGTTTCCATCTGATGATGGCTCTTTCCTGCATGTACAGCCCAGCAAACCCCAGCCCAGCCCTGGCAGCCTTGGGGGGACCGGTCCTTCCCCAGAGGAGCAGCCTGTCAGGCAAAGCCTTTTCCCCTCCAAAGGGTCAGGTCAGGCAGGGCAGGATTTCGTGCTCAGCTCCCTGCTGTCATCCCTTGCAGGAAGCACTACTGGGAACAGCCGGCGGTGTTGGATCTTAGATGTGGTTTCAACTGTTCTTTGCCAAACACAGGAGTGTTTGGTCAGGGTTTGTGCTATTTGAAGGGGGTTTTTTCAGTTCGACTTTAAAACTTGCTCAAACCCAGAAGGAAGTTTTGCTTCCTCTCTGTGCTGCTCCCTGTAAAATTTTGTTTCTCCTCATGGAGGAGGTTCTGGTTCCTCAGTGCTTGTCCTGAATGTCTTAAATATTGTTTTGAAACAGCCCTGCTGAGAAATGGTGTCATGGATGGAAGGGTTTGGGGACCTTCTCTGCCACACCATGGCAAGGTCATGGCACTGTGGGGGCTACAAGTGCAGATTTGGCCTTTTAACCTTCTCCTCTGCTCTTGGCTTCTCTCTGGGCAAAATGACCTCTGCCCATGGGCTCCTGGACCCCAGGGATGGATTGGGGCTGGCACTGGTGGGATCACAGCCCGTGGATGCTGTCTGGGTGCCCGTGGGACACAGCTCTTCCCTGGGCTGTTTGTCCCACTCTGCCAGGCACCATCAGCACCAGACCTGCTGGGTTGCTGTGTCCTTGTTTTCCTGCCTTGGGTCTGAGAGCATACGATGACATTGGTGCTGCTCTCCAAAGCCACAGCCACACGTGCCGGTCTGGTGGGTATTTGCTGTGTGTCTGCCAGGCAGCCTGCAAGTGCCGGCGTCTGAAACTTGGGGAAAGAAAGACAGAGTGGATCTGAGAGTCCCTCCAGCCTCTTCCATGTGTCATGTTCCTCCAGCACAGACACTCGGGCTCCTCTCACCCCATCCCTCAGGGTCTCCTGGGGCTGCAGCTCCACAGGACATGTTCACAGGCTGTGCTTGAGCAATATCTGCATTTCACAAGTGCCTGATTGAGGGATGTGTCCTCCAGCAAGGAGGACTTCCCTGAACCCAGCACGAGATCTGTCTGCATCAGCTGCAGAACATTTCCCGTGCCAGGTCCTGCCATTTCCCCGAAGGGAAATGAAAGTAACTTAAATTTCCTCTTCCCTCACATCCACCCTGCATCATGCAGTGTGGTGGGACTCCGGGGTCTGCTTGCATGGAGTAAGAAACCGTAACTTGCTTTCTTTAGCCCTAGCTGTGCCCAAGGCTGCTCGGGTCACAACTGCTGCCTTTAGCTGGTATGTGTCGTGATAGCAGCTAATGCCCGGGAGCGCAGAGCCGACTGGGAGCCTTGTGGGATGGGGCGAGGGGCAGCAGAGCTGGCAGAGGGCTCAGAGACAGCCCGGGCTGTTCGCAGCCTTTGCTCGGCGAAGACAGAGCAGAGCAGGCAGAGCACACAGCGAGAACACGGCCCCGTCAAACGCAGCTGCCAGAGCCAAACCTGTGCCTGCAGCAGGTCTGCTTCAGCGAGCACCTGCCTCTGCTGCAGGCAGGGACTGTTTGCACCCAACGTAGAGCTGGAACTGAGCTGTTGCCTCCTGGTTCTCGCTATCCACCCCCGGCCTTTGATGAGAAGCAGCGCATGTGCCACTGGGTGCAGGTGTGCCATGCCATGTGGTTACACGCAGGTGCCACCAGTGCAGAGGAGTGGGGTGGTGGCCAAGCAGGAAGCCCTGGGGCTCTGGGGGACGCCCCGTGTGGGCTGTGGCAGTGGCTCTGCACGCCTCCCTTGCGTGCGGTTCCCGTTTTGGCATGGATATAAAGGCGGTGTGGCAGGGAGAGCTCAGGAGCAGTGCGGCACTGTGGGGCATCCAGGATGGGAGTGCAGAGCCTGGCAGTGGCTTGCGGGGCGCTGGCTTTGTGCCTAACACTTGCTGGGGCCACCAGTCCCGGCTTCGTGGTGAGGATCACCCAGGCAGGCTTGGACTATGGTGGGTTTGGCTTCTGATTTCTATTCTTGTAGGTGTGCTGGTGGCTGAGGGACGAAGCTGGGCGCACACTTGGAGTGCGCAGGGTACTGGGGCAGGCAGTGGGGATCCTTGGCCATGGGTGCTGAATGCACCATTGCCCGGGGCTTCCCACTGACGCACCCATCTGCCCATACCACCACCTTCATGGAGCCCCTCCAAAGGGCCCAGCACTGCAGGGTGTCGGGGGGCAGTGCCACGGTGGTGTCGGGGGAGGCACAGGGCTGGCAGGGCAGGAGGGTCCCGCTCTCATGGCTCATGTCCGGGCAGCCGAGCCGTGAGCCCCACAGGAGTGAGCTGCAGAGGAGAGAGGGGGTAGGGAGCTGCAGGAGGGGCAATGACAGAGATGGATGGGCCCTGTGCTGGTTTTATTGAGGCAGGCAGAGCCTCAGCTCCAGCAGAGTGCTGTTATGGACTGAAATACACTATGTGTGAAACAGCTCATTTACCCGGCAGCTCTGGCAGCTGTGCAGGAGAGGAAGACGTGACTCCCCTTTCCAGAGGGATGCAGCACCCACTCACGCTGTGCTGCTCCCTGGGACATGGGCTCCATCCAGCTTTGTCCACCAGCACTGGGCATGGAGCAGCGCTGTGCCTGGGACTTCCCGCACACCTTGCACAGTGTCCAGCCCAGAGAGTGAGGACTGGGAACTCTCCCCCCCTTTCCACGCCACCTGTCCACCACTTTCCCCTGGCACCTGCAATCGGGCAGACATCAGGAAGCCATCAGGCTGTTGCCTTGTGCACCAAGATTGGCTGTGCACTTAGCCTGGGAGATGGAAAGCAGTCAGGGCATTGCCTGGATTTTTCCTTTAACCCTTTCGCTGTGCGCCCAGTGCATGCTGTCAGCTCCTGCGGGAAATGCATGGCGGTGATGCTCTCCTTCTATCCCTGCAGCCCATCAGCAGGGGATCGCAATTCTAGAGAAGGAGCTGGCCCATCTGAAGCTGCCGGACATCTCGGGTAGCTCTCGCATCAAGCGCCTGGGGAAGGTGCGCTATGAGATCTCCAGGTGAGCCCTGCCAGAGACCCAGAGTGGCTCACTGCCCCCCCACACCACGTGAGGGGCAGGAGGGGTGGGATTGGATGGGGATCCCCAGAGCAGCGAGGCCTGTCCTGTCCCCTCCACAGCTCCCAGAGATGTTGGCCCTGTCCTCAGTGCAGGCAGAGACACTCCTGCTACACTGTTTCCAAAGGCACCGCTCTGCTCTGTGCGTCCCTGCTGGGCATTGCTTTGCCACGGTGGGACGGGAGCCAGGGATGCTGCCAATGTGGTGACCCTGCTTCCTCCCCAGCCCTGTTCCTGGGGATAAGTCACACCCTCTCAAGTCCCCTTTCTTTTTTTTTTTTTTTTTTTTTAATTTATTTTTAGATTGGACCTTCGCGATTTCCACTTGCCATACTCGCGGATTTCCCTGGTCCCCAACGTGGGCCTGCAGGTCTCCATCTCCAACGCTTTCGCCAAGGTGAATGGGAACTGGCGGGTGAAGTTACGCTTCATGTAAGTGCCTCGCTCTCCCCTTCCACGCTCGAGGCCTCCACTCCTCTTCTAACTCTGCGGGTCTGGGCAGGTTTTTTCTCCTCTCCCTCTCCCTTATGTCTGGGCAGCTGTTGCTTTGCCATCTCCAGATGGGCTGATTTCTCTTTCCCGCAGCCGGGCTGCAGCCACTGTATTCCCAATGTACATCTGAGAGCCCCTCACCCTGGGGGAGCCCAGCCAGGGCTCCCTCCGTGCCAGGAGCCCTCAGAGCTGACCAGGCAGCCTTTATCCCCCTTGCAAGTGGTTGGGGAGAAAACATGAAAGCCATCTTCCCTCTTGTGGCACCTGGGGTGTGAGGGACAGTCCCTCCCACTTGTTTGTCCTGGGGGCACCTTCCTGAGCACCCACAGGGACAAGAGCTGAGCCAGCACCGGGGTGGGCAGACGTCACTGCCACTCGTACCGCCACTGAGATGGATAAAACAGAGCGGGAGGCAAGAACAAGGTGGACAATGGAGGAGCTGTGCATCAACCCTCCTCTTGGTCCTCTCTATTTAAAGGTTACCTCCCCTAGTTTATGTTCCAGTGAAATTTGGTTTTCCTGAGTTTAAAAGCCTTCTCGGTCTCCTCTGGGTGCTCACAACAAGGGAGAGCCTGAGCTAGATAGATCCAGCCCAAAGCTCTGGCTCACTGGAGGTCCCTTGACCAGGACTTGCCAGTAAGAAATGTCTCTTTCTCACCCTCCTCGCCCTGCAGCCGTGACCATGGTTCATTTGACCTGAAGGTGGAGAACGTCTATATCAAAATCAACCTGAAGCTGGGCAGCGATGCCTCCGGGAAACCCACCATTGACACCTCTTACTGCAGCACCCACATCTCCAAAGTCCGAGTACACTTTTCGGGCCGGTTAGGGTATGTAACTTCACTCTGCAGACCTTGAAGCTCTGTGCGTTAGGCCATCTGCTGTGGGAACGTGGCTTCCAGGCCCTGGTGCAAGGAATAAGACGTTGGCATATCTGCAGTCCCTTGGAGGCTGCCCCTTCTGCCTGCGCGCTGCCTGCACTGGCACACCACTACTGAGCCGTCTCTTGCAATATACTTCTCATCCAGATAAACAACTGAATGAACTTAATTCTGTTCTGAATTTGTCCTGCTGTGACTGCAGATTTAAGGGAGATTTAAGGCAGTCACTAGACTTGCATGCAGGTGGGTTACCAGCAGGGCTGTTTGCAACTGTAAGCCCTGAGGCAAAGCTAGATGCCAAATTGCCATGGGAATGATATTCCCAAATGTCCTGCATCTCTAGTGTCTCCCTTTCCTGGACAAATACTTCTGCAGCAGACTCTGAGCTATAGATAGACTCCTCTCCGTTTTTTTCTGCAGGTGGCTTTACAACCTCTTCCATAGGGCTGTTGAGTCCAGACTACAGAAGATCTTGGAGAGCAAGGTATGTGAGCGAAGAAGGGCAGAGCTCTGGGTTTTTCTGGACGTCTTTAGCCCTCACTCGTAGCTGATGTGCTAGAAGGATCAGAGCACGTGTAGGGATTTTACTAGAGCCAGAGCAGACAGCTGTGTTGCCAATTTGGTGAAAACCAGAGGACTGACTGGGCATCGCTAACAGCAGTCTGCATAGCATCGTGTGGCTCAGGCTGAATTCCAAACCTGCAGCCTTTGCCAAAGCCCAGCGTAACTGGTTCCCAATTAACAAAGACTTTTCTTTCTATGTGGTCAGTTAATTAGATCTTATGCCTCGGCCAAGCTCACTGTAGCAGAGGCAACCTGATCAGAGCTGTCCTTTCAACAGCCATGCTCCTGTATGCTTTGGGGAGCACGGGGGGAGAAATTCTCATCTCTGGATTTCAGACACTTGCCGTCTTGTTTTAACGGGGTGCATCAGGGAGGCCCCGCTACCGTCCACCCGGTACAAAAGGGGACACGCAGGAGACCTGCAACAAGACATGGAAACAAGCTGTTAGCAATAATTACTACAAGGCTAACTGGCACGAGTTACAGCCTCCCTGGATGTGAACCTCGCTCAGGAAGGAGGCACTTGGAGAATAGGCAAATCCCACTCCCGCAGCAGATCGCGCGCTGCGTGGGCGCTATTCCCGATGCCATGTAGTGGCTTTCCCAAGTCCCCCGGAGCTGTAGCAGCAGATGGGCTGGCAGCAGGGCAAAGCCAGGGCTCAAAAGCAGTTTCTGCTGTTTTGCCTCCCGGAAGGAGGGGAACTCTGGGACTCTGAGGGGAGCTCTGCTGTTCTCTGTGCCTCCTCCAAGCCCCCTTTAACCCACACACCTTTCTCAGTGTCTTTCTTCATGCGTGAGAAGGTGCAAGGGACAATGGGCAGGAGAGGTCAGGGCTGGGACCAGGCTGTGCCCCGGGGTCCTGGTGCAGCCCGTGTCTGCCTCCCGCTCTTGCTGCACACACTTCGGCAGTCCTTGTGTCCCCACTTCCAGGGGGACCCCATCACTGGGAGATCCTGGTCACTGGAGTCAGGGCTGTGTTTGTCCATCTGCAGGTCTGCTGTCCCATACAGCAATGGGATGTTCCAAGACCAACAGATGAATATCAGCTGGGCACAGGAAGGGTAGCACCCCTCTGTCAATACAGCCGTTCCCAATGCTGTGTTCTGCCTCTTTCTCTGTGGCACTGTACCAGGGATACCCTGTTGTATCTTGGACTCTTAACTAACGTGCAGCCTGATAAGTAGAGACAAATGTCATTGTGTCACTTCTTTTATTTAAGCAGGCTTCTGCAAGGAATAAAATGGCACCATGAAGCAAAGCAGAGACCACAGCTGAGGCTTTGAACAGGGGCTTGTGAACTGGACACCCCTGGCAGAGCTGCCCTTGCTCAGATTCACTGCCTTTCTTTCCTGCAGGTCTGCGACATCATAGTCAAATCTGTGTACAGGGAGCTCCAGCCTTACCTTCAGACCCTGCCAGGTACCTGATGCGCACCACATGGGGTTTTAGGACCATTTCTTCCTAACATTTCCCAGCCATGAGGACAGGGCTTTACCTCCCCATTTCCTTGTATTTCTGCGTCCTAGCGGGGAGCTGGAGAACACCACATCAGCAGTGACTTCTCATTGTGCACCCTCACCAGCTGAAGACACTGCTCACCTTTACACAGTCTCCAATGAGCCATGCCCTGGAGCTGGCAGGGGCAAGGACTGCCTTAGCCAGGGGACCCAGTCCATTCCTCAGGTCCAGGAGTTGGTCCTCATGGCTGAGAAACAGTCACATGGGAAATGTGATTTTTTTGCTTCTAATCAGAACTGAGTACGCGTAAAACTTGTACTGAGCTGTTGCACCTCAAAGCCTGGGCATGGCACTGCCTGGATGTCAGCAGAGGCCATCTCCTCACTGCTTTCCTGTGCCACATCCCTCTTGCTCATCCGCTTCTCCCGTGTTTTACAGTCACAGCCAAGATAGATGCCATGGTTGGGGTTGATTACTCCTTGGTGGCACCCCCAACGGCTACCGCCCAGTCCCTGGATGCGGAACTGAGGGTGAGAGGCTGCCCTGGGGAATCCTGAGTTGGCTGATGCCATTGTTGCAGGCCGGTGGGGAACCAGGTTTTGGTACCTCCTGCAAGTGCTGTTTGCCAGCCTGCATCAGCGGGTGAGGCCCACCACCCTCTGCTCTCTGCTTGACCTCTCTCTCCCTTCTCCCAGGGCGAATGCTTCTCCCTGGCCAACCGCTCTGCCGTCCCCTTCCCACCGTTGGCGCTGTCCTTACCCACAGATCATGATCGTATGGTTTACTTTGGGGCCTCCAGCTACTTCTTCAACACAGCTGGCTTTGCCTACCATTCAGCCGGGGCACTGGTCTTCGAAATCACAGACTCCATGGTGAGCATCACAGATGGGACACGGGCTGTCCCTGTGCCTCCAGGAAGTGGGTTCGATTTGCAGAGAAGCTCTGGTGGTAGCCTGCGGTCTTGGAGGGCTCCTCAGATGAGCTGCCCAGAGGCTGAGAGCTGAGGGCTGCAGGGTGGGCCTGGGGCCATCGGGCACATCACCACATGGGTATGGGAGGGCTGATATCACTGCGGGCTCGGCCATGCCACGTTGCTCCTGCATCACTGTCCATTCCCCACAGATCCCAAAGGACATTGAGTTCCACTTGAACACCACCACCTTCTCAGCCTTCATTCCCCAGGTGAGCAGTCCAGCCCTGCCTCCCCAGAGCTCCTGCCATGCATAGCTGCGGGTTTGCTCTGTGAAGGAGGTGTCCCCCTGGAACAGGGCTTTGTGCTGCTGTCCCTACCTTGTCCATGCTCCTCTGCAGCTAGAGAAGATGTACCCAGAAATGCTGATGAAGCTCAGGCTGTCTGCCTCCTCCGCCCCGTTCCTGAATATCGGACCAGGAGGGCTCTCGCTCAAGCCTGTTGTGGATATCCAGGCCTACGCCATCCTTCCTAACTCCAGCCTGGCTCCTCTCTTCCTCCTCAGCCTGGTGAGTTTGGGCACAGCCTGCAGTGGTGACTGTGGTCCTGGCTGGGCAGCTCCTGGGGCAGCCACAGCTCTGGCTGACAGGGTGAGGTTGGTGAGCTCTGCCCTGCATCTCAGCATGGCAAAGATGGGAGTCTGAGCTGTGCCCCATCCTCCTGCTGCGTACAGCAATGCTGAGCCATTGCTGCCAAGCTCCCGCCAGGAGAGGTGCCAGAGGCCGTCCAAAACCAGCCCAGTCCTAGTGCAATGGGGGTGTCCCCAACAGAACCATACTCAAGCTGGCAAATGCCAAGGCTAACACTGCGTGTAAACGTGTCCCTGGACGGGCAGCGGTCCTGCTGCATTTTGGCTGGTCAGAGCTCTTTCCCCGGGTGTCTGGTTTGCTGTGAGGTGGGGTGAGCACTTCTGGAGCTCTGCGTTCTCTCCCCAGACAGGCAACGTGTCCGCTGTCATCAACGTAAAATCTGGCCACATAGTTGGGAACCTGAATGTGGGCAGGTAAGGAGAGGGAGCAGTGCATGGGGGTGGCTGGGGGGTACTTCTGTTCTGGGCTCCCAGGGACAGAGGTGAGGTAGGGAGGCCCCAGGATGGAGACCTCGTGCTGAGGGGATGAGGGAGCAGGAGCTGCACACCCATCGACACGCAGTGGGAACTGGTTCCTCCATTGGGACAGCCTTTACAGCACCACTTCTGTCACTGTGCAGGATGAAGCTTTCTCTGAAGCATTCGGATGTTGGCACTTTCCAGGTGAGCTATCCCTGACCATGATCAGAGCCTTCACCATTCCCACCACTGCCCTCCAGCTTGGGACATGGGGCTGCACCCAAGCCCCACACTGACCCCATGGATGCCTCCTGCCTGAGCCAGTGATACTGGGAGAGGACACAGAGCCAACTCCCATTGCCTCTCTCATCCCTACAGTTCTATGTGGCCAGTAAGGCCAGACAAAGCTGCTGGTCTCTGGTGAACCATGTGCCCATCCCAGCTCTTTGCCTTTGTTTCTTTTCCTAATTATCCTCTAATGCCCGGTCACCTGCTCTCTTGGAGGCTAAAGCTCTTTTCCTTCACCCTCTCTCTGTCTCCCAGGTGCGAACACTGCAGTCCATAATGAACATCTTTGCTTCCAGTATCCTGCTCCCGCGTCTTAATGGTGAGAACCTGCTGGGGGGAATGGGGGTGCCGGAGTAGTCGCTGGCCAGGTCACTCTGTCTGAGCAGCCCCAGCTCGATAATTAAATCCCCATCGCCAAGCCTGGTCAGTGGATAAAGCCTGCAGTGAGTGCAGGAGATGGCTGTAAAAGCCGCCGGCAGATGCAGGCTGTGGGCAGCAGCAAGCAGGAGCCTCTCAGTGCTGTGACACACATCCAGCAGTGAACACAATGGAAAAAAATGAGCACGATGCACATCCTAATGCTTTCCAGACCCTCTCCCCTGCTCGCTGCTTCTCATGACTCCCCAGCACATGGGGCCCGAGCGGGGCTGGCGGCTGCCAGGGGCCCGGTGGGTGGCAGGGCACAACATGCAGCCCCCAGCCCTTCTGTGGGCCTTGGGAGCAATTTCCTCTGCCTACTCCTGGAGCAGCAGGGGCGAACGAAGAGCTGGGGGTAGAGGTGGCTGCCTGCTTTGCACGACCCTTGCTCCCTCATGGTCCCGTTCCAGTTCCAATGTGGCCGCGTGTGTTGTCTTTTCCAGCCAGGTTAGATCAGGGTTTCCCTCTGCCACTGCCGGACAGAATACAGCTCTCCAATATCCTCGTGCAGTTTCACCAGGTGAGTGAGGGGAGCACCCAGCCCCAGCCAGAGCCCGTCCTGCCGCCCCTGAGCCCCTGGTCTGCTGGGACCATGAAAAGCCAATTCCCCTTCCTGTGCTGGGATGCGGTGGGCAGGAGGGTGCAAACCAGCACAGCTGCAAACCAGAGACCCCATTTTCCCATCCAGACAGTGGGAGTCCAGGCTTTGCACCCCCAGGGCAACACTGCATCATTCTCCAGTTCTTCAACCCGGGCCTGAATTTCCCATGACCCTTTATATCCCGTGCAGCGCTGTCAGCTTTACCCTGAGCTCCCACCTTCCCCGGCCAGTGCTGACGGGCACATCTGCCTGCAGTGGGACAGGCAGTGCCTGCCAGCCCCAGTGGAAGGAGCCCTGTGGGACTGGGGAGTGGAGAAAGCTCCTCTTGTGGGAGGCCTTGTGGAAGCCCCAGATGGGCGCCACTACGGGGATGCTAAATAGTTACTGCGAGGCACGGCTGTGAAATGTCCTCAGAGCCCTTCCAGGGCTCAAATTAGGCACAGGGCTGACAGAACCACACATGCCCTTCCATCCTCCCTCCCCAGAATGTGGTGGGTGCTGGGGAGCACGGCAGCCCGCAACAGAAAGCGGCTGCCAGGGCCTGTCGCAGCCCCACATTTTCTCTCTTTCTCCCAGAATTTCCTGCTGCTTGGAGCAGATGTTCACTATCAGCCCCGGGGATAGAGATAAGGTGATGAGAAGGACCTCAAGCACCAACAATGCCCCCTTTGCTTCTTCCTTTCCGCCTGGTTTTGCTGCTGGAGCTGAAGACGACTGGTTCTGCCGTGGTGTCCCTCACTGCCTGCCTTGCTCTGGAGCGCAGTCGGAGGCAGAAGATCTCCTGAGGCCTGAACGCTGTGTCCCCCACCGGGGCCTCACCCAGCGCTACTGAGAACTGGGGGTCCCTGAACCCAACCCCACCCTGGCCCCCTCCCCTCCTGCCTCTGCTGTGTCGGGGGCAGTTGGTGGCAATAAAGGTGGCTGTTGCTGGGGTTGTGGCTGTGATGGGGCTGTTGCTGTGGTACCTTCCCTGGCCCTTTGCACTGGGCCCAGGGCTTGCTCGCGGGCTGCCAGGAGCCCCCCCAGGGGAGGGCGGGTGGTGGGGAACTCCTATTGTGGCTATTTTTATCCCTGTGGACGTGGCAAAGCACCACAGACCATCATGTTTTCATTGTTATTTCACTTTTCCATGGCAGGTCCATGCTTGGCCGCCCACGAGGTCTCTGACTCCATCATTTGTTGGATGCAGGGGGAACCTTAGTGACAAAGGATGAGGAAAAGGCTGGGGCACTTAATGCTGGCTTTGCCTCAGTCTTTAATAGTAAGGCCAGTTGTTCTCGGGGTATCCAGCTCCCTGAGCTGGAAAACGGGGATGAGGAGCAGAATAGAGCCCCCATAATCCAAGAGGAAATGGTTACTGACCTGCCAAACCTCTGAGACGCACACAAGTCCATAGGGCTGGACGGGATACACCCAAGGGTTTCAGGAGCTCGTAGGAGTGCTCTCCAAGACACTTTCAGCCATTTATCGGCAGTCCTGGATAACTGGGGAGGTCCCAGTCAACTGTAGGTTAGCAAATATGATGCCCACCCCCAAGAAGGGCTGGAAGGAGGATCTGGGGAACTACAAGCCTGTCAGTCTGACCTCGATCCCAGGGAAGGTTATGGAGCAAATAATCTTGAGTGCCATCATACATATAGGACAACCAGGCATAGTCAGTATGGCTTTAGGAAAGGCAGATCCTGCCTAACTAACCAGATCTCCTTCTGTGACAAGGCAACCCACTTAGTGGATGAGGGAAAGGCCGTGCATGCTGTCTGCCTAGACTTTAAGGAAGCCTTTGACACTGTTTCCCACAGCATTCCCCTGGAGAAACTGGCTGCTCACAGCTTGGACGGGCGTATGCTTCCCTGGGTGAAAAACTGGCTGGATGGCTGGGCCCAGAGAGTTGTGGAGAATGAAGTTAAATCCAGTTGGTGGCTGGTCACAAGTGGTGTTCCCCAGGGCTCAGTACTGGGTCAGTTCTGTTTAATATCTTTATCAGTGACATGGACGAGGGGATTGAGTGCCCCCTCAGTAAGTTTGCAGATGACACCGAGTTGGGTGGGAGTGTTGATCTGCTGGAGGGTAGGAAGGCTCTACAGAGGGACCTGGACAGGCTGCATTGAGGGGCTGAGGCCAGCGGTATGAGGTTCAACGAGGCCGAGTGCTGGGTCCAAGAGGAAAGGGCTGCAAGTTGCACCCAGGGAGGTTTAGATTGGATATTAAGAAAAATTTCTTCACTAAAAGGTTTGTTGAGCATAGGCACAGGCTGCCCAGGGAAGTGGTGGAGCTGCCATCCCTGGAGGTATTTAAAAGACGGGTAGACATGTGCTGAGGGACATGGTTCAGTGGTAACCTGGCAGTGTTGGGTTTACAGTTGGACTGGATGATCTTAAAGGCCTTTTCCAACCCAAACCATTCTATGATTCCATGCCTCTGGGCCCAGCGGAACAGCAGCAGTGCAGCATGCAATGCTGAGGGCCGGGAGGCATGCCCCTTCCTGCCTTGGCCGTCCTGCACAGCGCAGTGTGGCTGTCACCATGGCAACGTGGCCTGGCCCTGGGGCCTGGTGTGGCCTCGCTGCAGGACTTGGCCATGCTGCCCTGGGTGCGAGTGCTGGGGGCAGCGGGGCTCCTCCGCCTGGCATCCGGGGCCACAAGGGGTCTGTGGCTCTGAGATGCCACTTTGTCCCCTCCGTGGGTGGCCTGGGGGCTGTGGCAGGGCTGGGCTGGGGCTGGGATGGCGGGGCCAACCGTGCCCTGCGGCTGTGGCCTTGCAGCCGGACCAAGGGGAGCCATGAGAGCTGGTGGGGTTGGTGGTGCCCCACAGCCAGAGCGGAGGGTCGCTGCAGCATGTGCGGGGGAAAAGAGTTCTTTGGGTGCTTTTGGGGCCCTGAAGGGGATTTTGATGTTAGAAGTCTGGCTCATTGGCCCCGTTCCCACTGGTGTCTCTCCCTCCGCCATGAAGATGGGTTGAGAAGTGGGTTGCAGACCCGTGGGTCACAGCCACAGGCTGTGCTTGAGCAATAACTGCATTTCACAAGTGCCTGATTGAGGGATGTGTCCTCCAGCAAGGAGGACTTCCCTGAACCCAGCACGAGATCTGTCTGCATCAGCTGCAGAACATTTCCTGTGCCAGGTCCTGCCGCTTCCCTGAAGGGAAATGAAAGTAACTTAAATTTCCTCTTCCCTCACATCCACCCTGCATCACGCAGTGTGGTGGGACTCCGGGGTCTGCTCGCGTGGAGTAAGAAACCGTAACTTGCTTTCTTTAGCCCTAGCTGTGCCCAAGGCTGCTCGGGTCACAACTGGTGCCTTTAGCTGGTATGTGTCGTGATAGCAGCAGCTAATGCCCGGGAGCGCAGAGCCGACTGGGAGCCTCGTGGGATGGGGCGAGGGGCAGCAGAGCTGGCAGAGGGCTCAGAGACAGCCCGGGCTGTTCGCAGCCTTTGCTCGGCGAAGACAGAGCAGAGCAGGCAGAGCACACAGCGAGAACACGGCCCCGTCAAACGCAGCTGCCAGAGCCAAACCTGTGCCTGCAGCAGGTCTGCTTCAGCGAGCACCTGCCTCTGCTGCAGGCAGGGACTGTTTGCACCCAACGTAGAGCTGGAACTGAGCTGTTGCCTCCTGGTTCTCGCTATCCACCCCCGGCCTGTGATGAGAAGCAGCGCATGTGCCACTGGGTGCAGGTGTGCCATGCCATGCCATAGGTGCCGGTGCCACCAGTGCAGAGGAGTGGGGTGGTGGCCAAGCAGGAAGCCCTGGGGCTCTGGGGGACGCCCCGTGTGGGCTGTGGCAGTGGCTCTGCACGCCTCCCTTGCGTGCGGTTCCCGTTTTGGCATGGATATAAAGGCGGTGTGGCAGGGAGAGCTCAGGAGCAGTGCGGCACTGTGGAGCATCCAGGATGGGAGTGCAGAGCCTGGCAGTGGCTTGCGGGGCGCTGGCTTTATGCCTAACACTTGCTGGGGCCACCAGTCCCGGCTTCGTGGTGAGGATCACCCAGGCAGGCTTGGACTATGGTGGGTTTGGCTTCTGATTTCTATTCTTGTAGGTGTGCTGGTGGCTGAGGGACGAAGCTGGGCGCACACTTGGAGTGCGCAGGGTACTGGGGCAGGCAGTGGGGATCCTTGGCCATGGGTGCTGAATGCACCATTGCCCGGGGCTTCCCACTGACGCACCCATCTGCCCATACCACCACCTTCATGGAGCCCCTCCAAAGGGCCCAGCACTGCAGGGTGTCGGGGGGCAGTGCCGCGGTGGTGTCGGGGGAGGCACAGGGCTGGCAGGGCAGGAGGGTCCCGCTCTCATGGCTCATGTCCGGGCAGCCGAGCCGTGAGCCCCACAGGAGTGAGCTGCAGAGGAGAGAGGGGGTAGGGAGCTGCAGGAGGGGCAATGACAGAGATGGATGGGCCCCGCGCTGGTTTTATTGAGACAGGCAGAGCCTCAGCTCCAGCAGAGTGCTGTTATGGACTGAAATACACTGTGTGAGAAACAGCTTATTTAACCGGCAGCTCTGGCAGCTGTGCGGGAGAAGAGAATGTGACTCCCCTTCCCAGAGGGATGCAGGGATGCAGCACCCACTCACGCTGTGCTGCTCCCTGGGACATGGGCTCCATCCAGCTTTGCCTGACAATGCTGGGCATGGAGTGGCACAGTGCCTGGGATTTTCCACACACCTTGCACAGTGTCCAGCCCAGAGAGTGAGGACTGGGAACTCTCCTCCCTTTCCATGCCACCTGGCCACCATCTTTACTTGGGGCCTGCAACTGGGCAGAGATCAGGCATTTGACAGTGTGCTCAGAGGGCTCTGTTCTCTGAGATTAGCTGTAAAGATAGCCTGGGAGGTGGAAAGCAGCCAGAGCATTGCCTGGATTTTTCCTTTAACCCTTTCGCTGTGCGCCTGGTGCATGCTGTCAGCTCCTGTGGGAAGTGTGTGGCGGTGATGCTCTCCCTCTGTCCCTGCAGCCCATCAGCAGGGGATCGCAATTCTAGAGAAGGAGCTGGCCCATCTGAAGCTGCCGGACATCTCGGGTGATTTTCGCATCCGGCATGTGGGGAAGGTGCGCTATGAGATCTCCAGGTGAGCCCTGCCAGAGACCCAGAGTGGCTCACTGCCCCCCCCACACCACGTGAGGGGCAGGAGGGGTGGGGTAGGATGGGGTTCCCCAGAGCAGCGAGGTCTGTCCTGTCCCCTCCACAGCTCCCAGAGGTGTTGGCCCTGTCCTCAGTGCAGGCAGAGATGCTTCTGCTTCCCCCCCTGCACAAAGGGGAAAAAGGGAACCAGGGTGACAACACTCTGGGTGCAGGCGGATTTTGTGCAATAGAAGCCCAGGCGGTGGAGTTTGCCTTGCCCACGGGAGCAGGGGCCCTCCATGCTATGGAGCAGGAGCCCAGCCCCTGCAGAGATCCCAACTCCTTGCTGCATGGTTGCTCCTGCTGCATGGGGTTTTGAGCTGATGTCTGGATCGCTGCAGGGACCTCATTTCCAAAAGTGCCACTTTGCCCTGCGCATCACTGCCAGGCATTGCTGTGCTGTGGTGGGACAGCAGCTGGGGATGCTGCCAGTGAAGTGGCCCTGCTCCCACCAACCCTCCCCAGCCGTGTGCCTGGGGCCAAGGCAGACCCCCTCAAGTCCTTTTTAATTTTTTTCTCGTATTTTATGTTTATTTATTTTTAGATTGGACCTTCGCAGTTTCCACTTGCCGTACTCGCAGATTTCCCTGGTCCCCAACGTGGGCCTGCAGGTCGCCATCTCCAATGCGTTTGCCGATGTGGATGGGAACTGGCGGGTGAAGTTGCACTTCGTGTAAGTGCCTGGCTCCCCCCTTCCCTGATCGGGCGCTTCACTCTGTGATTTTTCTCCTCACCCTCTTTGTGTCTGGGCAGCTGTTCCTTTGCCATCTCCAGATGGGCTGATTTCTCTTTCCTGCAGCCGGGCTGCAGCCACTGTATTCCCAATGTACATCTGAGAGCCCCTCACCCTGGGGGAGCCCAGCCAGGGCTCCCTCCGTGCCAGGAGCCCTCAGAGCTGACCAGGCAGCCTTTATCCCCCTTGCAAGTGGTTGGGGAGAAAACATGAAAGCCATCTTCCCTCTTGTGGCACCTGGGGTGTGAGGGACAGTCCCTCCCACTTGTTTGTCCTGGGGGCACCTTCCTGAGCACCCACAGGGACAAGAGCTGAGCCAGCACCGGGGTGGGCAGACGTCACTGCCACTCGTACCGCCACTGAGATGGATAAAACAGAGCGGGAGGCAAGAACAAGGTGGACAATGGAGGAGCTGTGCATCAACCCTCCTGCCACTGTTCCATCTCCCCTACTTCCTCTTGGTCCTCTCTATTTAAAGGTTACCTCCCCTAGTTTATGTTCCAGTGAAATTTGGTTTTCCTGAGTTTAAAAGCCTTCTCGGTCTCCTCTCAGGGAGAGCCTGAGCTAGATAGATCCAGCCCAAAGCTCTGGCTCACTGGAGGTCCCTTGACCAGGACTCGCCAGTAAGAAATGTCTCTTTCTCACCCTCCTCGCCCTGCAGCCGTGACCATGGTTCGTTTGACCTGAAGGTGGAGAACGTCTATATCAAAATCAACCTGAAGCTGGGCAGCGATGCCTCCGGAAAACCCACCGTTGACACCTCTTACTGCAGCACCCGTATCTCCAAAGTCCGAGTACACTTTTCGGGCCGGTTAGGGTATGTAACTTCACTCTGCAGACCTTGAAGCTCTGTGCATTAGGCCATCTGCTGTGGGAACGTGGCTTCCAGGCCCTGGTGCAAGGAATAAGACGTTGGCATATCTGCAGTCCCTTGGAGGCTGCCCCTTCTGCCTGCGCGCTGCCTGCACTGGCACACCACTACTGAGCTGTTTCTTGCAATATACTTCTCATCCAGATGTACAACTGAATGGACTTGTTGAAACTGGTGAGGGGTCTGGAGCACATGTCTTATGAGGAGTGGCTGAGTGAACTGGGGTTGTTTAGCCTGGAGAAAAGGAGGCTCAGGGAAGACCTTTTAGCTCTATCTGAAAGGAGGTTGCAGAGAGGTGGGAATCCACCTGTTCTGTCCAGTAACAGGTGACAGAACAAGAGGAAATGGCTTCAAGTTGCGTCAAGGGAAGTTTAGATTGGATATTAGGAAGAATTTCTTTATTGAAAGGGTCATCAGGCATTGGAATGCATTACCCAGGGCAGTGGTGGAGTCTGCATGCCTGAAGGTATTTAAGGGACATATATATATAGTGCTCAGGGACATGGTTTAGTGGTGGGCTTGTCAGTGTTAGGTTAATGATTGGAATAGATGATCTTACAGGTCTTTTCCAATCTAGAAGATTCTGTGATTCGGTGAACTTAATTCTGGTCTGAATTTGTCCTGATGTGACCGCGTGTTTAAGGCAGTCACTAGACTTGCATGCAGGTGGGTTACCAGCAGGGCTGTTTGCAACTGTAAGCCCTGAGGCAAAGCTAGATGCCAAATTGCCATGGGAATGATATTCCCAAATGTCCTACATCTCTAGTGTCTCCCTTTCCTGGACAAATTCTTCTGCAGCAGACTCTGAGCTGCTCCTCTCTGGTTTCCTCGGCAGGTGGCTTTACAACCTTTTCTACAGTGCTATTGAGTCAAGATTCCGGAAGATCTTGGAGAGTGAGGTATGTGAGCGAAGAAGGGCAGAGCTCTGGGTTTTTCTGGACGTCTTTAGCCCTCACTCGTAGCTGATGTGCTAGAAGGATCAGAGCACGTGTAGGGATTTTACTAGAGCCAGAGCAGACAGCTGTGTTGCCAATTTGGTGAAAACCAGAGGACTGACTGGGCATCGCTAACAGCAGTCTGCATAGCATCGTGTGGCTCAGGCTGAATTCCAAACCTGCAGCCTTTGCCAAAGCCCAGCGTAACTGGTTCCCAATTAACAAAGACTTTTCTTTCTATGTGGTCAGTTAATTAGATCTTATGCCTCGGCCAAGCTCACTGTAGCAGAGGCAACCTGATCAGAGCTGTCCTTTCAACAGCCATGCTCCTGTATGCTTTGGGGAGCACGGGGGGAGAAATTCTCATCTCTGGATTTCAGACACTTGCCGTCTTGTTTTAACGGGGTGCATCAGGGAGGCCCCGCTACCGTCCACCCGGTACAAAAGGGGACACGCAGGAGACCTGCAACAAGACATGGAAACAAGCTGTTAGCAATAATTACTACAAGGCTAACTGGCACGAGTTACAGCCTCCCTGGATGTGAACCTCGCTCAGGAAGGAGGCACTTGGAGAATAGGCAAATCCCACTCCCGCAGCAGATCACGCGCTGCGCGGGCGCTATTCCCGATGCCATGTAGTGGCTTTCCCAAGTCCCCAGGAGCTGTAGCAGCAGATGGGCTGGCAGCAGGGCAAAGCCAGGGCTCAAAAGCAGTTTCTGCTGTTTTGCCTCCCGGAAGGAGGGGAACTCTGGGACTCTGAGGGGAGCTCTGCTGTTCTCTGTGCCTCCTCCAAGCCCCCTTTAACCCACACACCTTTCTCAGTGTCTTTCTTCATGCGTGAGAAGGTGCAAGGGACAATGGGCAGGAGAGGTCAGGGCTGGGACCAGGCTGTGCCCCGGGGTCCTGGTGCAGCCCGTGTCTGCCTCCTGCTCTTGCTGCACACACTTCGGCAGTCCTTGTGTCCCCACTTCCAGGGGGACCCCATCACTGGGAGATCCTGGTCACTGGAGTCAGGGCTGTGTTTGTCCATCTGCAGGTCTGCTGTCCCATACAGCAATGGGATGTTCCAAGACCAACAGATGAATATCAGCTGGGCACAGGAAGGGTAGCACCCCTCTGTCAATACAGCCGTTCCCAATGCTGTGTTCTGCCTCTTTCTCCGTGGCACTGTACCAGGGATACCCTGCTTGTATCTTGGACTCTTACTAACATGCAGCCTGATAAGTAGAGACAAATGTCATTGTGTCACTTCTTTTATTTAAGCAGGCTTCTGCAAGGAATAAAATGGCACCATGAAGCAAAGCAGAGACCACAGCTGAGGCTTTGAACAGGGGCTTGTGAACTGGACACCCCTGGCAGAGCTGCCCTTGCTCAGATTCACTGCCTTTCTTTCCTGCAGGTCTGCGACATCATAGTCAAATCTGTGTACAGGGAGCTCCAGCCTTACCTTCAGACCCTGCCAGGTACCTGATGCGCACCACATGGGGTTTTAGGACCATTTCTTCCTAACATTTCCCAGCCATGAGGACAGGGCTTTACCTCCCCATTTCCTTGTATTTCTGCGTCCTAGCGGGGAGCTGGGGAACACCACATCAGCAGTGACTTCTCATTGTGCACCCTCACCAGCTGAAGACACTGCTCACCTTTACACAGTCTCCAATGAGCCATGCCCTGGAGCTGGCAGGGGCAAGGACTGCCTTAGCCAGGGGACCCAGTCCATTCCTCAGGTCCAGGAGTTGGTCCTCATGGCTGAGAAACAGTCACATGGGAAATGTGATTTTTTTGCTTCTAATCAGAACTGAGTACGCGTAAAACTTGTACTGAGCTGTTGCACCTCAAAGCCTGGGCATGGCACTGCCTGGATGTCAGCAGAGGCCATCTCCTCACTGCTTTCCTGTGCCACGTCCCTCTTGCTCATCCGCTTCTCCCGTGTTTTACAGTCACAGCCAAGATAGATGCCATGGTTGGGGTTGATTACTCCTTGGTGGCACCCCCAACGGCTACCGCCCAGTCCCTGGATGCGGAACTGAAGGTGAGAGGCTGCCCTGGGGAATCCTGAGTTGGCTGATGCCATTGTTGCAGGCCGGTGGGGAACCAGGTTTTGGTACCTCCTGCAAGTGCTGTTTGCCAGCCTGCATCAGCGGGTGAGGCCCACCACCCTCTGCTCTCTGCTTGACCTCTCTCTCCCTTCTCCCAGGGCGAATGCTTCTCCCTGGCCAACCGCTCTGCCGTCCCCTTCCCACCGTTGGCGCTGTCCTTACCCACAGATCATGATCGTATGGTTTACTTTGGGGCCTCCAGCTACTTCTTCAACACAGCTGGCTTTGCCTACCATTCAGCCGGGGCACTGGTCTTCGAAATCACAGACTCCATGGTGAGCATCACAGATGGGACACGGGCTGTCCCTGTGCCTCCAGGAAGTGGGTTCGATTTGCAGAGAAGCTCTGGTGGTAGCCTGCGGTCTTGGAGGGCTCCTCAGATGAGCTGCCCAGAGGCTGAGAGCTGAGGGCTGCAGGGTGGGCCTGGGGCCATCGGGCACATCACCACATGGGTATGGGAGGGCTGATATCACTGCGGGCTCGGCCATGCCACGTTGCTCCTGCATCACTGTCCATTCCCCACAGATCCCAAAGGACATTGAGTTCCACTTGAACACCACCACCTTCTCAGCCTTCATTCCCCAGGTGAGCAGTCCAGCCCTGCCTCCCCAGAGCTCCTGCCATGCATAGCTGCGGGTTTGCTCTGTGAAGGAGGTGTCCCCCTGGAACAGGGCTTTGTGCTGCTGTCCCTACCTTGTCCATGCTCCTCTGCAGCTAGAGAAGATGTACCCAGAAATGCTGATGAAGCTCAGGCTGTCTGCCTCCTCCGCCCCGTTCCTGAATATCGGACCAGGAGGGCTCTCGCTCAAGCCTGTTGTGGATATCCAGGCCTACGCCATCCTTCCTAACTCCAGCCTGGCTCCTCTCTTCCTCCTCAGCCTGGTGAGTTTGGGCACAGCCTGCAGTGGTGACTGTGGTCCTGGCTGGGCAGCTCCTGGGGCAGCCACAGCTCTGGCTGACAGGGTGAGGTTGGTGAGCTCTGCCCTGCATCTCAGCATGGCAAAGATGGGAGTCTGAGCTGTGCCCCATCCTCCTGCTGCGTACAGCAATGCTGAGCCATTGCTGCCAAGCTCCCGCCAGGAGAGGTGCCAGAGGCCGTCCAAAACCAGCCCAGTCCTAGTGCAATGGGGGTGTCCCCAACAGAACCATACTCAAGCTGGCAAATGCCAAGGCTAACACTGCGTGTAAACGTGTCCCTGGACGGGCAGCGGTCCTGCTGCATTTTGGCTGGTCAGAGCTCTTTCCCCGGGTGTCTGGTTTGCTGTGAGGTGGGGTGAGCACTTCTGGAGCTCTGCGTTCTCTCCCCAGACAGGCAACGTGTCCGCTGTCATCAACGTAAAATCTGGCCACATAGTTGGGAGCCTGAATGTGGGCAGGTAAGGAGAGGGAGCAGTGCATGGGAGTGGCTGGGGGGTACTTCTGTTCTGGGCTCCCAGGGACAGAGGTGAGGTAGGGAGGCCCATGACAGGGACCAGTGCAGAGTGGAAAAGCCAGGGTAGAGGAAGTGGGAACCATATGGACATCAACATGTGGCTCTGGAGCAGGAACCGCTCCCTCCATTGGGACAGCCTTTACAGCACCACTTCTGTCACTGTGCAGGATGAAGCTTTCTCTGAAGCATTCAGATGTTGGCACTTTCCAGGTGAGCTATCCTTGACCATGATCAGAGCCCCCTGTATGGAGGTAAGAGTCTGTGTTGAGCCAAGGAGATGGCTCATTTCTCCCTTCCCCCCAGTATGCAATGTGGGGCTGCACCCAAGCCCCACACTGACCCCATGGATGCCTCCTGCATCAGCCAGCGATACTGGGAGGGGACACAGAGCCAACTCCTCTTTCGTCCCTACCCTTCTACGCAGCCAGTAAGGCCAGACAAAGATTCTGGTCTCTGGTGAACCATGTGCCCATCCCAGCTCTTTGCCTTTGTTTCTTTTCCTAATTATCCTCTAATGCCCGGTCACCTGCTCTCTTGGAGGCTAAAGCTCTTTTCCTTCACCCTCTCTCTGCCTCCCAGGTGCGAACACTGCAGTCCATAATGAACATCTTTGCTTCCAGTATCCTGCTCCCGCGTCTTAATGGTGAGAACCTGCTGGGTGAATGGGGGTGCTGGAGTAGTCACTGGCCAGGTCACTCTGTCTGAGCAGCCCCAGCTCGATAATTAAATCCCCATCGCCAAGCCTGGTCAGTGGATAAAGCCTGCAGTGAGTGCAGGAGATGGCTGTAAAAGCCGCCGGCAGATGCAGGCTGTGGGCAGCAGCAAGCAGGAGCCTCTCAGTGCTGTGACACACATCCAGCAGTGAACACAATGGAAAAAAATGAGCACGATGCACATCCTAATGCTTTCCAGACCCTCTCCCCCGCTCGCTGCTTCTCATGACTCCCCAGCACATGGGGCCCGAGCGGGGCTGGCGGCTGCCAGCGGTCCGGGGGGTGGCAGGGCACAACATGCAGCCCCCAGCCCTTCTGTGGGCCTTGGGAGCAATTTCCTCTGCTTACTCCTGGAGCAGCAGGGGCGAACGAAGAGCTGGGGGTAGAGGTGGCTGCCTGCTTTGCACGACCCTTGCTCCCTCATGGTCCCGTTCCAGTTCCAATGTGGCCGCGTGTGTTGTCTTTTCCAGCCAGGTTAGATCAGGGTTTCCCTCTGCCTCTGCTGGACAGAATACAGCTCTCCAATATCCTCGTGCAGTTTCACCAGGTGAGTGAGGGGAGCACCCAGCCCCAGCCAGAGCCTGTCCTGCTGCCCTCGAGCCTTCCACCAGGGAGAATGGCTGCCTGCTGCTGCCAGCACAGCACAAAGCCAGTTGCCCTTCCCTTGTTGGGATGCGGCGGGCAGGAGGGTGCGCTTCACCGAGTTCCCAGCAGCACAGCTGCAAACCAGAGACCCCATTTTCCCATCTGCACAGTAGGGGTCTGGGCTTTAAACCCCTGGGGCAGCACTGTGTCATTCTCCAGTTCTTAAACCCGGGGCCTGAATTTCCCACGACCCTTTATAGCCTGTGCAGCTCTGCAGCAACATTACTCTGAGTTCTTGTGTTCCCCGGCCAGCGGTGCCTGGCGGGATGCCATGTGTGCGTGTGGAGCAGCTGCTGTCGCTGGACACATCTGCCTGCCCCTGTGCTGCTTGCCAGCTCCAGTGGAAGGAGCCCTGTGGGACTGGGGAGTGGAGAAAGCTCCTCTTGTGGGAGGCCTTGGGGAAGCCCGAAATGGGCGCCACTACGGGGATGCTGAATAGTTACTGCGAGGCACGGCTGTGAAATGTCCTCAGAGCCCTTCCAGGGCTCAAATTAGGCACAGGGCTGACAGAACCACACATGCCCTTCCATCCTCCCTCCCCAGAATGTGGTGGGTGCTGGGGAGGATGGCAGCCCACAACAGAAAGCGGCTGCCAGGGCCTGTCGCAGCCCCACATTTTCTCTCTTTCTCCCAGAATTTCCTGCTGCTTGGAGCAGATGTTCACTATCAGCCCCGGGGATAGAGATAAGGCGATGAGAAGGACCTCAAGTACCAACAATGCCCCCTTCACTCCTTCTTTCCCCGCTGGCCCCACTGCTGGAGCTGAAGACCACTGGTTCAGCTGCGGCATCCCTCACTGTCTGCCTTGTTCTGGAGCGCAGTCAGAGGCAGAAGATCTCCTGGGGCCTGAACGCTGTGTCCCCCACCGGGGCCTCACCCAGCACTACTGAAAGCTGGTGGTCCCTGCCCCCCTCCCCACCCGCTTTCCCTGTGCCATTGGTGGCAATAAAGGTGGCCAGTGCAGGTGTTGCGGCTGTGGTGGTGCTGTCACTGTGTCGTGGTTTAACCCAATCCGGCAGCTCACTCCCCCCTACCTTCCCCCCCAAAAAGGTAGGGAGAAGAGGGTGAAAAGGAGAGGAAAGGAAAAAGGGAATAAAAACAAAAAAAAAGCCCTCATGGGTTGACATAAAGATAGTTTAATAGATCAATATCAGTAAAGGAAAATAACAATAATAATAATAACACAAGTCACTCTCACCACCCAGGGAACTGGCATCGTCCTGAGCAGTGATTGTGAGTACCCACCCCCCATCTAACCCGCTTTGATACACTGAGCATGACGTCTGTGGTATGGAATATTCCGTTGGCCATTCCATCTTTCTGTCTAGGCTGCTTCTCTGCTTCTATGGGAGGCTGAAAAAAGGTCCTTCAAAACTATAAACATTGCCTAGCAACAACTAAAACAATATGTATTATTGACATTCTTTTCCTACCAAATCTGAGACACAGCAACTACTAGAAAGATAATTAACTCTGTTCAAGCTGAAACCAGGACACAGTGTCTGAGCTTGTGGTACCTTCCCTGGGCCCTTCGCTTGGGGGTGGCTGCGGGCTGCCAGGACCCTCCCCCCCCCCCCCCCCCCCCCCCCCGGAGGAGGGTCTGCACTCGGGAACACCCACTTTAGCTATTTTTATCTGTGTGGTCACGGCAAAACACCATGGACCACCAGCTGGATCTGAACTTGGCAAGGGATGCAAAGAATAATTTGAAGGGCTTCTACAGGTATGTCAGCCAGAAAAGGAAGGTCAAAGAATGCCTACCCCGCTGGCAAGCAGGACTGGCAAACTGGTAACAATGGACAAGTAGAAGGCTGAGGTGCTCAATAACTTTTTTGCCTCAGTCTTCACTGGCAACCTCTCTCCCCACACCTCTCGAGTTGATGGACCGTGAGGCAGGGACTGGGGGAGCAAAGTCCCTCCCACTGCAAGAGAAGCTCAGGTTTGTGACCGCCTGAGGAACCTGAACATACACAAGTCTATGGGACCTGACGAGAGCATCCCAGAGTCCTGCAAGAATTGTCTGATGTAGTTGCCAAGACACTCTCCATGATGTTTGAAAAGTCACAGCAGTCAGGTGAATTTCCCAGTGACTGGAAAAAGGGAAACATTGCACTCATCTTTAAAAAGGGTAGAAAGGAGGACCCTGGGAACTACTGACCTGTCAGCCTCACCTCTGTGCCTGGGAAGATCATGGAACAGATCCTCCTAGAAGCTATCCTAAGGCACATGGAGGACAGAGAGGTAATTCGAGACAGCCAGCATGGTTTCACCAAGGGCAAGTCCTCCCCGACCTAGTTGTGTAGTGTGATGGAGTGAATACATCAATGGATAAGGGAAGAGCTATGGATGTCATATATCTGGACTTCTGTAAGGCCTTTGACGTGGTCCTCCACAACATCCTCTCTAAATTGGAGAGATACGGATTTGGTGGGTGGACTGTTTGGTGGATGAGGAATTGGTTGGATGGTCACATCCAGAGGGTAGTGGTCAACAGCTCAATGTCCAGATGGAGATCGGTGACAAGTCATGTCCCTCAGGGTATGTATTGGGGCTAGTACTGTTCAATATCTTCATCAATGACATAGACAGTGGGATAGAGTGCACCCTCAGCGAGTTTGTGGATGACACCAAACTGAATGGTGCAGTCAACAAGCCTGAAGGACAAGACGCCTTCCAGAAGGACCTGGACGAGCTCGAGAGGTGGGCCTCTGTGTGAACCTCATGAGGGTCAACAAGGCCAAGTGCAAGGTCCTGCACCTGGGTCAGGGCAATGCCCGGTATCAATGCAGGCTGGGGGATGAAGGGATGGAGAGCAGCCCTGATGAGAAGGACTTGGGGGTACAGGTGGGTGAAAAGCTGGACATGAGCTGACAACGTGCGCTCACAGCCCAGAAAGCCACCCGCACCCTGGGCTGCATCCCCAGCAGCGCGGCCAGCAGGGCGAGGGAGGGGATGCTGCCCCTCTGCTGCACTCAGGGGAGACCCCCCCTGCAGTGCTGCCTCCAGCTCGGGGGCCCTCGGCACATGGGGGACATAGACCTGGTGGAGCGGGGCCAGAGGAGGCCATGGAGATGCTGCGAGGGCTGGAGCCCCTCTGCTGTGAGGACAGGCTGAGAGAGTTGGGGGTGTTCAGCCTGGAGAAGAGAAGGCTCTGGGGAGACCTTAGAGCCCCTTCCAGTGCCTAAAGGGGCTACAGGAGAGCTGGGGAGGGACTCTGGATCAGGGAGGGGAGCGATATGATGAGGGGGAACGGTTTTAAACTAAAAGAGGGGAGATTACAACTAGATATAAGGAAGAAATTCTTTCCTGTGAGGGTGGTGAGCCCCTGGCCCAGGTTGCCCAGAGAAGCTGTGGCTGCCCCATCCCTGGAGGTCTTCAAGGCCAGGTTGGACCGGGCTCTGAGCAACCTGCTCTAGTTGAAGATGTCCCTGCTCGTTGCAGGGGGGGTTGGGCCAGACGGCCTTTAAAGGTCCGTTCCCGCCCAAACCATTCCATGATTCTATGCTCATATTCCCACCGCTATGTCTCTTTCCCCCGACGGGGCCGTGTGCGGCCGCCTGCGGGTCCCCGACTCCGCCCGGCAGCGGGGCCGGAACGGCGGCGGCGCGGAACGCAGCGCCGAGGGCCGGGAGGCGGCGGGGCCTCTTCGGTGGCGCACGGCGGGGCCTCCCCGTCCCCGCTCGGGCCCTTTCCCGCACAGCGCCCCGCGGCCGTCGCCGTGGCAACGCGGCCTGCTCCCGGCGCCTGGCGCGGCCTCCCTGCGGGACGCCGCCATGCTGCCCTGGGGGCGAACGCTGCGGGCGGCGGGTCTCCTCCGCCCGGCCCCCGGGATCGCCCGCCGAGCGCGCTGCGGACCGGGCGAACGGCCGGTGGGGCGCCGGGCCGCGCTGCCCGCCGGGCCGGACCTGCGGCACTTCCTGAGAGGGGCCGCCGCCGGGGAGCCGCGGTCCGAGCCGGGCTCTGCCCCCGGGACCGGGAGAGGTCTGTGGTGCCGCCGTCCCCCCGCCGTGGGCCGGGGCCGGGCTGTGGCCTTCCAGCCGGGCCAAGGGCAGCCGTGAGGGCTGGCGTGGTCGGTGGTGCCCCGCAGCCGGGGCGGAGGGTCGCTGCAGCGTGCTCGGGGGGAAACGAGTTGTTTGGGTGCTTTTGGGGCCCTGAAGGGGATTTTGATATTAGAAGTTCAGCCCGTTGGCCCCGTGCCCACTAGTGTGTCTGCCCCTGCCATGAAGGGAGGGGAGCGGGTTGCGCTGGGGTCTCTCCGCTGTCGGCCGGGGCCATGGCAGAGCTTTCAGGCTGCGATGCCCTGGGAAGGGGGGCTCTCCTTGCACTAAATGATATGTTTCAGCAATAACACAGCTTCGGCTTCTCTGCAAGCCATGGTCCGGACCTGCCGTGTCAGTGACACGCTCTGATGCACTCGGGTTTTCCCAGAGTCCATCTTAACTTTTGTCTTATCCTTTCTGTATGGGCTGCAAGTGAAGGTCGCTTTTGTGCCGCTTGCCTGAGTCTCCCCAGTGGTGGGACTAAAGGTTCCTTCCTATGGAAAAGGTCATAGAAACAGGTTGTAGATGAAAGCTGAGGCAGGCTTCTGCGTCACACCGCCTTTGTTGCAGTGTACCTGGAGACGTATGGCTGTCAGATGAACGTCAATGACACGGAGATCGCCTGGGCCATCCTGCAGAAGAATGGCTACACGAGGACAAAGGAGCTGGATGAGGTAAGGCACCTTGGCAGCTCTTCTGTGGCACAGGTCTGCCAGGGCATCGCACCACTGCTGTACCTGCGACTCCTAGGTTTTGCCTGCAATGCAATCCTCCAGGATGTTGTGATATTTGCAGTCTAAGCTCTGTGGATTAAAGGAGGCTACTTAACAAGCATTGGTAGAAAGCTGTGGGTTGTTGGTTTTTTTCTTTAAACTGCTGGGTTTCCTCTCAGTTGGAGAGCAATTGGACACAGTGGGATGCTCCTGACTCATCTTTGTCTGAGTTTACTTCTGCCATTTAGTGGAAGACTCTGCTTGTCTTCTGTTAGTTTCCTGCACCTTAGTTTGTTGAAACCCGCTGTGTCCTTCGGCAGATCTTTTTCACTGAGTTAAGTGAGTTTTATAGCCTGCCTCTTTGGGTTACCTGTGGAGGGCATGAGTACTTATTGTTTGGCTTTTACATTTCTTCTTTTTTTGTTGTTTTCAATTTAGGCAGACGTGATTTTCCTTGTCACCTGTTCTGTGAGGTAAGAAAACTTTTGTCACTGCTGGTTTTGGACAGTTTATAAGGAATTACCATTTGAAAACCAAGGCAATAAATGTGTTGTGTGTGGAAAAGAACATGCAGATGTTAAACTACCTGTTTAGTTGAGGGTAGAGCGAGTTGATGCTGCAATGTGCTATGAATTGCTTTTCTATACAGTGAGAAGAAGCTCTTTGGTAGTTTAAACTCTGTGTATATGTCATGGGCTGTTAGAAACCTGCAAAGATTTGTGCTTTAATGATTTTTAATTTTTTTTAATTCCATCTTCTCTTGAACTGACTGGCTCTCTAGTACAGAGTCTGTACTTTAAAAATTTGAGAAATACATTTAGAGGCAATTTGGGTTATAAACATACAGGGAATTTTGCTTGTTTTTTCTCAATGCAGAAAATACCGGATGCTCTTTGTCACTTTCAAGGTAGCTCATATTGGCTGGATAAGGTAGACTGTTCCTCCACAAATGGTTAGTCCCTGAGTTGTTTCTGCAGTGCAGATGCTCCCAAGCGAGCGAAATGGTAGTAGATAAGATAGAGTCAAGACATAATCTACACACCACAAATGGCACTTTCATGTGCCATCAGATCCATCAGGTGGATGATTCCCTGTCTTTAGTTGAATTCTCTCAAAGCACTTGGGCTGCTGCACATTGGGAAACTGTTAAAGCGCAACAATCGGAATAACCGCTGTTCTCCTGACTTCCCAGGGAGAAGGCAGAACAGGCTATCTGGAATCGCCTGCGACACCTCAAGGCGCTGAAAGCCCGGCGGCAGCAGGCTCGCGTACCTCTCCGCATTGGGATTCTAGGTACCTGGCAGGATGTGCAGCAGTGGGTGGGAGACATTTTGCCACATCCCATCGTGCTGCGTTTCCTCTTCCCCTCTGGCAGCATCAAGCCTTTTCTGCAGAGTGAAAGCAGCTAGTGAAGGGGTGTGGAGGTGCAACGGAGGGTGGGCGCTTCCTCACAAACACCCTTCTCGTTTGGCGGCAGGATGCATGGCTGAGAGGCTTAAGGAGGAGATTCTGCACAGGGAGAAGCTAGTCGATATTGTGGCAGGCCCTGATGCCTATCGTGACCTTCCCCGGCTGCTGGCCGTGGCAGAGTCTGGCCAGCAAGCTGCTAATGTCCTGCTATCGCTAGATGAGACTTACGCAGATATTCTGCCTGTCCAGACTAGTGCAGGTGGCACGACAGCATTTGTGTAAGTACGTTTTTTTTCCTGTGCATGTTTCTGTGATTCTGGTTTGGAAATATTGCTGTGCAGAACAGACGTGTCAGTGACAGCAGCTACCCAAGAGATGTAATGCCTGGTTGCTCTCGCTCCCGGCAGCCCAGAGGCATGAGTCTACCAGACTGTGTGTTTGCTGCTTCTTCGCTGTCTGACTGAGCCCTGGAGAGACTGCCCCGTGCTCTGGCTGTCTGCAGGCTTCTCTTATTCTCCTTTGAGAACGTTGATTGTCTAAGCCTGATGCTGCGCCGAGTGATTTCTGTCCCACTGACGTCCTTGCCTTTCTAAAGTATATGCCTCTCTCATCTCCTGCCTTCTGCTATGTCCTGCCCCAGGTTCTCCTATTTAATTCTTCTAATCCTCTATGCATTGTAACTTCTGTTGGTTTAGTTTTGATAAGATTCCCAAACGTGAAATCAGACTGCTCAGTGTGGCCATAGAGTACGGAAGGACAGTATCACCTTCTGTAGGAAGAGGATGCAGAAGGATCTTTCATCACTGCCAGATTGCAGTGCAAGTCTGTGCCTCATTAGTTGCTTTCCAAGTTTCTTGGAAATGTGCGTGAAAAATTAGGAGGTGTTAGCTAGGAGCAAGCAGAAGCCAGCTTTGGCTGGAATGGTGCGTACGGGGAAGCTGCAGAGCTGTGTTCAGAGCTGTGTTCAGAGCTGGTGCTGTGCGGGCTGCAGGCCAAGGGAGTTGGCTGAAGGCAGCAGTGTTGGGCCAGGTCAAAGCAGGGCAGGGTGCAACATGCATGATGCTTCCAATGCAATCATAGTGTGACCTGTACATTACCTCTTGGCAGATCTATCATGCGGGGCTGTGACAACATGTGTAGCTATTGCATTGTGCCCTTCACCCGTGGCCGTGAAAGGAGCCGCCCCATCGCGTCCATCCTGCAGGAAGTGAGGATGCTCTCAGATCAGGTGAGGCAGAGCCTCCTTCCCGCCTGCCCCAAACCGTGGGCGGAAGAATGGTTCTCAGTGAAAGTGTTTTCAGCGATGCCTTCGACCAATGACACCACCTTTGTCTGTGGAGATAAGGTTATCAGAGGGTCCCACCAGTGGCTTTTTGATTCCCCTTGTAGTACTGTGAGACAGACAAAGAAGGGAGGGCTTCCCCTGGAGACCCCTTGAAGTATGAGTAAAACCATGGCTGCCCTTGCAGCTTTGCTATCCTGGCCAGGTTATATTTTTTCTTCTTTGTTTATCTTTGTAGGGAGTGAAAGAGGTGACCCTGTTGGGTCAGAACGTCAACAGCTTTCGAGACGTGTCTGAGGTGCAGTTTCAGTCAGCTGCTGCCCCAGTCCTCAGTCGTGGCTTTAGCACAGTCTACAAAGCTAAACCAGGAGGCTTGCGCTTTGCACATCTTCTAGACCAGGTTTCTAGAATTGATCCAGAAATGAGGATCCGTTTCACCTCTCCACACCCCAAGGATTTTCCTGATGAGGCAAGTGTAAAATGAATACCTGAACCTCTGTTTGTAGGCAGGCAGGCAGCTCTGAACTGATAGATGTGGGCTGTGCTTCCTTCCCAAAGGGAACACAGAATCACAGAGTGGGAACTGCAGCTCCTGGGAGGGGGAATGTTTGTGCTAAAGGTAGCAGGTTTGCAATTTGCTGGCTTTTACCTGGGGAAGACTCTTCCCCTTGGAATCCTGGTAGAGTTGAACTGTCTATGACCTTGTCTCTTGATTGCCCATGACAGGTCCTGCAGCTTATCCAGGAGCGGCACAACATCTGCAAACAGCTTCACCTCCCAGCCCAGAGTGGAAGCACACGAGTCCTGGAGGCCATGCGACGAGGGTGAGTGATGGCCATGTGGAGTCCTGTGCCCTACCTTCTGATTTAGGATGCTCTCTTCTCCTCACCAATGTTGTGGTTTTCTGATTCGCAAATCCACGTGTTGTTCATTGCAGATACACAAGAGAAGCATATCTAGAACTTGTACATCATGTGCGTGAATCCATTCCAGGTAGGGACTCCCTTTAACTTGGTCTGAGCTCAGCGCAGCTGTATCTTACTGTCCTTTCTTGAGTGAAGTGTTCGTCTCTTCCTTGAGGGAAGTGTAAAGCTGCGTCTCTGTTACAGGAGTGAGCTTAAGCAGCGACTTCATTGCTGGCTTCTGTGGAGAGACAGAAGAAGATCACCAGCAGACTTTGTCCTTGTTGCGGGAAGTCCGCTACAACGTAGGATTCCTGTTTGCCTACAGCATGAGACAGGTGAGTGCAGGACCTGATGGAGAAGACTCTTATCTCTAGGTATCTCGACGGGTATCTCACCTAATTCCTGAGTGCTGTTTCTCACAATAAGACACTGAAAAAAAAAAAAAAAGCTGTTGAAAATAATACCTAAAGACTTGGTAGAGTTTTCTCCTTGCGTGCAGCACTTGTAGGGTATGTGGTTCTGCAAGGGCCACGTTTGTGCCTGAAAGGCTTCCAGCTCCCTTGTGTCAGGGTTGATTAGTGATTTGGTGACCTGGTTCTGCAGGTGCTCCAGAGTGGTTGCAATGAAGCAGCCATGTCTGCAGAGACCTGGCTGGAGGTACGTTTTTCTTTGCTGATGAGAAATTGTACGGATGTAGCTGGGCTACTCTGTCAATCGAGTCTGGAGAGAAGTGGTGAATTTTTCCATGAGAAGCATGGATAGTTGGCAAGGTTCCATTAGATTGCTCTCCAAAGTGTAAGATGCTGACGGGGAAGAAGATGGGAGATTGGGAAACAAAAATGCAAAGGAGTATGGATCACCTTTCGGCACACGGGTCTTAAAGTAGTAGAATCCATTGCCTGTCCTTGTGGACAGACAGGCAACCGACACATCTCATATAGGAGATCAGAACTTCTTCAAACAGCCACCGATACACAGCACCCTACATCAAACCTTCTACCAAAAAGGTGATGGAAAAAGAATGTGAGGAGCTCAGGGATGTTGTTGGTGCTGAAAACATTCCTTGAGATTGTAAATACAAGCTGTAACGTGTGGAAAGCTGCTGCTTGAAGAGCAGCCAAGCTCTTTGGGGTCACACAAGGTTCTGATCTCATACTATCTGGTTATTGAGGAGCCACACTTGCTTTGTTCACAGAAAACCCGGGCATATCACCGGCTGCAAGACGATGTGCCTGCAGACATAAAACAGAGGCGGCTGGAGGAGCTCATTGCTGTCTTTCGAGAGGAGGCTGCAAGGGCAAATGAGGCGATGGTGGGCCAGTCTCAGCTGGTGCTGGTGGAGGGGGTGAGTGTTTCTGGAAGAGAGTTGCCCTCCCCTCTTGCTGGTCAAGAGGCTCTTGGGCTGTACACTGCAATCGTCACTTCTGCCTTCCCTTCTCATTTCCCCCACACAATCCTAGGACTCCAAGACCATATCTTCACACTTAAGCAGACAGCCTAATTTTTCCGGAGCACTGAGCTGAGCACAGGGGGATGGCATAGGTTAGAGATGTGTCTCTGGCCCAGCACTGAATTAGTGCGGGCTTTGAAACATTGGCTTTGGTGTGTGGGTGTGAACGCAGCAGCTCTGGCCATAGGACTTCGTTACATGGCATGCTTAACAATGTGGAACATGGATTTTAATACTGGCAATGGTGCTCAATTAAGTCCTGAGGCAGTAAAACCCAGCGGTGAATCAGAGCTATTGCCATGCAGGTAATGTTCCCTGTCCTCCTTTCAGCCCAGCAAGCGCTCTGCCTCAGAGTTGTGTGGGAGGAATGACGGCAACATCAAGGTGATCTTCCCCGATGCTGAGATAGAGGATGCTGCAGGCTGCGAGGCTCCGGTCAGAGCCCAGCCAGGGGACTATGTGTTGGTGAAGGTGACCTGCCTACAATACTTGTTTTATTGGGCTCTTTTTCTTGCACAGTGCTGTTCTCTAGAGCAGCTGCTGCTAGGAGAGCCTAAAATTAGAATGAGTCCTCCTCAGCCTTTCTGTTTCCTGAGGACTGTTGTGCTGTTTCTTTCAGGTAACCTCTGCCAGCTCTCAGACCTTGAAGGGAGTTCTGCTCTGTCGTACCACCCTCTCCCACTCTGCAGCTTGTCACTGAGGTATCCCTGCTGCCAATGGACAAAAGCGGCACATTTTCTCCAGGAAGAAACAAGGAAGCTTGGTCAGGTGGAGATGGGGTAGAATCAGGGAGATATATGTATATTTTTATATATATATATAAATAATAATAATATATATATATTTCTGTTTTGGCAACAAGCTACCACCCATAGATCTGTGCAAGTCTGTTGGCAAAAGGGATGGAAGCTGTGTATGGACTTACCAAACCCGAGTACCGTGTGATCTTGTATTTTCCCTTGCTCTCAGGCTCGGCCCACCCTTGCAGTGCTGATGGTGTGTCCTCTGACTTCGATCCCGTCCTCTACTGCAGCCCGGCCTGAGAAATGTGTGCCTGCAGGGCAGGTCATTCCTGCTAGCTCAGTTGGATTTAGGAGCTGCAAAAACTGGTAGTGCCTAGAAAATACAGCTCCAGTAACTGCTGGAGAACGGAGGGAGTGCCAAAGGGCATTTTTTGAGTTCTTTACTCAAAGAACAGGAGAAGCTTGTGATGAATTCTTTCCAAGTGTTGGTAACTTCCCTATTTGCAAAGTCCTTGGAAAAGACAAGGAAGAACCTGCACTGTGCCTGTATGATGGAATATGGCACCAAACTGGAATATAAAATGACGTTAACGTGCATGAGTGATGCTTAATCTGTTGTATCTGAGGCCGAGAGAATGCAACCTCACTTCTGCACTGAGGATACTCAGATCTAGGTTAGAGGGGAAGGATTTCCCTGTCTCCAGGCCTAAGGGGATGCATGGTAAGGACTGGCTGCCAGCTGAGGGTTATCTCTAGCTTGTTAAAACCTTAGGTGCAGCTTTGTAATCCAAACATCTGTGGATGTCCTTTGCTTTGCTTACTGGAAGAGAGAAATGACCGTACCAATTTAAATGGCCAAGAACTTCTTTAAGTGCATCTTACGGTTCCTTGTTTTTATCAGCCTGTGGCTAACCCTGGCCACGCTGTGTTATATTCTGGGCTGATCTGCTAAATTCAAACAAATACCTGTAACCTGCACGTGTAAGTAAACTCTCTCTTATGAGATGTGAGAAAGAATTATCCCTTTTAATATAGATAATCATGTTATTAAAAGAAATCATTGTAAAAGGCTCTCTCCGGTGACAAATTTTGAAGGAACAGCTGATCAACTCTTAATAGAGCAATGACTACATGAATTTGCAGAATTTTTAAATAAGCATGAAAGGGTTGGCTAGAAAGGCTTCCCTCCTGCTCAGCTCTTTCTGGGATATAATTGTTTCTCTTTGAAAACAGCAATGGTTCACTGAATACTTATCAGACCTTAGTTTAAGAAACAAATACATTCTGCTTATTATCTCAGAGCTGATTCCCTTCTCATAGAAGTGAATCTGCACAATCAGCAGTAGTCACTCTGGGTGCTAACAAATACACAGTGCCGTTCTGCAGCCCTGCCCCCAAATGGGAAAGTGTCTTAGGCCCAAATTCACAAACCATATCTTAGACCTCTGCTGCCTGGTGAGTGTAAGCCTTTGGCTTTTAAGGAAGAGGCAGTGAGAAGCTGTTTGGTTTGAAAAACCAAAGGAAGAGGCAGGATGTATAAGCAGCATCCCTCAAAAGTGACAGGCACTGAAGCCAACATTGTGCTTGCTAATTAAAACAACTGGGTAAGTGGCCCAGTTTTAACCGCCCTGCAGCGTCTCTTTCAGCATATTTTTCCCATGCATCTTGAAACCGTGGCCCAAGCCAGCACCCCCTTAAAAGGGCTGGTACCCACCTTTCACTGCTCGCTTTTACCTTCTCCCCAAAAGCACTTATTCCACATGAGAAATGCAGACCGTAGTGGGCCCTCCCTGCTCCATCCAGCTTTGAGGCCAGCTGTGGTCGTTTTACAATCATTATTTTAAGAGCAAGAGACTAATGAGGAGGAGAGTTGGGTTTTACATTTTGATGAGAAGGTGATAATGCTTGCTACACAGACTCCCCAAGGAGCCATAGCGCTTACCATTTGCCTCGCCTCCTTAGTTTTTATAGGCCTCAGGAACGAGGGCTGAGGTTTTAAGGCAGCGAAGCATCCATTAGGAAGTGCTTACAGTGACCTTGGAGGCTGAGTTCATCATTTGGCAGTGCCTGAAAGCAGGAACGTTTTTTTCTCAGGGGCTAGAGGTGGGATGCGGTTTCTGTATCACTTGGCAGAAGTTTTTCTCCCTGAATTTGTCTGTTGGGAAAGCTGAACTGTCTCGCGTTCATTCTGCTTTGTGCACATTCTTGTACACTTTTTCTCCCAGTCTGAGCAGGGACGAGAGTCCTGAACTCCATGGGATTTTTAAATCTCCCACACTGATTTATACCTGCACCTTCTACAATTGGAAGCTGAAAAGTGTTGCAGTATTTCGGTGTACCTCAGTGATGGAAGGGATTTGGTTTGCTGGGATTGCTGCTGTAAGACAGCTCTGGGTCCAAACCAAAATACTGGTTAATGTAAACATGCGCTGTATCTCTGCTCTGTAGAGAAACACGGATCCAGGAATCAGTAGCCAGACTTGGTAGAAACATCACTGTCTGGGATTTGTTACCAGCAAAGAGGTCTGCTAGGCTTTTATTGTCCAGAGCATAGTGTTTAAAAGCCTTAATTTCAACCAATTTTGTATGTGTCTTCATAAGAAACATTTTATAACGCAGCTCAGTCCTCACCTCTGTGTCCCAAACTCTCAGAACAAGTTCTGGTACGATCCTGAGGAGCCCCAGGAGAAAGCAGCCCTGTTATAATTTGAAAGCTGGATCCTACTCGTTCTTTTGGAAAACAGCTGCAGTCAGTCACTGCCAGGCTCTGCTTGCTTCTGGGCACAGGAGATGTTCCTCAGAGACAAAACACTAGTGGTGGGATGCTGGGTGGTATTTTGTTTTAGGGATGGCTCAAGAGTCTTCCTCAGGTCAGACCCACAGCTCGAAATCCCCCCTCACTGTGCAGCGCAAGTGTTGTTCTGTGCGCTCAGCCTTCCTGTTTCCACTCGCTTCGGATGGAAACTGCTGGCAATAACAACACCAGACCAGAAGTCGCCAGCCTAAGGAAGCAGAAAAAGAAAACAAAAAGAAAAAAAAAAAGCATGTCAGAGTGATGGAAGTAATTATTCACGTGGTTTGGGGGTTATCTGCTTGCTCTTTCTGTTCTCTTCGTTTGTACGGTTCCAGGTTTATATTCCCAGTATTGGGCAGAGTGGATTTTCCAAGTCAAGGACACCAACGACCTCTTAACCCTGCCCTCAACCATTCCCACAAAATGTTGTGTTCCAGGACACACCCTGGAAAAGGTACGGGAAAAGTCACAGCAGTGATCTGTGTTCAGCTCCTTTGCTCAGACAGATTCTTTAGGTAAGAGCCAGGGGATTAACAGGATGTATGTGAAATGCAGAGCATCAGCATAAAATGCCTTCAGCGAGGAGCCTGAGAGCCACTCTTGGTACATGCAAAACTGGACCAGGCTCATTAGGAGAGTGTGGCCAAGGTGGTGAACCCTCACTTGCCATCTGCAGGGCCGGGTGGCGAGGGTGCTGCAGGAGAAGGTGACACTCCGTCAGCAAACAAACCTGCTAGAAAAACAGATTAAACTCCACTCGCTCAGAACACAGGCAGGAGCCTCCAGCCTGTGTGAGCCTGGGGGGACTTCAGTCAGATGCATAAACATGACACGAAACAGCCTTCGGGATGCTCCTGCAGACGGGCATGTGCTGTGGCACCTCCTGGGAGCTCTCTGGAGCCGGGTCACCGCTGTAGCTGCGCCAGTGAAGCCCCTGGACCTGGGCACCCCAGCACATCATTGCAGCTCCAACCTGCTCCACTGTAACTCGTATGGAGTGATAAAAACTGGGATTTAGTGCTGCCAAGAACAGGTCTGTGCTGCCCTCCGTGCCCAGGCCAGCTGGCTGCAGCGACAGCAACATCAGGTACAGAATGGCGCTGCCGGGCTCTGCAGCCCCTGCGTGTAACTATAGCCACTTGATTTGTTTTAATGTACTTTCTGGTTAAAGTGGAATCTCATTCTGAGTGCAACCTCTGCTGCCAGAGCAAAGCAGCTCCGGGGAGCCGTTCTCCTCCTGGACTCCCCGACCCCCTTGAGTCCCCCTCCCAGCAGGATGGGGCCGAGCGTGTAGGTAAGTGTCAGATAGACCTTAATGTCACACAGCAGCTCACAGCAACATTAATGGCAGCGCCAGCACTCTGCCCGGTCACACAGCCTCTTGTAGCGGTGAGGAGGCACGTTACTCCATCCAGCCTGTCCCACTGCTGCGAAGCATCAGGATTTGTGCGGGGTCCTGTCTCCCGCGCTGGGTGGGCTGAGCTGTGCAGGAGAACATGCTGGGCTGCGGTGACATTGGCATCCTGAGGGCTCAGCCAGTCCTTTCGGCTTTGAGCAGAGCCCTGCCCAGCCTCGCCTCTCCAACAGCTCCCTCCTTCCCAGGCAATTGTCCCGTGGTCCCTCTGGAGAACACAACCCTTTTTTTGCCTCTGCCCAGCCAGTCCTGCCCCAGTTACACCCATGGGCAAACACCTAACGAGGCATTTGGCAGATCAGTTTTCCGAGCACAGACCTAAAGTGCTGGGATGACATTTACTTTCCAGCACTGGCCGTGCCCCGAGGCATCTCCTGCCACCGGGATTTCATAACACACAACCCGCATGCTTTTTTTGCCTGCTTGCAGGGTGTGTTGAGTGAGGCTGGACATCACCACAAGCACAGAAGTAGCTTCATCTGGTAGAAAGGCCGCTGTTAGAGAGAACAAGAACCTGTTTGTTCTCTTGGACCCCCATCACACAGCCCTAAGGAGAGAACCTGTTTGTCCTCAGGTCTTGGCTGTGCTTACGGAGAGGAGGGACAGACTGCAGCAGGCGCTCTGAGCCAGTGTTGATCAGTCATCACTGCCATTTATTGGCCTAAGGACAATCTCAAAATAGGTGCCCATCGTCGCCTACGCTCCCCCTCCCCAGCCTTGCTCTCTTCTCCACGACTCGCCAAGCAGCTAAGGCAGAGCAGTTGGGCCAGAGCTGGCTGTGGTGTGTCACGTCCTTCCCTGGAAACCCCAGTGGTCTGCAATCTGTTTTCCCTCTGAATATCAATGAAGCTGGAGGGAAAGACTGACGTTTTCCCTGATGGCAGCTTATAAGCACAGTTTGCTTGAGGTCAGCCGAAGACCTCCGCTCGGCTGAGGCAGTGGCAGGTGACGAGATGCATTGCCTCTGAGCGACGTGCCAAGCAGCCCGCCGGGCTGTGCCGGGGCTGAAACGCTTTCCTTCCCTTTTCTCGTGGGTTTTCACTTTAGCAGACAGGCTTCACGCACTTGCCAGCCATTTTCCCCCCAGGCCTCCTCCTCCTCCCTCCACAGCCCTCCTGTGGGCTGGAGGGCCACAGAGGATTCCTTCGGTGGCTTTTCATCACCACTGCTGAAGCTAGCTCTTTGTGTAAAGCTTAGGGATTTAATACAACATAAAGAAATTTTTAAAATGTCTTCCATTTCTAAAACCAGTTATATCTTTTGTTGGCTCCTTTCTGGAACTAGCTGCGGTCGGGTTCCAGCAGGAAGGTTACAACGGCTCCTAGAGGCTCCTCCGCTGCTGCTGGTGAATTCTGCCATGCTGGAAACACAACGGGCTCTCCACCGCAGCAGCGGGCAGCTGCCGGGCCCTGCCCGCCTCCCTCGTGTCCCCCCGCTGATGTCCCCCCAGGCCAGCCCCAAGCTGCTCTGCAGCCCACCCAGTACCCGCCGGCAGCGCCGGGGTCGGCGTTTCCGTCTGTCCGCAGCCCCTCCCCAGAGCAACGCGCCTTCCTGGAGCGATTCTGGGCTGTGAACTGAATGTCAATGACAGAGGTGCTGATGGTTGAATGGCAGCTCCATTTTTTCAGGGTTTTGTGGATTCAGAGTGTATCTCACAAGTCTGTCACAGTAACTGCTGTTCTCTGGGGCTTGGGAGTCCTGTGGCTTCCCCTCCTCCCTTGTGAGCAATTTCTTTCCTTTACTGACAGCTAAATATTGACTTCTCATTCTCCTGAAGATGAGATGTCCTGTCTCATCGGGTTTAAATTAGTTTTATCTTTAGACTTCCCTATTAATAAGCTCTCATCGTGGTGTCATTACTTGATGTCTATTTTCTGATGTTTTTCACTAATGGCTCTATATCTTCCAAGATATTTTTTCAAGTATTTTTTTTTTTTTCCTCCGCTGGCTGAGTTATTTAATAGTCAGGCAGGGATGAGGGGTGTGACGATGGTCAGACGCTGGTCAGAGGCGCACACGGAGTGGCCGAGCCCCGGCTGGGTGCACAGGGGAGGGCGATGGACTGGGGATGGGGACGGCCATGCTCTCCCTCGCTCTGTCGCTCTGCATCCCTCTAATCCCACCTGAGCTCTGCCACGCCGGGTGCTCTCGAGAGCATGAGTCAATAGCGTAATTAAAACACCTCCCGTGAAGTAAAGGTGGTGCAATCCATTTGGACAGCTGTATTGGACACTCTTGGGAAAAACAGAGAATGACTTTTTGTGCCCCCACCCACAGGAGGGTCCCCGTGTTCCCGCTCCGGTGCCAGGGCAACAGCTCCAGCCCTTGGGCAATAGCCCCAGGGCTAGAGGTGCTTCACAGCTCTTATTTCCCGTAGGAATCCTCCTTCCTCCTTAGAAATCTGGTCTGGGTCATGCCCTGGGGACGCGCTGCACGTTCAGGCCATCCTCGGGCAGGGATCCCGCTCCTGGGGCACAGCACTGCTCAGCTTCATCACCGATGGAGCCCTTCCATTGGGGTCTGCCGCACCCCCCAAAATCCTGGATGGCCAGAAACCTTCTGGAGGGACCTCCTGGCCAGGGGACCCTCCGCCTGGTCTGAGGCCCTGGGCTGCTCCTGGCAGGGGGAGCAGGCAGAGCCCCCCCTCACCAGGTAGAGAGCCCAAAACATCCTCAGGTCCTCAGACCTGACCCCCCGCGGTTGCTGCAGCCAGTGAGGCCGGTGCGGTGCCGGGAAGATCCCGCCCTCGCCGGGGGTGTCCAGGCGGTGCGGGAGGCAGGAATGTGGCAGAAGAACCGCATCCCTCAGAGTTGAATATGAGCGCTGCTGCTGCTCTGGGTGGGTTTGGGACATCGGTGACCTTTTGGAAAGCTGGTTTGGAATAAGCAATAGGTCTCCATGCGTGAGTGATCTGAGATCTTTTTGTGCAGTTGAGGGTTTAGGAACTGGAGCTTCGAGTCAGGCACAAGCACGGCTCGGGGATGTGGGGGGAGCTGGAGCAGCAGCAAACCACGGCGACACGGGCCGAGCTGAGCCGCTCCTGACGGGAAATACTGCCTTGTGATCCACGGTTCAGCGTTCGGCCTGGAGATTGTCAGCAATGCTGACGTTGCACCTGGAGAACTCACGAGACCAGAAGGCTTCGGAGCAGCGTTTTGCCTAAAATGTCAGAATTTCAAGGAGCGAAGCAGCCCCGCTTGGGAGAGGGCCGCTCTCCGCTGCAGGCAGCAGGACGGACTCGAGCAGCGCAGCCGCCGGAGTGGGAACACAGCACTGCACGTGGTGATTTGGCTGAGCCCACGTCAGCTGCTGACCTGCGGCGAGGAAATCACAGCGGGGCCGAAGCTGACGCCCCCTTCCCCGGCGGCAGGAGCCGTGTGGAGAATACACGCGGGTGGTACGTTGTGATGTGCCGGCCGCAGCGGGGACGGCGCAGCACTGCGTGGGGCTGGCAGGTTCTCATCCCTGTAAGATGAACTTCATCTAGGAAATTAGAAGCGAAAGGGAATTATTTCACGTTATTCCAAGGAAGCCCATGACCGGGGTCTGAGTCACCTTCCCCAGCGGTGGGGCTGCCGCAGCCGCTGCTGCTGCTGGAAGCACTGGGACAGAGTGCCCTTGCCTGGAGGGATTTTCTCACTGTATCTTCAGCGGTGTCAAAAGCAAAGCCCATCAGTGTAGAAAACACCCAAATCTCCTGAAGATGGGGAAAAAATGCGTTCCCTGGGCTTCATTTCCAGGAGCCGCTTGCACCGTTCGAGGCAGGGTAAGGGTGGGAAGCGGGGCTGGGTCGGCCCCGTGGGGAGAGGATCAATGCAAGAACGAACCTCCTTTCCCTACGTGCGCTTCTCACATTAACGAGGAGGAGAAAAGCGCCCGATTCCTTGAAAGGAAACCCTGGTATGACAACAACCTGATGTACAGCGGCATTTCTAATAGAGCTATCAGGGTGCTTCAGGGACATGGCGTGTCTGCTATCTGCAAAGTCAGGTCACAGAGGAGAATTCGCTTGCCCAGCCCCTGCTGTTGGCTTGCATGCAAAAATTACACAGCAAACTACGACCAACTGCAGAACGGGTAATTTGCAGCAGTGCCTACAGCGCTGGGTTTGGGCTGATTAATATTCAGCGCACTGCTGTGAAAATGAAAAGCCAGACAGAATTGTCCTCCTCCCCTTTCTGCACCCGTGAAGATGCCAAGGGTAACGGCTGAAGCACAGAAACAAAAACAAGATTCTCTTTCGGTCAAGCTGATACAGGGCTTTTGAGCCTAAACAAGATGCTCCATTCTCTTTGCGTTAATTAGCCTCATCTTTTAACCTGTTTCTTCTCTTTTTTTTTTGTTTAATGTTGTCATTCTGTTATTTAATTACAGGAAGTTTAAAGAAGAATAGTAGGATGCTTTCTTTGAAGCTACCAGAACAAAACAGTAGGCAATTCAAAAAAACAGTTTCTCTTTAAAAAAGGGAAATGTTCTGATATTAAAAAAAAAAAAAAAAAAAAGATTCTTCTCAGGATTTCTTGATCAAAATTCCATTTTGAAAAACCTGTTTACTGTTGGTGGGAAAACTTTCCCCATCCCATGCTCAGAAGAAAGCACAGCACAGGTCCACCGGGAGCAAGGGTACCCGCCAGCACAGACCCTCGGGGCACCAGGAAGATGCCCCGGGGCTTGGGGGACAAACCAGACCCCCACAGCTCTCCAGCATCCTCAGTGCTCATCCTCCCCAGCCGCTTCCCCTCACCAAGCGCCTTTCCCTGCCCCGGCCCCGGTGATGGATTTCTCTCCATCTTCCCATGGCTCTTTCCTCCCCTTGTCCCACGGAAAAAGCCTGGGAGATGCTGAGACCTGCCCGTCCTGCTGTCCCACCCGTGTTCAGCCGAGGTAGGGCTGGGTGCTCCTGTACAACAAAGCAGCTTACGAAAGAGGAAAGCAGAGCCTCAGGAAAAGCCGAGCCTGCTGTTTGCCTTCGGGGCTTTGGGTTTGCCTTTACACGGGCCAAAGTAAACCCTCACCCGGTGGTCCCAGTCCTCCTGTTTTCCCGTTGCGCTAACAGAAGCCGGATGAGAGCGGGATGGCGTGGTGTCAGAGCAAACCCCGCGAAGGCAAACACAGCTCGAGGTGCTGCCGAGCAGCAGGAGCTGGCACCGCTCAGAGCTGCGCTCGGACCCGGGGCCGGGCTCCAGCCGAGGGGCTCTGCCGGGTGGCCACCCCACGTCCCTCCTGCCAGCAGCCACCACAAAGGATGGGCCACACGTCCAGTGGGGTGAGAGGAGCCTCTGGGTGCCCCCGACCCCCGCCGTGATGCCCCTGGACACGGGCTGGGGAAATCCTGCACAAAACCACATCCGCGCCCGTGGAGACAGGGCTCGCAGGGGTCTGAGCTGTCCCAGAGTCGCCCACCCTCGCACACCGGAGCCAGGCGGTGCCAGAGGCAGGGACGTCCCCCGTGGCACCATTTTACACTAAAGCTGGTGCATCAAACCAGTGCACAATTCCTGCCTCTTCCTTTATATCAATCCCATTCATCTTCTGCGGCTGCTCTGCAAGGCGCCCGCCCTCCGCAGGGCTCGTGGTGGCCGATGGCCGCCCGCCCCTTACTCTGCAGGAGCGGAGGTGGGAACCGCCCCGATGGCACCACGCCACCTGGAAGGATTTGCTTTTTGGCATTTTGGTTCTAGGATTTCTGAGGAAATCTTTACACCTGTCTTTGCAATTATTCACAGCCAGTGAGCCTGGCTTAGGAATTGGCACTTTTCTCTCGTCCTCCTCCTTCTGTTTCCTTAGGAATTGGAAACCGAACGTGCCCAGCGAGGCGTGACGTATTAGAGAGCGTCGGCCAAGGCGATGCCATCCATCCCTGTCCTTCCCCTCGCAGCTCTGCCGCTGCCACCGAAGGACACCCGTCCTTCTGCTCCTCACCTCTGTGCTGCTGAGCACACGCAGCTCATCATTGCCGTAACGTTCAGTTTCCCGGAGCCTCCAGCGCATCGATGTTCATCGCAGGCGGCGTGAGGGGCAGGAGGGAGGCTCTGGCTGCAGCCCAGCAGTGCATAATGACCACAGGCCAATGGCATCGTTAGCTCTGTGTTTAATTGGCAGGGTGGGGGTGGCATCCTGCCCCCCCATCGAGGTCGGGGTGCTCGGGGCATCGCTCGCTCGCAGGCTGCTGCGGCCAGGTAAAAGGAGCGGGGAGCAGCAGGAGAGGCTGGGCTGGAGTCCCTGGGCATCGGGGCACCTCGGTCACCCCACCGACTTGTGAAAAGATCAGCGGGAAACTCTGAGGTGTTTGGGTGAAATGTTTAGACTCCGGAACGCTCAGCCACGGCAAGCAGGAGCTGCAGGCTAGGCTACAGGAAAACGGTCTTTCCCTAATGAAAATTTTGTTCTTTCATGAAGAAAAAAAGAAAACTGAAAGTTTTTGCCCACAAATCAAATAATTCTACAGTGAACTTGAGCTGAAATACTGCGTTTGGATCAGCTGCACAGGAGCAGCCATCGTTCTCACCGTCTCATAATTCCTCCAGTTGATCCTTTCTTCCCCGGAGTCGCTCCTGCTTGGCAGAGACGTGGTTTCCAGTTCAATACCAAAAAAAAACACTTTCTGTCAAAACCAGTTCAGGTGTGAGGTTTCAGAGCAGCACTAGTGCCGGCTGCGGGGCCGGGGATGTGCCGGCCGGCGGCTCTTTGGCAGCCCTGGATCGGATGGGATCAAGTCGGTTTTTTGGGGACAAGGGGACCGCACAGGGGCCAGGTGTCGGGGGGGGGGACGACAGGGACGGGGATGAGCCACAGCTGAGGAACAGCGGTGTGGGCTGGGATCTGCCCTGGAAATGCTCACCTCGAGCTGGCACCACAGCTCCCAGCTGTGCCTGCTGCTCTTTCTGGGTACCAGCTGCCAGCACCCACCGTCTCCCACTTCCCAACATCTTCGGCCATTCTGCTTCTTTTCACCTCTTTTTTATTTTGAACGCACTTTGTTAGGAATAGGCGATACCCGCAGCTGGGGCAGGCAGTGGCGCGGTGGCACATGTGCTACAGAACACGGCCAGCGCCAGACACGTTCCTGGCTGGAATGACAAACTGCAAAAAGTCAAGCGTAAATGCCAGGGGAGAAGCAGGTCCTGTCCTCTGGCCGAGGCGGTGGGATGTGAGCAGGACCCCTGGCCCTGGGACTGGGGGTACTGGGGAAGACGTCGCCTGCAAACCCACGGCTCACGGGGCCGGGTGTCCCCTGGGACCGGGTGTCCCCTGTGCCCACGCTCACAGGACGGGGCTCTGGGGCAGGAGCAGGAGCAGAGGGACCCGCGATGGGCAGCGGCAGAGGCGGGTGTTGGTGCACCCCCGCAGGGACACCCGGCAGAGCCGGCATGGGCACTGGGAAGTGGCTGATGGCACATGGTGCCGTGCCGGCAGCTCTGGAGGCTGCGGGGCTCGAGGATCTGGCCCTGACCCCAGCAGGTCTTGCTGCACAGCCCACCCCAGGACACATTTTGACGCAGGCAGCGTCTCCTCCTGCGCCTGAGAGCTCGCCGGCCATCGCCGCCCGCTCAGCCCCGGGGTCCCGGCCCCAGCCCGGGGGGGCTGCCCCGGCAGGGTGCCAGGGACGTGTTTGTTCGTGTCAAACAGATCCCAGCTCGCTGGCAACAAGCAGGGAGCAGAAACAGAGAATAAAAGAACCAGCAGCCCAGGGACAAGGGCAGAATAAATCTGCATAAATACAAATGAGGGGAATATCTATTTCTCACGTTGACCACGTTTCTGTAGCTAAACTGCGCGAGAGGCACAGGGTCCGTCGGGGCTGGGCTTGGACTTGGCTCCGGGGCCGCAGCTCATGGTGGTTCCCCACCTTTCCAGCAGACTTACCTGCTAAATATTCTTTGCATGTGAGTTACCCCTGTAGCTGATAGGAGAGATAAATAACAAAACCCTTGCAAATGCAAAAATCCTTCTGCAGTTTGGAAAGAAACCAAATCACGTGCTGAATGCAGATGAAGAAAAATCCTTTTTATTGTAAAGGAGCGACAGAAGTGATGTGAATCCACCTCACCCACAATGCAACACATCCAAATCCACTTGCAGATTACAAGACAAGATAGCATTTACTCTGATCAGTTCAAAGCATAAGTGTTTGGGAACAAATCAGCTAAGTACACGTTTGGATTAGACTGCGAGCCTTTTTTGCCGCCTTTGTAACTGTACGAAATCACTGGAAGCAGCAAAATTTCCTTTTGAAATGGCCAAATAAGCAGCAGAAGGAGAGCAAAGACAAAGCGTTTGCATTTTGTCAGCATTTGTCCCATTTTTTGTCCTCCCTTCAGAGGGATTTGGTGCAGTTAGTGCAAACACACAAAATTCCCGTGGGGCGGTTGCACGGGGGAATCTCTGCCACCAGCCGGGCTGTCTCCCTCCAGCACCAGGAGAGTCTCCTCTGGGCCGAGCAATTACCACAGCCCCGGTCCAGGCGAAACTTGGGCGCGTGTGAGGAAGGGCTGGAGAGAGAGGGCAGTACCTTTGCCAGTGATTGCCATAACGAGTGGCTGATGGCCATGACAGCTGGGAGGGCACACGGGCGTGAGCCAGGGCTCCTGCCTCTGGCTCCGCTGCCGGTAGTGCCGTTGGCACGGCTAAACATCAGCATGGCTAACCGTTGGCACAGCCAACCGTCACCACAGCCAACCGTCACCACAGCTAACCGTCACCACAGCTAACCATCACCACGGCTAACCATCGGCACGGCTAACCACTGACATGGCTAACTGTCACCACAGCTATCGGCACTGCTACCCATCGGCACGGCTAACCCTGGGCTGGACAGAGACACCAAAGTCTGGTAAGGCTGAAATGTAACGCGGAAGAAATACTATATTTTCCTAGTTGGGTTTCTCCATTTTCGTGTCTATTCTATGGGTATTGAGTCATCTTCCTCCCTTCCCTCCTCCTCCTCTTCCTCGGGGCGGAGCGGTGGGAATCGCCCACAGGGGCACCTGAGGGGACACTGGAGTTGAGGTTTTGGGCAGCACAGGAGCTCGGAGCAGCACCCCATGCTCCCCATCACCTCCTGCTGCCAGGCGGCAGTGTTGGCCCTGGTGGGTCCATCTTGCCCAGCCCAGGCACCAACACCGGCACCGGCACCGGCATGTCCGGCGGCAGAGCTCTAAGCCAGGTCCCCAGCCAGCAAATGGTCCTTACCCCACGGTGCTGCCGGTCCCGCGGCTACGGAATGCTGCCAGGATTGACGCCTGTGGCTGGGGGAGAGGGACAGAGGTCAGTGCGCTCCGGCCCCCGACCCCCCTGGCCCCCCCGAGCCCTGGCAGCGCCCACCCACAGGACCGGGCTCGGCGGTACCCGACGTGCCGGCGGCCTGAGAGCCCCCGGCTTTATGGGCAGAGATGATTTAGTGCCCTGAGGAATATGCCTCCAGGGAAGCTGGGACGGCTTCCAACTCTTCCTTCCCTCCTCTATATATTAACTTTGCATGCATATGAAGCTGAAAGCTCTTCCAATCACCTCTGCAAATATTAATTAATCCTCACAGCATCCTGAGGACCATTATTCACTCCTACTAAGTAAATATTATTAAATCCTTTTATGAGAGGTGAAGTGACTTTTCCAGGGCTGTGCAGGGCATAAGTAGGAGCACACAGACTTTCTCTCGTGACCGTACGCCTGGAGCCACCACGCGCGGCAAAGCAGCTGCCGCTCACGGGTAAACCTGCCCGTGCCCGAGCCAGGGCATGTCTCCGAGGACCAGGGACCTCCATCACCCCACAGCACCGCTGCGTCGTGTGGGGTGGAAGTCCTTCATGGGCCCATCCCGAGATGCATCAGCATCCCATGGCTTCTGCTGCACCCTGTGGCCACGGGGACCCACTCCCCGCTCTGGGCCAATACTCCTGTGTCCCCCCTGGGTGTCCCCACTGCTGCGGCTGCTGCCCCTTTCTGGATCACGGGCACGAGTGGGGATCCCCATCGCGGCATCAGAGCTGGACTTACTCTGAAGGAGCCAGTCGATGAAGGCGCTTGGGAATGGGGAATTCTGCAAAAAAAAATAAAGGAGGTATTAAAGCGCATGACTGTGGGTGGGAGGGCAGGCAGCACGGGGTGGGGGCAGGGATGGGACACGGCCATACCTGCAAATCCAGTTCCAAGAAGTGCCCAGATGTCACCGGCAAACTGGAGAGGGCAGAGTGGATTTTCCCCAGGAGCCCAAAGGAGACGACACCTGGGGAGAGGGAGAGGCTGTCAGGGCTGAGCAGAGCCCACTGCCTTGTCCAGGAGCCTGCCGGAGCGCTCTGCCCGCCTGGAGCATCTGGGAGAGACTGGGAGGGCAAAGTCCCTGCCCGGTGACATCCCCAGCACCAGAGGAGGGAAAACCCTCGTCCTTCCTGTGGGTCTCAAACCTCCCGGGTTCGAAGGTTCCCATGAAAGCGACTGCCCTGGAGCTACCTGGGGCACGTCTCATCACGCAGGAGACGTTTTGGGTAAATGAGGACAACGCTGCACGGAATGAAGCAGCAATTGCATCTGTGCGGGACTCGGAGTGGACAGAGCTGGGGAGGGAAAACCCACCGGCTGAGCGGGGCTGCAGACTGGGAGGTGTCCGGGCAGAGCTGTCTCTCTTGGCAGCAGCTCGGGTCTGGCCCCAGTTAGAAAAACAACCGTGAGAACAGCAGGATCGTGATGGTTTTGTGCTGTCTGGCAGCGGGGAGGTGAGCCGGGACTGTGCCACCCACGGCAGCTTTGCTGGCGGAGCTGAGCAGCTCCTGCTCCGAGCAGCTCCATCTCCCACGGCTCCGGCTCTCCCGGGGACACGCGCTGCCTGTGGAGATGGCTAAACACGCAAAACTCCAGTGTCACTCTAAAAATTAGTTTAGAAAAGTTAACAACTTACGGTTGAGGAATTGTAGCTTAATATTGATGATGCTGACCCAAATATTCACTAACGGGCAAAGCTGCAACAGTAACAAGTGGCACAACCTCAGTGAGAATACGGTGGGTGTAGCGACGTGTTTCCCTAACATCGTTTTGAGTTTCACAGACTTTAAATCAAGATGGAACAATCAGCTCCTAGAGCACAGTTTCCTCCACGGAAAAAGAGCAGTGTGAATTGTTCAGCTCCCTTCTCAAAATGGCACAGATTCTGTTGAACAGGATAAAAGATTTTCGAACAGGCACCTTATTTCTAAGTGAGGCTGTCACTTCTGCTTACCGCACCGCCTGGGCACCAGAAGGTGCTTCAGAAAGCGATTGGTTACAAATTATCCCGTAACATTGCATGATGGAATTTGAATTACTTCTAACAAATAAATCCTGACTGTAAGGAAGATCAAGGAAATCTGCGGAATTCACTTATGGGCTGTGGGCGTGCGTCTGTGCATGCACATATATATACGTATGTGTGCGGAAATCTGCTAGATAATTATGGCAAGAGCACTAATTTCAGTTAAAGTGCAGCATCTCACAGCAAAGGACTTTCAGGCACTCACCAGCGCAGGTACTAAAGACCGAAGAGAAGAGTTCAGCAAACTGCTCACCAGATTGGTGAGGACGCTGGAAAGGATAAAAGAAAGCCAAAAATTACCAGGGAACTTGTCAAACCCTGGGGCTCAGCATCCAGACAGATCTGAACTCCTCCGCTGGTCTGCAGCGCCGTGAGCACCGAAGAGGAGCACCAATTGTCTTCTTTTATCGCTGGTGTTAAAAGATGCTGTAAGCCCACAGCTCCCCCAGGCTTTAGCAGGAAATACAGATGCTCAGGACTTTGCTTCTCAAAAAATCTGATCGTTAACCTGTAAACCTGTGCCCAGGTTTGAGACTGAAATTTTGCCCCACTGCAAACTTACAAAGAGCTGACCCACGGCTGGTCCTGACTAGTTATTTTAACTATTTCTCTGTGCACATACCAATATCCCATCCCCTCATACGTTTCTCAACAAAAAATTGGCTTTTCTATGAGAAAATCCTGTGGGCTCCTCGTGGCTGGATAATGGAGCTGCCACTCGCTCTGCATGCTGCCCCAGAGATTTTTGCTGAATTAACCTTCTCTGGGAAGCACTGGGTGGTCTCAAGTCTGGAAACTAGAGCTTGGCTGGGCGGCTCGGGGGCAGGGGAGGGAGAAATCTGCCTCCAGTGAGAAACACGGCCCTACGCTGGAGACCGCGGTGAAGCCCCAGGTCAGCCCAGGGGGTCGGGCTCAGCTCCTGCGTGTGATGGACCTGTCCTTGCAAACCACCTCGGTGCGTGACGCGAGCCCGGGAAGGGGGAACGCTCCCACACTCACCCCGTCCGCAGGTTGACACTGAAGCCGCTGAGCAGGTTGCTGCAATCCTTAATCACTAACTTGAGGTCACCAGGGGTGTCTTGGGTCAGTGTGATGTGTGACGTGATGTTCGTTTCTACTGAGGATCCACTCAGAAAGTGAAAAATCCTGAAAAATAAGGAAGCGGCTTGGAGGATTATGAAGGAGGCCGAAGCAGCACACAAGAGTGGTATCTATGGCTGAGCTGCAAGCTTGGGCTCGGCTGGGACAATCTTTTAGTCTCAGGACTTCCATCAGGCTCGTGGTCCTGTTACCAGATCATTGAAGTCCCAGCGTGCAACAGGCACCGAGGGGTTTCCAGGACAGTTCTGACTTCAGGCGGAGGAAGGACAGGTCAAGATAAAGGAGCATGGAGCCTTCTTGGCACTTTGCTCTCAACAACTTGTCCACAGGAGGATCTCTGCTTCTGCCGGCTGCCACAGACTGAGACCGTGCCTTTGGAGTCAGGACAGCTGGAAATATCCTCAGGGAGAGGCAGCAGCACAGCTACGAGTTTTCCTCACCAGCCCCTTGCTCAGTGTTTAGGGACATTTCTCCAGCACCCAGGAACATCCCATCCTCCCCAGCACCCTCAGACCCCCACGGCCACACTGGTGTCTCACCCACCCTCACTGCTCACCCTGGCAAGCGCAACACCAGCTTCGAGTACAGGTTCAGCACGAGTTCACTCCCGTGAAGAACCTTCCATGACACTCGGACGTTCTCGAGGTTCAGCACCTTCAACCTGGGGGTCGACACAGAAGCAATCCTGCCTTGAGCTGACAGGATCAGCAGGAGCAGACACTGCAGTCCCATCTCTGCCTGTGCATCATTTGACCCGTTACCTATATAGATATTCTCAGTTAAAAGTGAAGGTGGGGAAGGGACAACCCTGGGCCCAAGAAGACCCAACTGCAAAGTGGAGTCAGGTTGCGCAGAGCTGTGTCCCCCTGAGTCTCCAAGGGTAGAGCTTCCTTCACCTCTCAGGGTGTCACATCACTCCCATGGAGAAGACTTTTCCCATCTCTGGCTGGAATTTCCCTTATCACAGCTCCTCATGTGAGCTGCGAGCCCGGGACTGGTGGTTTGTATAACAGGGAGGATCTGGTCCCCTTGAGCATCCCTTTAGGGGAATCCTTCCTCTGGATGTTGTTTGTTACCCTGCAGTGAGCACCACTGCTGTGCTTCTGCTCTGACTTACCAGGCGAAGCGTGTTGACTTGCGAGGGCCTCCTTCACCCAGCAGTCCTTCACCCAGAAGACCATCAAGACCAAGCAGACTTCCATTGCCTAGGAGACCTCCTTTTTCAAGCAGCCCTGTGCCAAGCAGACCTTTGTCTCCAAGAAGACTTTTATTCCCAAGGAGGCCATTGCTGAGGAGGCTGTTGCCAAGGAGACCATTGCCAAGGCCTTCTCCGCCAAGGATGTCTGTGCTGAGCAGACCACTGCTGCCAGGTTGTCCTCCTGCAACAGTCAGACCTCTGTTACTGTTCTGGCTTTCATTGCCTAGAAGCCCTCCTCTCCCAAGCGCACCTATGCCAAGTAGACCTTCCTCACCTAGGAGGCCAAGGACCCCAGATCTGCTGGGTTCATTTCCTGCATCAAGGGAACCTCCACTTTCTTCTCCACTTGGACTTCCTCTGCCAAGGAGGCCGGTACCAAGTAGCCCACCTTCACCGAGCAGGCCTGTGCCAAGCAATCCACTTTTTCTGCTGACGAGACCTTCACTGCCAAGGAGTCCAGTACCAAGCAGACCTGCACCAAGGAAGTCCCAGTTACTAATCAGGTTTCCACTGTTAGAAAGATTTAACAAGAAAGGTTGGTTCAGGTACATTAGGTTGACCTGCTTGTGAGGTCTCACAGGGACCCCTGAGCATCCTTGAGTTGGTTTCCTCACAGAGCCGAGCCTGCCAGGAGGCAGGCCCCTGATGAGCAGACGGACAATCCATGAGCCCAGCGTGGCACAGGACACACCAGGACCGAGGTGGGCGTATGGCCGCCTGTGCCATGACACTCCCCAGGGAAACATGGAAAACTTCTGAGCTCACCATCTTTGGGTTGCGCTGGGCTCAGCCCAAGGACACTGCCCAGGTTGAGGAGGCCCTGGGAGGGGGGCAGGAGGCCCCCAAGGAGGACGAGACACCAGAAAGGCAGCATCGCTGGTCCCAGCACCTGTGGAGAGATCCATATCAGCCCAAGCACCAGCCCCACTGTGCAGGAATTGGCAGCCTGGGCACCGGTCCAGCTCTCCATCCTTCATGTGCGCTGCCTGGCACGGTGGAACAGGTGGCCCCTGAACATGCAGGCTCCGTCCCCCAGCCCACGGGACCAGCCTGGACCCACAGCACCCTCTTCCCACCCAGAAAGGTCAAACTTCTGGTTATCAGGGAGCAACTGGAGCGCAGTGACATGCTGCTCTAGAGTCATTGATGTTTCTGTGCCTGGCTGGGCCACCCCACCGTGGAGCTGGCTGCCTGACATTCCAGGGAAGTTTGGAGGGGAAAATGCCATTTTAAAGAGCAAGAGGGATGGAGATGAGACAGGAGAACCTTGTACCAAGCGAGACAGATGGCTTCCGACCGCTCTGAAATAGCCCTGAAAGAAGAACATTTTAAGGAGCACAGCCGGATAAAAAATGGCACGTGTCAAAGTCGTGTCCTTCTCCTCGTTATGAAGAACACTTTGCGTTATTAAATCCCAAAGCGCAGCCAAAACCAGACTCACTTTTCCGTGGACAGGTTGTTTGTTTTTCTCATCTTGCTCCATTCAGCCTGTGAAAAGAGTCCACTTTCCCTGTATTTGATCTGCCTCTAGCCAAAAGAAAGCACCTTCAAGGACCTCATGTTCCTGCGTGAGCTGGACTTTTTGGGGTTGCAACCAACACTGTGGAGTGTTTGTTTATACACAGAAAAGTGTTTGCAAAGAAATGACAAGGGGCACTGGCTGAAGCACTGACGTCGGTCCCAGTTTAAGGGAGCAACCGCCTGCACAGCCCACGTCCCGGACCGGACACCCCGGCTTCTCTCTTCCGAGAAAAACAATGTATGGGCGGCAGATTTGAGGTTCAGCGGTGAGGAACAACATTATTTAGGTCAGACTGAACAACTTCTTTATCTGTTCCAGATACTTTAAAAAAAAAAAATCCCTCTATGACACTTCTTGGCACAATTAAATTAGACTTTAATTCACTAGACCGTCTTTTACATTTTCCCTTTGATCAGCATGTAATGATGTACAGCTCCTGTAGCTGTGATTATTGAACAGGAGAGAAAGATAGAGGCTTGAGCAGCTTCCATTGAAAATCGTGTCAAATAAAATCAGTGGGATTTGTTGGAGGGTCTCTGCAAAACGTGCACAGCATTGTAAAAGGATGCCAAAATGGTTGTCAGGTCTTTTAGAAGAGCTCTTAGAGAGAATACTTGAGAAAGTAGACAACCATCTCTACGGTTATTAACGATATCTATCTGGTTGCTACCTCCTTGGTCACATGCATTTAAGTGAGCTGAACATCTTGTACATGCAAAATGCATGTATGGCTTTGCAGATAAACGCTTATTTTATACCAGTTGAGATGAGATCTGATGAGCTGAAAACTGTTCTGAATTCTCATCACCAAGATCATGAAAAAAATCCCCGTCATTTCTGCTAGCTTAGTCATTATAACAAACTTAACAACAACAAAAATAAACGTGGAATTTGACAAGCAAGAGCCCTACTAGCTTTAAAAATTAATTTTCATAAATTATTAAGTGTCGCTACAGAAATCAAAGGAAAACATCATTAAAATTCTCGCTTTTAAAGCCGAGTTGCACTTTGCTGTAGGTCGCCTAATGGGAACAGGAGCTCTGTGGCCACGGTACCTTAATGCCACTTACCTGAAGCCCTTTGATGTGGCGGTGCGGCTGCCCGCGGCCTCTCAGCGGCGGTTGGCAGGAGCAGCTCTTATATACCCGAACTGCAGGAACAAGGAAAGTCCAGGGAAGGATGAAGCGGGGATACTTCCTCTTCGCTGGCTGTCAAGTGTGAACCCTGCACCAGCCTGACCCCGAATGCTCTCGCAGCCTTGCTGGACTGTGGCCAGCAGCACCCAGCAAGCCCAGCGGCTCGCCCCCTTCCCCCCGGGTACCCTGCCAACCCGCTCCTCGGGGCTTGTCCCCTTCTGCCCCCTCTGACTTTGAAGACAGCGCACGCTTGGGGCAGCCGCACCGGGTCCGAGAGCCCAACAAGACAGCGACCGGCAGCCCCTGGGTGCGGGGGCAGGGGCTCACATCCCCGGGCAGGGGATGCTCTGGATCAGGTCCCATCCAGCCCAGCGCCACACAGCTCCTTGCACGTGGCCCAGCGTGGCTGGCCATGGCTGTGGCAGGGACATTGGCCGTGGCACAGGTAGCTGTTGCTGCTCACAGCTACTTGGCATCTCTCTCGCTTTGCTCTCCCAAAGCAGCCCGGAGCGAAGCAGGAGGGTGCCAGCACCCAACAGCCCAAATTGCCATGGGACGCGCAGACCCCAAAGCATCCCCTGAGCATCACAGTTCCTATGACACAACCTCAGAGCAGTCAGGGCGAAGGGGGTGCCGCAGGGGGTGGGGGATGCTCCCGAGCCTCTGGCTGAGCAGAAGGTCTCCAGGATGGTTCAGAGCAGCTCTGCTCCAGTGGATGCTCCATCGTATTCATCCGAGCACAAGGGTCTGAGGACAGTGAGAGGTGGGAAATTACCTCCCAACAAGTTCATTATGTACAGAAACAGCACAAGGCTGATTAAGAAAACCGAAGTTATCACAAACTAAAGAGTGTGTGGATTTACAGCACACCGGCTGCACCGTGAACGCTGCCTGTCACCCAGAGGTTCTCAGGAGGTGGCTTGTGCCTCCAAGAAAGATCTTGGCAGTTTAAAGGAGGCTTAAGAGACAACAAATAAAAGAAAAAGGGGGAATAAACACAGAGGGGAAGGGAAAGGGAGCATGAAAGATGACAGAAAAACCTGAGTCTGGGTTTCCAGGTGTTTTTTAGGGTGGATTGGAACTGGACAGAAGCAGGACGCTGCCTCAAAGGCAGTGATATTACAGCCATTCCAGCTATTTCCTTTCACCTCAGGAGCAATTGGTGGCTTTAGAGCCTTAAATTAGCAAAGGCTTCATCGCTTCAACAGGCAGCTGAACCGCGGGAAAGAGTCTGTGCATAAATAAACTGTGCAGTTCATGCAGAGTTCATAGGCATCGATGGGTAAATTACTCCAGTGTCCCCGAGCGCTCCTGGGATAAAGCCCCAATAAAGCCCGGGGCAGGTGATGGCATGAGGGGTCCTCAAGCCAAACTAACAAGAGACCCCACAGCTTTGAGTCCAGTCCCTGAAAAGAAGCCAACGTGTCTGGGTCTAACGCGGCATTTGCCTCCAGAGAGCTCTCTGCCCACCCTGAGCTGGGTGTCGGGTGGGCACCGCCGGGACTGGGCAACGGGGCAGGGGGCTGCAGCCCTCCCACCCACCGCAGCTGGGGTCCCCAGCACAGCGGGGTCTGTCCTGAGCCCCTGGGGTTCACCAGAGCCAGCCACCCTCACACGCTGGAAAACCCTCTGTGGCAGCAGAGACAGCTGGACTTTATTAAACCCGAGCACAAGAACGCACAATACACCCGCATCCGTCTGAGGATACACAAAACAGTCCAAAACAGAATGTTTGGAGGCAAAGACCACCTGTGTTCCTTCTGTTCCAAACAGTGTAGGCGGGATGCAACATTTGCAAGGAAAAGACCAAGCTGCATTTGGCTGTTAGGTACAAAGAGAAATGCAGTGGAGCATCCTTTGGGCAGGCTGGGCTCCCATCCCTCCGGGGGCAGATGGGGACAACTCCCTTCCCAGCTCAGTGTCCCGGGCTCACGCCGACAGCACAATGAGGTCCTGGTGAAGCAAAGAGGTTACTTTCCCCCTCTGAACATCCTCCGCACAAGCGACAGGCACGACCTTCACTCCGGAGCGGAGCTGAGGTGCCAGTGGGGGAAACTCGGGGCACAGTCCGGGCACTTACTTCGATGACATCGACATCCGCATTGGTGAAGTCGATGTTCAGCAGCCTGGGGAGGGGAACCCCTGCTCCCAGCACGCCTGTGGGTCACAAGCCAACCCAGCTCAGCATTGCTGAGCTTCTGCCCTGGTCTCAGTCCCCATCTCCATCCTCCCCATGTACAAACCCCTCCCTCCGCGAGTGCAAAGCTCTCTGAAAAGGCTTTGTGTGGTGGGACTTAGCGCTTCGGTGAAACGTATCGACATTTGCTGCTGCCAGCAAAGCAGCAGGCGGGGGCTGCCCCGCGGAGGGGGCTGCGGGACCCCTGCTTTGTGATGTGCGGGTTCGCCCGCCGGAAGAACGCTGCCGTCTGAAACGAGCCTCCCCCCCATCAGTGCAGGTCGGTCCCACCGGCTCCTATTCTATATGGTGAGGTGAGTTACAGCTGCATAAACTCATCACATCGCGTACAGGCTAGCACGTGCGAGTACGTGGGCAAGGCATGCGAGATCCTTACCGTTCACTGCAGGCAGGAAGGCAACATCGAAAATCTGGCCAACGAGCATCTCCAGGACCGAGACCTACAACACGGAGAGGGATAGCTTAGTGCCACTGCTGGTCCCGGTCCCATGGTCAGCCTGGCCTCACCCTGTCCTGGGGCACGTGGGGATGCTCCACTCACACCAGCTAAACCCAGCATGAACCCTTGGGGCTCCAGCTCCACACCCATCAAATGCAAACTCATGATTTCACAGAAATTGGACTTTAAGCATTCTATGGTCAATTTTTAGTCCCAAAATAATGCTGTGCCACAGGCCCCTTCCCTCTGGCATTAAAGCTGCCTGCAGTAACCACCTCTGGAAACCAAACGTGTTCCATCTGCAGGTATCCTGCGAGAGGAGAGCCCAGGCTTCCTCCTGACTTTTGACATCATCCCCTTCGAGGCACTGGGATAAGCTTCTCCCAGCGCATCCCGAGGGGACGGTATGGGCATGGGCAGGATGTCCTGTGGTTCATCGAGGACCCCAAACCTCTCCCTTTCAGTGAGGATTTTTTCTGAAAATTTCTTATGGATCATCCATGAAAAATAAAACCCGTCTCCAGAGGTGAAAAAAAGGTGCTGTTAAAAATATGACACAACCGTTACACTGTAATTGGCCCTTATTTCTCCTGAGCCAATATCTATCAGCACTTTGCTTTCTGCAATAGATTTCATGTGTTTCTAGGGCTGCTCATGTTCTTACATCAAAACCACCGACAGAAGAAGACACCAAGGAGAGATGAGCCCTGCAGGGGGAAGAAGAGGTGAGTAAAATCCAAGCAGTTCCTCCGATGACCCAGTCCTGTCAATGCCTGCATTGTCATGCAGCCCAGGAGGTGCCACATCCATGGCCATCCCTGGCCACCCCCCAGATGGAGACCAGTGTCCTACTTCTCCAGGCTGACGCCAATCTTGAGCTTGTTGTCCTTGACTGAAAACTGGGCCAAGAGGGAGGTGTCCTGCAGACAGAGAGGTCAGGGCAGGGGTGGCTCCTACAGCCCTTGCCCAGCCTGCAGCCCAGCCGTGCCACATTGGGTGCAGGTCCCATGGAACCTCTTGCCCGCTGTGCGGGGAGGGGGAAACTGCAGGAGGAACTTCTGCAGGGTTGAAGGGTTCTGAAGGGTTGTTCCTTCATACGTACGATATTCAGAAGGCAGAGAGACTTCAGGACATCATCTGGGTGGATCACCATCACCTCTGCTGTAGCTGTGAGCCGGATCACACCTTTATTTTTCTTTAAGGTCACCACTGGTGCTTCAGGGACTGCAATTTTCAGCAGCAATTCATGTGATTCAGGGTATGCCTTGAAAACCTGTCAACATCCAAAACCAGAAAGTCTCTGCTGGCAGGAGCACAAATGGTGCTGTAACCAGGAACCACAGAGCAGGCTGCCCGCTCCGGCAGCATTTGCACAGTGCTGCTCTTGGGGCAGATCCGATCCTGAACTGCTCCAGCCCAACAAGTCTGTATCTCAACTGGCTGAAATGAAGTCAAGCAAGCTGTGAGCTCAGCCCTGTGGATGCCCTGAGCCCCACTGAGAACATCTCATGTCGGCTGGAGGACCACAGACAGCCCCTCATCCAGGCAGATGGAGCAAGGGTCATCTGTCACCCAAGAATGATGTAGAGGACAGGGTGACAAAGTGAGCTCTGGACTGCTGTGGTTTCCAGTTTTGGACCTAAGTCAGAGCTTGTTCAAGTCCATGGGACATCTGGGATGGTGCCTGAGGAGGAAGGGACAAGGAGACCTCCCCTGCCCTGGATGCTGCCTCTCTGACCAGCTTACCTGCAGTGCAAGGGGGAACCAGGACTCACCGCGGGAACAAGGGCTCCAAGGGTCGATGTCGTTAGTGGCGGGAGCTCAGGAAACTGTGACAGAGAAGAGAGAAATGCTGCACATGTGGGGGGGATTACACCTGAGGCTTTCACAATATGGTCTCTCACTGGCATTTTTTACCTAAGATAGCAGAGACTCTGACACATGGTACAGAGGAGCTGGCGCATTGGACAGTGGGACCAGTTTGCATGGCTGACAGCCCCGAGTCCTTCCAAACCTAGGACTAGGCAGTGGTCCCCGCTCACCATGCCGGTGGAGATGTCCAGGTCCAGGGCACCCTCCTTCTGCAGGACAGACAGCACCGAGCTGAGGAAGTTCACAGAGAGACCCAGCTGGGAGGAGCTCGTATCCTCCATCGGTGGCAGCGGCGGCATGGGGACCCGTGGTTGTGTGGGGACAGTTTCTGGCTTTCCCAGAGGATAGTCCACCAGGCCTCCTGCCACTCGCCCGACAACAGTCTGGAGTTACAGGGGAGGGAAGCACAAACCAAAATGTTTGCAATATTTGCCTTTACGGTTAACTTCATGTTCCTTCAGTGTGAAATTGCTGCATGCACGACCACACCAAGTCAGGCCCCGTGACACTTCCTTCTCCAGAAGTTCATGAAATGCAAACCCCACTGCGTTCTCCCATGACGGCGGCAGCAGCAAGAGCAGGGCACCAAGCCGGGACCTCCCCAAGCTTTTCACAGCGACCTCAGAGCCTGCTGCTCAGGTGCATGTGGCCCAAGGAGACCTTCCCAAACCCAAGTGAAATATCCCAACCCTTGTATGTAGATGGAAGGAGAAGATGTAGAACTTACATTCAAGTCTACCTCAAGGAACTGGCTGGTTATCAGGGGAAGGCTGGACACCGTGTACTGGATACTGCCCAGCAAACCCAGGGGCACCAGTGCTGGAGGGAGAGAGAGCAACTCAGCAATTCCCCACTGGGCTTGGGTGCAAATGCCCCCTCCCCTGCCCGCAGACCTTCTTCCAGAAGAGCCCTGGCTCGCAGGTGGACCCAGGGCAGCCACTTGGCCCCGGCTCTGGGTGCTCTGTGCTGAGTGGTAATGCTGCAGGAGATGTCATTTCCCTAACGAGCAGTGCGTGTCACTGCTGCTAATGGAGGGGAGAGCTCCCAGCCCCTGTCGATGGACGGCCTTATGCACCCAGGGGTCCTTCCGTCCGTGCTTAGAGACGGGGAGAGGGGAGATTTGGGGAGGGGAGAACGTCCCTCCGGGCATGCTGGGGCCCTGCTCCCTGGCTGCTCCCTGGGCTCTGGGCAGGGAGCTGCCGGGGGTCCCTGCCCCCGGCGCGGGGCAGACCTGGGGTCCGCAAGGTGAAGTGGGGGGTTTGCTCTTCCCACCTCGGGTGCAGCAGAGGAGGAAGTGTCACAGTCCTCATGCAGCCAGAGCAGTGGTGATGCGAGGGGCATGGCAGGGCAAGGCGTGGGACCCACCCAGTACTTACAGTTCACAAGACCCAGCTGGTCGTTGACAAGTCCCAGGGCGACATCGACCACCGGGCAGAGCTGCAAGAGTCAGGGAGGGACAGTGAGTATCCCACGTCCAGAGCCAGACAAGGACACACGGCCCAGCTCGGCTCTGCCATGCTTTCCCTGGGGACTGGAGCACCGGGTGCATGGCATGGCAGTCCCCACTGGTGACTCCATGGTGCTGCTGAGGCTGCACCAGCTCTGGATCTGGCCCTGGGCGTTTTGCCCTTCGGTGGATAAGCAGGGTTAGGACTGGGTCTCAGGAGCCCACGTAGGATGGCCGGGGAGACCCTGGAGCTTTCAGGAGGGAGGAGAGATTCAGTTAGCCCATAGCACGGTCCAGGGCATCATTAGAAGCTTCCAGGCACTTGGGCAGACCTGCACCAGGCTCGCTGACCTTATGTTTGGAAGAAAGGAGCAGCTTCTCCCAGGCAGATGGAGAAGTGGCACTTGTCCCCCACTAATCCCAAACCACTGGGCGGGCAGGTGGATGCAGCAGCCCCGGGACAGTGGCCGTGCTCCCGCTCTGGGACAGGAGTGATGCCGTGGGGAGCTGCACCACAGCTTTTTGGACTCACTCCTTTCCGGGGTGGAGGTTTCTTCCAACTTACCAGATTAGGAAGAAGTCTGTTGAGGACACTTGCCAGTAAATTATCCACAATTGGGAGCAAGCTGTAGAAAAATAAAGGAGCACCATGAAAAAAAAAAACTGTTGCAAAGTAAATGGGTCTTGTTAAACAATTCCCTGTGAATAGCGCGGAGCGCAGACCTCCCGGAGCAAGGCAATTGCAGCAGCAAAGTGCGTCGTGTATGCTTGGATTTTGCATGAGATAAGTGTAATTTGCATCCCAAAATAGCCAGTGGGAAATTTAGTGCTGCCTTTTATCTACTAGTGTATAGTCATCTTAAATGAGCAGAAACAACCTCAGCCCAAGTAGTTCCTATGACTTACATACCAAGCACTTACGTCTCAGAAGACCCTGTGCAATGTCCCAGCCCTCTGGGACAACATGTCCATTTACTGCAGCTGCGCGAGGGGCACACAGGGACCACCACCACCACCAGCAGCCCTTTGCTCAACCCTGTGACATGGCCAGTGAGTGGCTGTCACTGGCAGGGCTGGCGGCTGCCGGTGTCACAGCCACCAGTGGGACTGAGATGTGCAATGGGAAGTGCCCACGCGCATTTGCCAATCTGTAGATGTGGGCTGGGGGGTGGCAAAACCCAATGGTGAGGTGGCTCATGCTGGCAGACGAGGACACCTCTGTCACTCACCCTCTCAGGAGTCTGACTTTAATGCCACCAAGCAGGGTATCGCATCTTTCTGTCACCAGTTTGGGGTAGCCTTTGCCGTCCATGGTTAGCCTGACCCTTGCTGTGATGTTCACTTCCACCGCGATGTCGAGCAAACCCAGGAGGCTGTTCAAGGGGAAGGGAGTGACCTTCAGAGGAGCAGCCTATTCCCAGCGAACAGGATAAGTGTCCCCCCTCAGAGACACCCCTTCTGGTGGTGCTTCCACCAGGTCTGGGGGGCACAGCTGGCACTGCCATCAGCACCAGCCCAACCTACCACTTGGCATCGAGGGCCACCCGAGTGTAGAGGTTGACATGCACGCCGATGCCAGGCAGGAGCCGCAGGGACACCTTGGGGAGCGTCAGCTCCACGATCCTCAGCCTGCAGGGACGGCGAGGGGGGACACCACAGGTGATGGCTCTGAGCCCAGCACCCCACCACCCGGGCTGTGCCGCTCACACAAAGCCACTGCTCGAGGGGTGGGTGAGTCAGAGGCCATCTAGACAGGAAATAGCAAAAGACATGAAGTTTTCTCGGTTATTCTGCAGTTTGTGCACAGCTTGTGCTTGTGCTTGGTTGGCTTCAAATAAGAATTAAGACAGCTGCAAACAAATGAGCACTGGTTTCTAAATGGTGTCACCGACTGCCCAGGGCCAACGCATGGTTTGGTGCACCCTCTACGGGCAAGTGCCTTTCAACTACTGTTTGCTTTAACTTTCCTCGTGTAGCTCAAGACGCTCTTTTTCAACCAGCAATGTAAGCCTGGTGGGACTTGCAGGTAGTGTTTATCTCAGAGTATTAGCTCCAAACCAGATCTGAGCATCTACTGAAGCATCACCACTGCTCCCGCTAAACAACTCTGAGGTTTTCCCCCTCCGTGCAAGGAGCCCAACCAGTGCTGTCCTTACCCGGTGAGCCCCTGGACGGTGCTGAGCAAGCCGCCTTCCCCAAGGATGCCGAGCAGGCCACCACCTCCCAGCAGTCCTCCGTTGCCCAGAAGCCCTCCTCTGCCAAGAATGCCACCAGGGCCACCGAGGATCCCTGCCGTGCCGAGGAGACCTCCGTCACTGAGCAGACCTCCTTGTCCTAGTGCTCCTCCAGCAACTCCTGCAGGGATGCCATCCCCGGGGACATCATCACCAGCTGCCGGCCAGCCTCTGGGAGGGTTTCTGGGACCCCTACCATAAGCGTCTCCACCACCCCCTCCACCCAGCAAGCCACTGCCGGCATTGCCCCCTCCACCAAGCAGACCACCAGTCAGGGTCCCCAGCAGCCCTCCGCCACCACCACCCAGCAAACCACCAGTAATACCACCAAGCAGTCCACCACCGCCACCACCACCAAGGAGACCTCCTCCGAGGCCACCCAACAGGTCTCCACTTCCATCTGTGCCGGGACGTCCGCTTCCGAGCGTCACCTCTCCGAGGACACCTTGGAGGGCATTGCCTTGCCTGAGCGAACCTGTAAGAGCTGGAAGCATCACCCACCGTCAGCCTGTGAGACAGAGCTGCCTCCTCGGCCACCGCCGCAGCCTTCGAGCAGGGACTGGCAGGCCACTGCCAGCCCCCTGCCCAAACCATTACTCATTGTGCTCCTCAAGCACAGGTTGTCAAGGCGTTTGTGCTCTCCATTACCACCACCACCTATCCCTAACTATCTGCTGTCAGTTTTTCTCGTATACAATGCAACAGAAAAAGGGGGTTGGGATCCAGGACAGGAGGCACCATGTCAAGACCCGTGGTAAAGCAGCTCAGGGGAATTGGCCTGCAGTGGCACCAGGTAAGACAGCAAATGGTGTGGCACAGTTGCAGGGGTTGGGCACTGATAAATCCTAAACGTGAGATAATTGAGGTGCCGCGTGGCTTGAACCTGCTGAGAGGTGGCTCACCCCTCCGGAGCACTGCAGGCTCCCAGGAGGAGCAATCCCCAACGTGAGCAATGTCTTTCTCCTTTTAGGAGCCTGACCAATTTTAATTACATTGAAAAATGACTCCAGGTTCAGTTTGGATGGAGAGAACAGTCTTTTTTCAGTGGTGCCCAGTGATGGGACAAGAGGGAATGGGCACAAACTTGAACATAGGAAGTTCCATCTAAACATGAGGAGGAACTTCTTTCCCTTGAGGTTGGCAGAGCACTGGCACAGCTGCCCAGAGAGGTGGGGGAGTCTCCCACTCTGGAGCCATTCCAAACCTGCCTGGACACTGTCCTGTGCCACTGCTGTAGGTGCCCCTGCTCTGGCGGCGGGGTTGGACTAGATGATCTTCAGAGGTCCCTTTCAACCCTGACCATTCTGTGATTCTGTGATTTGCAGGCAAACCTCACACTCTACCCTTTCCATGGGCAATTCCCCTCCCTTCCCCAACTGATGGGGCTGTGCTGTGGTACCACGGTGTCAACCTCCCCAGGACCACGGGTCAGTTCCTTTTTCCCAGGCACCCCCTACAAGGAGGCAGAGTGACTCACCGTCACTTAAAACCCCTTTGTTGAGCCTGAGGACAGCATCTTTTGGCTGGCTTAGTGACGGGGTCAGCAGCGCATACAAGAGGGCGATGCCCAGAGCCAGTGGCATGGTGTCTTCTGCTCAGCTGGGAGTGCTGTGGGCGCTGGCAGGATCTGGGGGAGGACAACGGGAAAAGAGTGGAAATAGGCTTGGCGACCCCCTGGAGATGAAGGGGAGTTGGATATTTCGAGCTGGATGAAAATTTTTCAGTGAAAAAAAACATGAGCATTAGGAGGACCAAAACAGTTCACCAGTTAGAGCCACATTCAGCAAACACACCTGGGCACACACACCAAGGGGGGGAAGAGGAGGGTGTCCATATGAACATCCGCAGGGACTTTTTCCAGCCAGCTTCTGCACAACCCCAGCACCTGTTTGCTTATTCCTATTTACGGGCACCCCGAGCAACCTGCTCCTCTCCATCCCCGGTCACCGTGACATTAATTTTAAACTTACAGTACGAGATCGTTACTCATAACCTATAGACTAACACTGAGCTCCCCTCACTAATAACCACCCTGGAAATGGGTATGCAAATTAATGATGCGATTATACAAGCAACTCACATTTGGAATAGAGCCTTTCTTTTTAAAATGGCATGGTTTAACCTTGTATCAATAAAAACAACAACCACCACCTTAAGAGGATATTGCAACACAAAAAATCCCTAACTTTTGTGTCAAATGAATGTTTTATTCTTCAGAGAAAGGTTTTCATTTTACTATAGCAATCTTCTATTTGGATTTTTTGCAGGCTAGTCACTAAATAGAAACTGGAATTACTTACTTGTATTTCTACTATTACTGGTATTTTTTGCCGTGTTTTTTTCTTGCTCACCAGAGTATATTGCAAGTCTCGTAGCTGAAATGGTGGCTCTGTCCCCCCAAGCTTACAACACCCCGTATCCCTATTTTGACTTGTATTTACCTGCTTTATCCCGAATTTCAAAGCCCGGCTTTGGTCTTCAGTGCTCAGCTCTCGCTCAAGGGGAGACCTTACAGCGGTCCACAGGCACCTCTGCTTTAACGTGCAGGAACGGTGAGTCCTTATATAGCGGAGCTGATGCGGAAAAAGTGGAAAGATGCCTAAATTGTCAAAGCTGAGCTAGTGGATTGAGTGTATAAAGCAGCATTTGTGGTTTTAATATATTCCAATATAAACAAAAGATTTGTAAAACAGGGAAAAAAGTTGAGCAACATGTTATTGGATGCCCAGTTATCGGGCAGCACTGTTACCCAAGAGCCCGGAGCTAAAGCAAAGGAGAAGGAGCCCGAGACTCTGCGGGCTGCAGCACGTGAGGCTGCCACTCGCCCTGAAATAGCCACGCTGGAAAATCAGTTTATTCCGGAAAAATCCCTGCTAACACTTACACTCAGGCTGTCACACACAAACTACTGTATCGGGGTAATTTTTTGAGTTTCCAGCGAGCGTGTGGGGAGGCTCCAGACAAGTGCCAGGAGATCTTTTTATCTCCTTTAGTGCTCAACCTGAGAAGCAGTTCCTGAAGGTCATCCCACCCATCCCCGCAGCCGCCAGCCGCTTCCCGGCAGGCGGTATTTCCTCAGCCTCCAAAAAGCCCCTGTGCCGTGGGACAACTCGATCCACGTCAGCTCCAGACCATAAGGACACTTTTGTCCTGGTGTCCTCAACACTTAATACCTTTGTGAGGCAGGATGTGTTGCTCACAACCCGGTGCATCTTACACAATAAGGGGATAATACGCTCCTGGATGAAGCAGCGGGGAGGTGTAAGCTCAGTTTAGCCGTGGGTGGCTCCGCGCAGGGCCTTGCGCAACAAGCACAGCCAGATTCCAGGTGGGACACGCTGCAAACCACCCCCGGCAAGGAGCTGCTCCCCCTGCAGCGGCTGCAGCGAGGGCTCCAAATGAGTGGGAAATGTCAACTTTGCTAAATCTGCGCCGCCGTCGCATTGCGAACACCCCTTCTGCCCCTCGGCGCTCCGGCACAAGGGGCACCCAGCCGGGCAGGGCACCCACGCGCACCAAACGCCAGCTCCCGTGGGAGCTGCCGTTTCACACCTCGTGCCACAGGTTGAGCTTCAAAAACGCTTTCTGTAAGGTATCGGCTCGTTCGCTATAGGTACAGCCGCCTCTTCGAGCTGCGCTGCCTGTCCGTGGGCCGTATGGCATAGGGGCACGGCGGAGACACACGGGTGGCGGCAGCCAGAAACTCATCAAATAAATATTCAGAGAGAGAAATACTGAGGCAGTGAGAGATTTTATTGAAAGAGCAATACGAGAGCGAACTTTATACTTTATAAAGAGCTCTGCTTCATGACTATGGATGTTAAAAGTGGCCACAGAAACCCCCGCTAACATCCACCAGCCGAGCAGCTTTCCCTACCCCGGCGCCAGGCCGCGCCAGGAGCAGCCGACCAGAGACGGTCCCCTGTCCCCCTCCGGCCACAGTGACAGCACGGGGCAGTGCTCAAGAGAAAATGAAGAGGGAGACAGCAGAGACGAGCGGGGTTTGGGGGCTCGCGGCACATCGCCTGCCTCAGACGGTGAGCAGGGTCGAGGGTCCTCCCGAGCAGAATCTTTTCAGAGCGGTGTCAGGAGAGTTGTCTGCCTGGAAGAAGCAGCCCAAAAACTATTCAATTTTCTCATTCAGACTTTCACCAGCTTTTCCCTACATCCCAGGTGAGGTTTTCCTGCGGGCCCACACCGACAGAGGGATCTCCTGCAAACCTGGGGCAGCCCTCAGGAAATGGGGCCGGCCGGGGCAGCGCGGGGGTTTGGGTCCCACAGGTCCCTGCCCCAGGGTGGGCGCATCCCCCGCTCCCCGGGAAGGCAGCGCTGGGGCAAAACGGAATCCTTACGTCGGTGATGTCAACTTTGGCATTCCTGAAGCTGGTGTTGAGAACGTTGGGCAGAGGGATCGACACGCTCAAGATGTCTGCAAAAGCAAGTGAAAACATCTCATCACGGGGTGGGAAACCTGGGCACGGGCAGCGAGGGAAGGGGGAGAACCCCAAATCCAGATGAGTTTGAGGGAAGAGGGGAGCCAGACCCCGGCCATACCGTTAATGGCAGGTACGTACGCAGCCTCAAGGACTTGATTGATCCACCCTGTAACCGTGGAGGCCTGCAGGGGAAGAAGATGCATGTCAGTGTCTGATGAAGAGAACAACAGTTATTGGGACGAAGACAGCGATGTCAGGCTTAGCAATTCGGTTCTGTCACTGCAGGATGCTCGGAGCTATGAAACGCGAAGGCGGGGGAGCCTCCTGCAGTGAAACTCTTCCAGGATTGAGGGTGGGAGGACACACAGGGACATGCTCTTTGGGTAATTTCTTCTTGATTATTCCTCCCCCCTTCCCAGCACCCCCGCTGTGCTGACAAGTGAACATATACATTCAAGTGTCACTGCTATAGGGCATAGGAGATCGACAGGGCAGAGAGCAATTGGCATCTGCCAAGAGAAGAAGAAATGCGGAGACTTAAGAATTGGCATTTTGATTCTCCTTCCCTGCACAGAGTTTCTGGCCATCACATCGCTCACTGCAGCGCCTCGATCCAAAGCAGCGTGCACTTACACTGAGAGGGTCGAGTCTCAGGGGTGCCCGTGTCAGCTTGGTGCTATAAAAGATAAAAACAAGGCAGAGTCGGGGTACATCGCGTACAGCCCTCCTCCAGCTTTCCAAACGCTGCTCAGACCCTTCCTTGATCCAGAATTTATCTCACCCACATAAAGATACAAGGATTTTGAAAACAGGGTGACTTTTTCACAACTCTCTCATCACTTCAGACGTGTACTTGGTCTGAGTGAGGTTGGGGCTGGGAGGAGGCAGGAAAGCTCCGGCAGCCCTTTACATCTCTACCATGTCACACTCCCCACTTGCTGCCACCAGCCCCATCTCTTCAGGCTCCTGGGACCGTCCCCAAGCAGAACCTCCTCCCTACCCGCAACGACTGCAAAGCTCAGCTCTACCTGTCAAGAGCCAGGGAGGTTTGTAGTTTGCCGTCGGAGACCGATGGGATGATGTTCAGAACAACGTCCTGAAATTGGAACAATGGAAAAAATGAGGTTATTTCCCTGTGTAGCTCCCAAGACTGAAAAGAAAACACAGAGTATTTGTAACTAACCCATTCTGAGAAAAAAACACCTGTCTGTGCCTAGAAATCGCATTTTTTTGACGGATGGCATCATGTATCTCTCTCCCCAGGGTTCACCCTTCCTGCCTTTGTTTTCTATTATTCCTTAAACAATTCACTTGCCCTTGGTTCTGAGCATTTTTAAAGGATGGGGTACTGCTGTTCTGAAGATGTAGTAAATTCAAAAGTACAAGTACTAGGTGGCTAAGGGCAGGAGAAGCCGAGGGGATGCTGGAGAACAGCCAGACTCATCCTTGCTCTGTTTCGCAGGTCTCGTCCCCCGGGAGCACACTCACCGTATCGAGGGAGAAGAGGGGCCTCTGGGAGGACTGCTGGAGGGGACTGAAGATATCAATGGCGGCTTTGAGGGTGGCGGTGGCTCTTCTGCCCCTCACGGCCACCACTGGCTTGTTGGCCACCCGCACGCGCAGCTCCAGCGGCAGAGAGCCGGGGAGGATCCTGGCAAGCTGAACGGGGCAGGGACAGGTCAGGGCAAGGGGGTCCTTGCGTGGCTGGGGTGGGTGGGGGGGTTGGAGATCAATGCACACGAAGGAGGTGGCTGACCTGAGGGATGAACGGGAGAAGGGCAGACGTGGACAGCGAGATGCTATTGGGCACCTGTGGGAACAGCACCAGCAGCGTCGGTGGCCAGGAGGGTTTGTGCAAAGCCCACTCTGGGCTCAGCTGGACCCCACAAACAAATGCAAGCACAGGGTGGCGAGCACGCTTGGGTCATCCAAGAGAGACCCAGGACCCCAACCCGGCCTTGGAGAGGGGTATCGCGACTCACCATTGAGTTGGTGATGTTGAGGTTGAAGGCTCCCTGCCCCTGGGCCAGCTCCAGCAGGTCACTGAGGGCGCTCTGGGAGAGACTGAGCCGTGGCAGGCGGCCGGTGGCCAGTGTCAGGCTGCTGTCGAATGGCAGTCCCTGCGTTGAGGCCACCGCCCTGCCCTCCATGTTCTCACTGAGGAGCTGCAGGGGACAGAGTGAGGAGGGACATTGGTGGGGCTTGGAGGACTGCGGTGGCACCGGCCACCCTGCCCACCCACGGACCTCATGGAGAGGCTCATGCGGGGTTAATCAACACTTTAATAAACACATGGGTGCTTCAGACTGTTCTAGAACAGGCAATGGTTGCTTATGCTACTGTTTTCCCTTTAAAACACTGTCACGTCTCCCGATCAATAAGACACGTTGCCAATATTTTTGGCCTGGTGATGGTCCCTATTAATTACTTACCAAACTTTTACAAACCACTTATAAATGGAACCTGCTTGTGAAGGGTGACCACTGATCCTGTATGAAATTAAGCTTTTATGGTTAACAACAACGAGAGTGCTACATCTATACTTAATTCAGCAGTATCAAGCCAACCTTGCTCGTGCTACCCTCAAGATTAGCAAGAAAAAAACAAGGTAGTGACCCAGTGGTGGCGTTAGCATAGACATGGCGCGACCACACTCATCAGTACCTTCCAGCCAATGCTGTCCTGAAGACCGCTGGAATAAGAGGAGCCTTCAACAAATAGCCACCACATTTGGATGAATTACCCAAACTCACTAAGTCAAAGGTTTTGGGGTCAGAGAAAGCAATGGCACTTACGTTTAGATCCAGCTGGACAGCATCACCGCTGAGGATGGACAATGGGGGCAGATCTCCCAAAGCCCCAAGTGGGAGCGCAGCTGCGGGACACAGGGAGGAAAGCTTTTAAGCTGCAATTAGAGGGGAATGCTCCCAAATCCCATGGCCCCAAGAGATATGGGAGCCAACGGCAGCTCCTCCTCACAGCATTCCCAGCTGGACAAGCCACTGGGAAGCACCATTTTGCAGCAAAAATGTTTCTAAAAGCAACAATTCCTGAAGTGGCTTTCTGCAGGAAAAAACGTGTGCTGCTGCTCTGGAGCAAGGGAAATTGAATGTTGTGCTTGAGCTGAGAGTTGTGTTTTTAGGAAGCTGTTAAAATATTTGTATTTACCCAATGTAAGAAAAACCAACTAACCCCAAGTGCAGGGGGTGACACAGGAGCAGAGGGAAAGGAGGGTACCAGCACTTACGGGTCCTGGAGCCGAGCAGAGAGCTCATCACGTTGAGCCTGGCGTTGATGATGTTGCACCCCTGGGGAGGCAGAGGACAGTTAGAGCCCTGGGACCCGCACCCCAGCGGCTGTATATTGCGTTAACACGAGTAGCAAAAACCGGCTCTGCTGGGGTTGCAGGAGCCGCTGCCAGGCAGGCTTTGGTGGGATGCCCCGTTTGGTGGGATGTCCCGTTACTGCAGCGCTCAGTACCAGGTGGGTGAACGCCCCTCTAAGCCAGGGTGGGTTTCTCCTCCTGGGCAAGACTTGCTCACTACTGCGACTGCTGAACCAGCACATGGCTCAGAAACCCATTTGCCGGTGGAGCCTGGCACGGGTGAAGGTGCTGGTGCCCGCTGGTGGGGAGGACGGGTTGGCCGCCCCAGCAGAGCCCGCAGCTGTGCAAACAGCCATGTCCCCAGGGGAAGCCTGGCCCGCTGCCTGCCCTGCCTGCCCTGCCTACCCTGCCTGCTCACCCACCCAGCACCGTGCTGACGGCTCGCGGGAAGGTGGCTTTGCAAACTTACCACCTCACTCAGGGAATCACTAAGGAGGCGTCTTAAAGGCTGCTCCAGAAGCGGCACATTGGGTCTGGGTAACAGGCAAATAGGAAATACAAAGTGATGTAGATTAATGGCTGGAAAATAAAAGTACTTTGCATAATAGAAATATGAGGCCTCGCTTGCACTGTCCAGGGCCATATTCACTGCCAAAATATTACCAAAACCAAGTCCTCTGAATCCAGCCCGGTGCTAGGTTCCCAGCACAACCCAGAAAAATTCTTTCTTGAGCCCAAATTTTAAAAGAAAGGTAAGCAGTTCCCCTCTGAGACCAGCGGCCTCAGGCACAAAAGTGCTGCCTTTGGTGGCCAACAGCACCGAGGTTCCCCAGTGCCCCAGGGGCCACGTGCTGGCCATGAGCACTCCACTCAGGTAGATGCAGACCTCACAGGGATGCTGCCTGGCAGGGATGCCTACCTCAACTGGATGTTTATGTCAAAAATCTCGCAGTCCTTATTGTTCTGGGGAGCCGCCCACTTGTCCTGGACCAGCATGGACACATCTGCTTCCACCTGCTCGCAGAGCGCTCTGCCTGGCACACTGCATGGGGAGGAACATAGCACGCGGCTCAGGAAACTTGCTGGCCATCTGCTTTCCAAAATGATGGTGACCCCCCCTGGCCTGAGCCATGCCCCTGACCGACATGCCATACCTGTTGCCCTCAACCAGCAGCTGGGTGTTGAAGCCCACTTGGTGTCCAAAGCCTGGCAGGGAGCGCAAACTTATTTTGGGGAGGGTGTTGTTCACAATTTTCATCCTGGATGGTTGAAATGAGGAAAAAGTCGAAAGTAGTACATTTGTACAGCGGATGTCCCGTCCCCTCACCCTCCTGGGTGATTGCAAAGCCATGGTCTTGGGGTCCTCTCCACCCTGGGTCAGCAGAGATCCCTACCACCCAGGAGCACCTTGCAGCACATACAATGTATGCTTGCACGGCAGGCACATACAGAAACTCCCAACAGCTACACCCTCATTTATGAACCTGCCCCAGGAGGGGAAAGGGAGTCCCATATGTTCAGACAGCAGGCTCCAGACCAGACCCTCCCTTCTCCAGCATGGCACAGATACACCAAGGGCTGCTCAGGGACACCCATCTCCCACTCTCACTCACCCCGTGGGATCTCCACCATTTCCACCAAGATTGCCAATGAGACCATCTTTGCTAAGGAGACCACCTTTGCCAATGAGAATATCAAGGACAGCATCGAGGAGACCATCAACAAGGCCGTCTTTGCCAAGGAGCATGTCAAGGACACCATCTCTGCCTACGAGAGTGTGAACAAGACCATCTCCATCTCCACCAAGGAGATTGCCAATGGGACTATTTTTGCCAAGGGCAACACTAGGCAGATTGCCACCAACAAGACCACGTTGATGCCTCTGGAGGTCAGGTGCGGGTGGTGAACCTGTAATATATGAAAAAATGGATGAGAAGTCACTCTGAGCTATGTGTACTCAGTACACAAGCATGCTGTGTCAGCCTGGCTGTTCCTTCCCCTCCACTGTCCCTCTGGTTCCCTCTTTATACAATAGAGGTGGTGGCAAGAGGCACTGTAAAGTATCTGAAGTACTATCTCCAAAGAGCTTTATAAATGCAAATTATCAGCATTGCCACTACTGCTGAATGGATCTGGACCAGCTTCTGATTTTCTGAGCATGGTCAAGAGATAGAAAGGGCAGAACTAGTCTCAAAGAAAAAGGTAAATCCTGTCTCTTCCATATGCTTACCATCTACTTGGCCAATCAAGGGCATGATTCCAAATCCTTGTGAAGGGGCCAGCAGGCTGCAGAGGAGGAAAACAGCCCAAAACACAGACATCTTCGGTCCTGATAACTGTGGAAAGTGATTGCCATGAGTGCAATGCTGGGACCGTGAGCACAAGTAGCGGAGAGAGGAAAGAGGAGGATGGAGGAAAGAAAAAGGAGGAATGCCTGTCAGAGAAGAAAAATTCAGAGGAAGCTGCTGGCACCTCTCCCGCCTCCTCACCATGCTGGTGGGCACAGTAAAACTCCCGATGGCACTTTCCTGCAGGAGGAAGCAAAACTTCAACAACAGTTGCTCCAAAGACCAACCATCACAGCAGCCAAATGAAAAGCAGGTGGTTGTTCCTGCTTTAATCCCTCAGCACTGGTGGGCAGTGTTGGTGACTGATCTGGACAATCTGGGGAGCATCGCTTCTGGGTGGGAATTTTTCCGAAAAACAAGATTCTGTATCCCACTTGGTGGAAAAATAGGACATTTCTGACAACATGATCCTCTCTAGTCACAGAAAGAAAAGCAATGGCATCTACGCAGGACAAATGCACCAAAGTTATCTAGTAAGGGGAACATCTCCTGGTTTGAATGTCATGATCTCTGCACAAAAATCAAACATCTGAGGCTTCCCTCAGCGTAAAAGCAGCTTTTGCTAGAATTGTGAGAAGGTGGAAACAATTTTTAAAGTTTCAGTGTCATTGAAATATTTCTGTGGGACCTACAACTTGAAGTAGCTTTATTTTTTTTAAATAACCATAATGAACTTCATTGCCCCAGATCTATTTAAATGTAAATAGCACATCAAAAAGGGATCAAAACAAGCGTGAGAGGTCTAATTCACCTTAGGTAAAAGTCTGTCTCAGCTAACAGAGTTACACCAAAAATAATTTAAGTGATAATTGTTTATGAAAACCATGAAATACCCTTTCTTCTTCAAGGACTACAAATACAATGAACGTACATATCTGTTCTTGAGAAACTCATAGTGAAAGCCACTGCACATTTTACTTGTCAAAGCATAATTCAGGCAGGCAGCAGGCAAGAATAACAAGTTTTGTTAAAAAGCCAATACTCCCAAACGAGCATTAAGGATTCTTCTTTGGGAAGTATTCAGGTCTGCAGAGGCAGAAGCTAAGAGCATGTTTTTTGAGGAATAAGGTTGCTCTTACCTGACCAAGCTCTTGACTGCGAGGCTCTCTCCAGCCAACGTCCCTGTCTTCTGAAGATGACCTGCATCGAGCATCCTCATATATAGAGCTTTACAGCAGGAACAAGGCGAACGATGTCATCAGGGACATCCAGAATTATCGGGGGGCGGGGAGCAAAACAAACAATATACGGTTTCTGGTGACTTCCACTGCAAATATTTCCTTAGAGATGTTAAGAGTTAGGTAAATCATTGAGCAACAACCTGTAGGTGCAGAGGCAGACCTGGCCAGCTCTGGGTGTCAGTCCACACACCGTTGCCTCGTTTGGGACATCAACTTTTGGGGCTTGCTCTCGTGTCAAGATGCAGACACGGCTGAGTCATACCCTGATAAAATACTTCAGGGTTGTTTTTTTTTCAAAGAAAATTGAGGTTGTGACTGAAAAATGTGTCAAAATACCGGCCACCCCCTGCTGTTAAGTACTTGTACGATTCTCAGTGCTGCTGTACTGAGCATTTACCCTCACAGTGAGCCCATGCAGTGGGGATGTTCCACACGTTATGGGTGATAAATGAAGCACCGGGCAGCACCTTTCTCAATGTAAAGACAGACCCTGGAGACAGTAACAGACCCGGGTATTCACCGTCCAGGCCAGTGGGACATGACCAATGTTCCCATCCCAATGTGCCTACAGACTGTGACCTTATCCAACATTTATCACAGCCACCAGCACCTGTCCAGTGACCTGAATGGCTCATAATCCATTTGATAACTAAGGAAAAGGAGGTATTGAATTGGGAAGGAATAGTGACACCATGATAAAGCGTATCGATCAGGTGTCACAGCTTTACAGATACCCTGAGCTGACAGACTCTTCGGAGAGGTACCATCTGATTTGGAAATGCTGCACTGGCCTAACTGGCATGGCTTTATTTCTAGGTCCATCACCCCTGCCTCAGAGCACTCCAGGAGCACAGGAGGTGGGATGTGCTGTCTCAAGGAGATACCATTGAGAGGGTGATGCCATTGACCACGAAGCCAGGGAGCTCCCAGGCTAGAGCTTGTTGGCTCTGGATCATTTTGAAGTCCTGGAGGGACTGTTGATCCCAATGTGGGCATATCAAGAGGGGCTGCCACACCACCCCATGCAACAGATGTGCTGCAGGAGAGGAACGGCCATGCAGCTGCCCAGGATCAGCTCTGTCCAAGCCCTCACCCTCTTGGATTTCTGGCCAGGTTTTTTCCATGCTGCAAAACTGTGCCTGACCTGGTACATCATGGTTCATCTCGCAGAATCACAGAATCAGAGAATGGTCAGGGTTGGAAGGGACCTCTGGAGATCATCTAGTCCAACGCCCCCGCCAGAGCAGGGTCGCCTACATCAAGTTGCACAGGAAGATAATTTACTGCTACAGGCAGGAGAAAAGGAGAAAGTTTCTGCTGAGCCAACAAGTCATGGGCACTCACAGCCGTGCTGGATTTCTCTCTTTCACCCCCATCACTGGCACCACACAGGCTCGAGCCACTGCCTCGAGCTGCACCAGAGCAGGAGCTCTTTGGGCAGGGAAAAGAAAACCCTCTTCTGTGGGCCACAGATGAAACGTGGTCCCTGTGTGTGGATCATGTCCCAGTGTGCACAGCAAAGGCTGTCCATGGTGGAGGGGGGATGCATCGGCCAAAGAGACAGCGGTGAACTATTCACTCCCTTGATGTGCTCACCAACGACAGGGGTGGATGGGTGGCTCCTCAGCTTTGAAGAATAATAGTCCAGAAAAATGCTCGCTCAGAGCTAATACTTTCTGCAAACTTGGAAATAAGTATTTCCAGCAGATTAGCCAGCTTTTGTCACACATTAATTCCAGCTTTAAAAAATATCTTAGCTAAAGGCCAAGGAAGGGATGACAAAGGTGCCAAAGTACTTAAGGAGTTGTCACTCTCCTTGCAACTTGATCAGCCAGGCACCTCTGGAGCACAAAGCCTTCCTGTCATGGCTAGATCATGACATTTGATAAGATGGAAGAGAGTGTTAACAAGATGGTATTATGTTATCATCCCTCACAAATCACTTTATACTTTGGGCAGTCACTGTATGAAACCTGAATTACCATAAAGACAGACCTGATAATGGTCAGCACACAGTAAAGGGGTACTTTGGCACTGCAGAGAATAGCTTCTGAGCAGTGACCTTTCAGACATGACAGTAACTTGGCCCCTCACCAGCTGTCGCTGAATGCAGAGGTCTCCAACAACTAAATATTTTGGATAAACCAAAGCAGATTCCCATAAAGAGAATGACATGGGGAGGTCCAGGTCTTGCTAAAGCGACTTTCAAAGCCCCAAGAACACAAAGCAAAATCACTGTGTGAGAAGAGAAATGCAGAGTAAACCAGAACGAGCTTGGTCGAAGGGAGAAGAATGGGACCGAGGTGAACAGATGCTCCTTCGATGCTCAGCTCACCTGGAAACTGAGACGTCAGGGCAGGCAGTAAGAGGGACATACCACCGCAAAGCGTTAGAGATCTTGACATTAGCAAGAGGACAGGAGGCTCTGGCCAAGGGCAGGCAAAGTGAAACACTTCAGCCCACTTTGAAAAATGAGATGGTTCTGCTCTGCTCTGCCCTTGATGGCATCGTCCAGACATGGCCCTTCTGCCCGTCTCTGCAGGGACCCCTGAGCCAGGGCAGTCTCGGCTTGCTCTGTCATTCCTCTGGGACCATTAACTGCGAGAGACTGGTACGTCCCCCGCTGCTGGGGACATCAGAGCTGCTGGAGTCCATGTCCAGCTCCAGGGGACAGCGCTGGTGCCTGCACACGTCCGAAGGCTGCACCTCCACCAAGTGCCCCAGGACACCAGATACAGTTACATGATAGTGCAGCTGGACAGCCTGATTTAATGTTCCATGAAAAACTAACTAGGCGCCCCCTGAGATTTCCAGCCTTGATTTCCCCTAGGAGGGCTGTATACAGAAATTTTGATTCATTTTTTGTTCTTCTTAAGGGAATTCAGACTCAAACTGCTGTATTGTTTATTAGCTAATGCAAGAACAATAAGGGAAACGTCTTTAAAAATGTGCTTGGCATTGACGGTGCTTGCAGTGAAATGAAGAGAGAAGGCACCATAAACACCAGTCCTCACGGGGAACTGGTTTTATGGCTGCTTTCCTCATTGCTTAGGACTCCTGACGAGGACAATTCCTTACACGCGCTGCGGAACAAATGCCTGCTGGGTCTGGCAGCGCACACAAGAAAACAAATGGAGTTCTCCGAGCCTGCCTCACAGCGAGATCTTCCTGGGGGCAATTTCTTAAAAACACAATGATCTTTTCAAAGATATCCTTAATTCTGCACCAGCTACCTGTCACCAGGAAAAAAACGTTCAAATCACATCAGCTCGATGAAATCAGGATCGAAGCTGTTTATTGACTTACTAATGACGGGTAATTATCCAGCAATCAGTGAACTATACGCTTGGGATCAATATCTGCAACGCAGCCGATAAACCATGGTGCTCGGCGCTTCTGATATATTAAAAAACACACGGAGGAGTCTAAATGCCCGTCTCTCACTCATTCTGACCGGTCCTAATTCCCCACACAGGACTGCAGACACGCTCCCCTCCTCTCCCAGCACATGTGCCCCAGGAACGGGCGGGGGGGTTCCATTCTGGCACCCCGACGGCAGCCCACCCCGCTGCCTGCAGCACGCTCATACACGTGCTATTTCTGTTGCAAACGTGATTTATTTAGGGACCAGCCCTTTCAAGAAATACAGCCTCTGCCCAGACATGCCCAGCTGCGGCTCCACTAGACGCACGGCAGGCCAGAGTCTCGTCATGGGGTGACGGGGTCGTTTTATTTCAGCTTGTGGAGTCAAATTATTGAAAAGTCAAGGAAAGAGGAAGAAATGCCCCCGGGAACCCCAGCACCCTTGTTGCTCCCTCTCCCTCCCGTTCCTGATGGGTCCTCACAGCAGCGGTGGGTCACGGCCGTACCTCCCCGCACCTCGGGTTGTCCGCGACGGGCACGTCCAGCACGAGAGCATTCTGCAGATTCGAAAATAAAAAGCAGACGGGCAGGGTTGAGCAGTTGCCGCCGTGCTCAGGTGCGACGGGCTAACAGCACCAGCTCCGGGGTGATGCGGCAGAAGCTCCGTGCAGGTAAGCCTCTCGGTGCCTACCTCGAAGGTGCTGATGTTCGCCCGCTGGTAGGTGATGGCCAGCAGGTCGGGCAGGGGGACCCCTCCACGCAGCGCCCCTGGGAGGAGGGGGAGCGGCCGTCAGAGGCGCTTTGGCTGTGGCAGGCGCTGTCGGCATCGCCGGCGCTCCCCTGCCTGCCCGCCAACGCGCTGCCTGCCCGCGCCCACCGAAGGGCTGCAAGGGCCTTGGGGAATACTCGGCAGGAAAATTGGCAGGGCTGGAATTCCTGTGGTTTGTATCTTAGTGTGAATAAAATCTCTGCTTTTGGCACACTTTCCATACAAGTTAAGCAGATTAATTGACGTTCCGGGGTGGGTTTTTTTACTGACGCTTTGGCTGTTTCCAGGCACGGTAAAGAGGGACATGTTGATCTTATGAAAACTGTTCCCAGTTGTTCGTGGCAAGACGTTTTGAACTTGAGAATGGGAATAACATTCAGAGAGGCTTCAGAGGAGAAGCCTGCATCCTCTGCAGTGGATCTGTTCTGTGCGGGCAGATCTCTCCTGCCTGTGACGGACTGGGCATGCCACAGCCCCAACAGGGAGGCATTGCCCTCCTCCAGACCCCACCGCAAAACCCGCTGGTGCAAAATGGCCGACAAGCGATTTTCCTGGCAGAGTCGCTCACAGCCTTGAGGGCAGGGAAAGCATACAAGGTCAACCAGGCAACACCAATTCCGAAAAAAAAAAAAAAAAAAAAAAAAGAAAAGATAACAGTCTATAGGAAAAGAAATGAGAACTATTTTCCCCGTGCAGATAGAGAATCCTCAGATGAAGCCGTAGCCGTGCTTACTGTTGATCGATGGCACATAAGCCACGTCAATAATATCTGCCAAAACTCCTTTCAGCGGAAGCTCCTGAAACGCAAAGAAGTGGTGTAAACCGCCCATCGCTCCGTGTGCCAGCCACTGCGGCTGCCGAACTCACCCCCTCAATTCATCCAGTGCCCTCTCCAATCATGGGACAATTGGAAGAATGGGAACATTTGACAAAATCTAATTTTCCATGAAAACTGCCCCAGATGAGACTGTTCCCTGCCCCAGCAGCACTCTGCTCTGCCCTGCAGGACGCCAAGCGTCCTCCTCGCAGCCCAAAGCCCTCCTGCAAGACACGTGTTATCAGCACTCGCCCTCCCAAGCATCTCTGTCTCAGCATCAGGATCAGAGGGAGATGAGGAAAATGAACATCCAGCGTACACGACCTCTCCCGGGAATGAACAGGGTGGGTTACGAGCAGGGACCCCTTCCAGAGCATTCATGTCTGTGGGCAAATGGTTTTGGCAGTTGATTTGTCATTTGTTATTCCTCAAAATGTTATTCCTTGAAATAACATTTTGATCTTCAGCATTCACTTTGGTTTTCTTTTGGGCGGTTTTGTTCTGTTTTTTTTTAACAAATCTGTTATTGATAATGAAAACAGTGGAACGGGGCTCCGGGGAGCGAATTCCTGGTACAACATTACATAAACCACCAGTGCTGAGATTCACAGAGGCAACCCCAGCCCCACGCCTGGCACCGACCACACAACTCACGTCAAACATCCCGAGGGAGGAGGAAGCCAAGGCCACCCGAGGGAGACTGCAGGCAGAGGAAAGGCACGGAGTCATTCGCCTCCCAGCGAGCTGCCCTGTCACCTTCAGCAAACTGCTCACCCAGATTTTGGCCTCCAGCAACCCTCCCCCTTGCACCAGAGGTGCCGTGGCTCCACCAGCCCCCCCCCAAGAAGGTGCTGCTTCCCATCGACAGCATTTTCTCCATCCTGAACAAGGTTCAGTTCTTCAAACTTAAAGAGCAAAAAACCCAAACGGGTTTTAGGTCAGCTGGATTATGTTGTGTTGACCCTCATCTATTTTTAAATAGCTGTTAGTACAAACTATAAAAACGTCATGCAGAGAAGGCAAAGGTTCCTTCTGAAAATGCACGGGAGAGATGCAGCCCGTGGCCCCTCCAGCAGCCCAGGGACTGTCACTGTACTGGTGGTGGCACTGGGGACCAGCAGCCGTGTTACCTTTGCAGAGCGAGGGAGAGCCGCAGCTTTTCTTCTGCAATGGCAAACTCTGCCTCCAGGTTGCTGTGCTGCAAGGGGAAAGGGAAAGGGAGTCCCCACCAGGACCCCTGTCCCCCCAACTCCTCCAGCCCCACAAGACCCCCCAGCCAGGCATCCTCCCCGACAGACGTCCCTCCCAGCTGTCCTGCGTCTCTCACTCTGCTGTTGGTGTGGGTTTGCTGGCTCGGGGCAGGAACAGCCACGTTCAGCCCTCACCAACTGCAAAAGTCTCCAACTCACAACATCCAGGATGAAGAGGGATTCAGGAGCAGAGTCTGAAGGGGAAATCCAAAACTCAGCGGTGCTGAAGAGCTGCACAAAGCTTTTGTCCGGAGTTATGGTCACCACTGGTGCTTTTGCTTCTCGCATTTCAATCACCACTGGCCGTGATGGAGGCAGCACCCTGGAAATCTGTGGAGAGTCAAAGCAAAGGGATGACATTCCCTTTCCTTCCCAGTTCACTGCTCTGGGGATTATCCTGGTGAGTGCAGAGCAACGATGACATTCACCAAAGTCAGTGGGAGCCAGTCAAGCTGCTCCATATTGCTCAACAGTATGTCCCTTAAATAATCTTATTAGTAAAAGATTTACTAATAAAATAAAGAAAGCACCAGTTTGACCTTGGGGAAAAGGTACCAAGCATGACTTTGTGAATGGAGAGCAGCTTTATCTGCTGCCATAAGTAGCCTGAGATGACCCACAGACCAATAGGATCAAGTAAAGTCCACCCACCTCAGGGATGAGGACTCCAAGCATCGTGGTCACCAGTGGGGGAAGCCCGAGAACCTGTTGAGAAAGTGTCACAGGGCAGGAACTTTATGAACTCACTTTGGTGGGGAGGGGGAGTTTAACATGGGGAAGGGAAGAGGCATAGACAGCACGTTGATCTGCCTTGAACATGAGTGTAGATATCTTTAGCAGTGTCTTGACGAAAATCTCAAGCCCAAACCACCCACCATGTTATTGCTGATGTTCAGGTTGAAGGACGCCTGCAGAACAGAGAGCTCAGCACTCAAGAAGTTTGCAGACAGGATGAGTTGGGTAGCAGCATCCCTCTTTGGTGGCAGAGAAGAGAGAGATGGCTGGTCCGTGGGAAGGTCAACCTCCTTTCCCTCCTCTTGGTGGAGAATGGTCTAAAAGGACCAGTAAGAAGAACCATGTCAGAGAGCACAGGTCCATTTCCAGGATTTGCATTTGGACCAGGTACAAGGTGCTGGATGCTTTGCTCTGTAGTCTCAGCAACGAAATGGAGCAATTAAACTCCAAAGAAAACAATGAGCCGAGGAGGTAGCTGGGTGATATAATGCCACCAGCACATGTCTGCACCGCTCCCAAAGCCTCTGCTGCCCAAGGCTGAGAAGGACAATGGCGCCAAGCAAATGGATGTCAGAAACATCGCCGCTCCAAGACCCGGCGCCAGGCAGCAGCACTCACCTTCAAATCCAGCTCTATGAAAGTTTCATTCGTCATTGGAGGGTTCAGCAAAACATACTTGAGGGTCCCAGCAGTCCCAAGAGGGATCTCGGCTGTGTGGAAGCAAAGAGAGATGCTGAACCAGAAGGTGCACTCTCTGCGCCATGGGGAGAGCACTCCACCAGCACCAAACCACCAGTTCGCCAGTGCCGTGTGCTATTTACAGCTTGAGTGGGCTCTTGCCTCCCTGCCAGCCTCTATGGTGCCAGGTTCTCCCGAACCTACACCAAGGAGGGGGGTGGATATTCATGCGGCCCCTGTCAGGGTTTGTCCCCACCTGGTCCTAGTCACAGCTCAGCAGATTGTCTATTCTCGGTGATAGATCTGTGCTTTACCCTTGCCAGGGGAAGGGAAGGAGATGGATGGATGGATGGATGGATGGATGGATGGATGGATGGATGCCAACTTACAAGTCATGGTAGTGAATTTTGCGTTCACAAGGTTGAGCACTGCATCCATGGCTGGACATAGCTGCAGGGTGAGAAGAAAAAAACCTTGCACGGAGGCTTCTGGTGGGAGCAGAGCTTCATGGCTGCCAGACCAGCGCAGCTCCCACCCGGAAGCACCAGGACCCTCCACTATTAATTACCCAGATGAGGGCTTGCCTCAGTTTCCTCTGTCCCTGATTGAATTGGGTTACTCTGGAGTAAAGGCGCCTTAAGCTGAGCAAAGAACAGGGCCAGACCCCCCCGACAGATATCTCACTAAACCAGACTGACTTCATGACATGTGTTAAGAGGCTGCAAGTCTGCCCTTTGACAAGCCTTTAGGAACAAGCGTGCTCAGCATCGAGATCAGCTCTGTGCAAGCGTCGCATCCCTAACCGCCGGGCTGGGACCAGGAGGCTTTCAGCAGTGACAGTGCCTTTGCTGCAGGTGTTGACTGCATAAAACCAGCAAATTGCTTGAAATTCTCCCTTTTACCAACCTGCAAGCTCCTTTGTGTGGCAAAACCTTGAAACCTTTTACGATGTAGTGAGGAAGAGGAGGAGATGATCTCCGGGAAACCAGGACGGGAGGAGGATCGGACTTACCAGACCTGGCAGCACTTTCTGAAGGGTGCTGTTCAGAAACTTGCTCATGACTTTGGGCAGCGTGCTGGGCAGAGACAACACGTCAGCCGACACAGCCGTTATGCACATAGCGATAATTACTTACTAAAGATCAAAAGGCAGGAAAGTCAAGCGCTAAAGAAACCTCTCTGGTATGGATTAAGCCAAAAGATGCCTAATATCTAATAAAATACTTTTTCTTTCTTTACAAACCTTCTCTCAAGGATGCCATCTTCTGGCTTTAAACAAAGCTAAAGGTTTCCATGCCTAAAATATGCCTCTGATATTCCAGGAGTACAGCACTTAAATGAGGACTGATGCCAAAGGTGAACGTCGCATGGAGTAACACAGACAGAGCTGGCCTGAATTTGGCCATTAAACATTTTGCTTTTCTTATTGGAAAAAATGAAGAGGGAAAAGTATTTGTGTTCTGTAGAAACCGGAGACTGAAAGATTTAACAATGCTGTTACCTACCACTTAGGAATTGTTAACACTGGCGACTCATCGATGCTGTCCTTTGGGACTCACCTGCTGGGGAGGTTGGTTTTAACGCTAACGAGAGCGATGCGGCAGTTCCTGGAGCTGAACCTGGGGGTGCCCGCGGCGTCCTGCCCCAGCCGGCTGCTGGCCGTCAGGTTTGCAGCCAGAGCGATTTCCATGTTTCCTCCTATAAAGCTGTTCAGAGCAAAGCTCTGTCACCGCGGGACAAACCCCTGGGAGCGAGTGTGCCCACCCCAGCCCACCCCAGCCCCACCAGCGGCTGTCCCCGGCAGGCACCAGCTCCTGCTCACCTTTTCCCAGCAATGGTCATTCGGATTAAGGCGGCCATGAAGAGCCCCGAGCCAGGCGAGAGCACCAGCAATATCACCGGGGGACGGAGATCTTTCACTTTTAACCTGCACCAAAAAAAAAACAACCAGAAGGAAAGAGCTGGAAAAGAGGACCCTGCAGAGCACCCAGGCTGGGCTTCTTACATCAGTCACCTATCACTGATATTGCCATCACCACCTTTATTCTTCCATTTCCTGCTTTAACTTTCCATCTAAACCCACTTTTAAATTTAGAAACATGTCTCTTTCTAACAAAAAGATTGCATAGTTTAATTTTGAAAGAAATAAAAATAAAAAATGTTGGTGTTCAAAACATCTCCAGGTGTTCATTCACCCAGGACAAATTTAGAGGATGAAGGGCCAGCTCTGATCCCCCAGAAATTCTGGGGATGCCTCAGGCTATCATTGACAGAAGCCGGGCGCCCCCGGCTTTGAGAGCAAACCCCACCCGGCGCCGCAGAGCCACTGCAGCAGTCTCCAGCCAGCACTGAGGCAGGAGCCGACGCGCTTTGTTGCCTTTAAGTTATAGTTTCTCCATGTATTTGTAGACACAACCATGCAGAAAATCACTGGCTTTAATATCACACTTGTTAGTGGGGAGTGATTCGTTTCTGCCTCCAGGCTGACACTTCCCAACCTTCTGCTTTTATTTTCTCATTCCCAGGTTCAGGCTCGTGGTGTGATGCTGCTGATCATCACTCACCCTGAGATGCCTTTGATGGGTTTGGCGTTTGGCTTTTTTTTTACGGCTTCCTCTGCCATTTTCTGCAGAACATGACTCTCATTCAGAGCAGTGGAGACCACTGGAAGATTTGCACAAGACGAGGAGTTTAGCACAAAAACCCCAGGGAGGAGCCGGTGCCGGAGGGTGAGGGGACTCAGCACCCCCCATCATACCCTATAAAACATCATTATTAACATATTCCCATTCCAACGCACACAGGCACCATCAGGACGCACATGATTACCAGCAATCTCTGCCGACCCCAGGCAACGGCTGGAGCTCGGCGGGCGCTTGCTGCCCACACGTTGCAATTTTAGACACGAGACACGGGATGCATTTTCAGGTTCCCACCTTAATGCACCGCAGAGCGGTGAGACCACCCGTGCACCCACGTCAGGGCATCACAGCTGCGGGATGCAGCTTGCAGCATCCCACACAGGACACGCAGACCGCGAGGAAGCGGCTCCTGCTGCGGATTAAGGGCAGCGCCTGGAGCCCGCCTGGCTGGTGGCGCTCAGGGCTGGGATGTGCTCGGGGATGGCGGCTGTGCAGCAGGGAAAGCGGCTTGCCCGCCACGACATGGCCACTGCACTGCTGCCCGCTTGTCTGCACGGACGGACAGATTCGTGTCCATTCAAGGACGGTAACCTGGCTGAGCACTTACCGTGGTCAATCGTTCCAAGATCGATCCTGATGACAGCTCCCGGGCCATCAGCTCCTCCCGACCACGCCAGCCAACCGCCAAGGAATAAAACGCACCAAATCCCTGACATCTTCCAATCCGATACGGCTGCTCACAATGCTCCAGAGGTGGCAGAGGCTTACAGGAGTGTGTGGGCTTCAATGGGCGGAGAGAGACAATGAGCTGGAGATGGTTCCTGAGCCGTACCTCAGGGGCTAAATGCTGCACTCGCGCTAGAGGAAAGCGAGCTGGGCTCCGTGCAAGTCCGCCAGAGCTACACCAGCTAAAACACAACCTGAACACAGGAATCATTCCCCAAAACTGAAAAGTCTGAGCAGCCCCATCAGGACATGCCAGCTTCCTGCACCACCACCCTCCCCGTGGCTGGTACCCAAGCAGGGCGCTAAGTCTTCCTCTTCCACAAGAACCAGAGCTGCTCATGATGCCTAAAACTTGCCATAGAGAAAGAGCTGGAGCTGCCTGAGGGAGCACATGGCCCACTGGGTCTCGGGGCCACCCCGAGCCCTGGCCCCAGGAGCAGCAGGGGAGCTGCTGGCTGCGGCAGTGGCATGAGGCGTGACAAGCCTCTCCACGGGCTATGGACATGGCTCCACTGGTCTGCTCCGGCTTGACCTCCCACTTCTCGCTTGCACCGGAGGGAAATGACATGAGTTGCTGCACCTCGCTGTGACAGGGACTCCTGCAGGGAAGGGCCCTGCTGTCACCTCACCCGGTTCTTCTCCAGCAGAGAGTCCCCAGAGGTTATCCACGCTTTGCACTGATCTCCTGGAGAGAGGCAAGAAACAGCCTATATATAAATCCTGATTGAGAAAGAGGAAAAGATGAAAGGATGAAAGGGCCGGGTAATTACTGTGGTGTAACCTAATCCCCGAGTGTTTCTGACATCTGCCAATACAAATAATTTCACTAATAAATTTGAAAGTCCGGGTAAGCCCTCGAGCCTCAGGCACCAGGCATGTGCTCCCAGCAGCCTGAAGCCAACACTCTTGCTCAACGCCCAGGATAAGCCAACGGAGACTTGCACGTCAAGTCTGAAAGAGAAAAACCTGATCTATTTAATTACATGGGACAGACAGAAGTGGGGGCGAGGAGAAATCTAAGATGTGTAGTGGTAAATTTTGCTTTTGGAGATACCCACGTAACTGCAGCTCTTGGAATGAGTGGCTCTTGCTCCCCAAAGGTTCATGGAGCTTGTGCAGACGCCAGGGGTGGACGTGGGATCAGCTGCTGGAGGACCCACTGGAAATTGTAATAATCTCACTAATGTTCTTACTGGTTTCAGCAGGGTTGGAGTCAGGCTGAGAACTGTCACCTGTCCAGAGAATGGGCTTCTCAGCCCCAGCTCCGTCCTGCTGCAGGAGAGCCATGTGTCCCACCAGACTGCAGACAGGCCACACAAAGCTGTCCTCCAGGCTGGCCACACTGCTGCCACCCAAGTACTAGCCCTGCCTGAGCTGGGGCTAGTGGCCACCAAGGCATCCTAAACCGTTCCCTCCTGGATATCCCACCCAGGACCCGGCTCTGGGAGTTCACCCCAGTGGGATCCTGCAGCACAGAGTAATTTATTTCTTCTCTTCATTTCTGTATAAAACATGTCGTGAGGTTTAATCTGCCATCAACTCCCTCCCAGTGATACACTCAGTGGCTCTCTGCTAAACCCAGACAGGGAGATTTACACCTTATCTAACGGGAGCGTAAGATTTATAGATAACTCTCGTTAAAGAATGCACTATGCCAGAAAGACGCTTTTGTACTAGTAACTTGACCAGCCATTATGCTATAAGTTGACATCTAATTAAGCCTCCACAGGGATCATCAGGTCCAGAACAGCTCTTCAGGAAAGAGAAAATCACAGAATGACAGAATGGTCAGGGTTGGAAGGGACCTCTGGAGATCATCTAGTCCAACCCCCTGCCCGAGCACCTCTAAGCACCACGGTGCCACCTCGTCCCAGCAGCTTGTCCCCAGACCCTTTCGCTGCTGTAAAGGATAATAACACTCCACAGATAAATCTCCCGTACTGCTTCGGGAAGAGCTTCCAAGATGACCTATGCTGGAACAAGGCCTAGGAGGGGCCAATTTCCAACTGCTGCTCTAAAACACAGTGAGGACTTATTCCTCAAAGACTTTTCTAGATTGTGTCTGTGTCCATATTGATGTCAGATGCCATGAAACAGCTCCCACAGCCCCAGGGGACTTGTCTGCAGGTCACAACCTTCTCAACGGATTTACTTTTCTGAACACATTTCTTGTCTCTAAATGGGCTGCATACATCAGCGTAGAAGTGTAAATCCTGTTCTCCCTCGGTGGGCTGTTAGACATATATCTTCATATTCTCTCGACACTGCTATCTGGATGCCTTCAATGGAAATACACAACGTGGCTGAAACTCTGCTTTTCTTCTTGGCATTTCTCTGTCACGCTGAGAAGGAAAGCAACGCAGCGCTGGTGAGAGCCAAAGGCTTTGAGCGTGTCAAGATGCACCTGGAACCAGCGCCCAATAACTCACTTTGCCAATGCACAAAGGACAATGGTTGCCTCCCCAGGCAGCAGGTGTTTCAACAAGCACTGAACACCTTATCCCATTGCCAAGGGATTCAGACCGAAATGGGCGATTCAACCCTCTCTGGAAGACTGCTCATGCCTCAAAGTTGAAATCACATATACCGGGGCGGGGGTGGAGGGAAGTCAGAACAGAGAGCATGAAGGAGAGCTGGGTGAGAGCACGGAGGATGCGCTAACATGGCATTTGCAAGTAGTCCACCCTCTGTCCTCCAGGCCAAAAGGAAGCCAGGAGAACACAATGGACCCCGAGGAGAGGAAGGAGAGGGACTGTGACTCCCCTCCATGAACGCTTTCACTGCTTGTAGAGACATTATCAAAGGCAGTGGACATCACCCACCATTTTTTTCTACCAGTTGTAATAAATATTGCCAGTGCCTTTTGACTGGGAAGGGGTTAAAGAGAGGAAGAACTTATTGCACGTGGGCCGTTCTGGAGATCAGAGGTGATAGCTGATCTTCTGTCTGGTCTAAAACTCATTGAACCCAACAGAAACACTCCTGTTGCCTTCAACAGACTTACCCAGGCCTCATGTAAATGAAGGGCATCCCTGCTCTACTGCCAAGGCCTTCTTCACCATGAAACGTGCAGGTCTCATCCCATCCAGTCTGAGCCACCCAGCTGGGAGAGCAACACAAACCACAGCAGCTTCTCGCTGGTGTGGACATGGCAGCAGCTGTCCCTGTGGTGTTCGGAAGAAAGCGTGGCTGCAGAGCAAAGGAACCGATGGTCACTTTCTAGCAATGTTTGATTTCTTGGCACCCTCCACCCAGAGACCTTTCTTTGTGCTCCTCAGTAACCCCACGATGAAGGCAAGCTGCCCCAGCACCTGCTGTTCACCTCACTAGGTCCACGGCCAATGTAATCAAGTGTATGGAGAAACAATAAAAATGCTATATAAAACAAAGTGTCCACCCAATGTCCTGGTTTCCAGCCCTCTCTGCCAATTTCTGCCCCATCAGCCTTGGCTGTGAAGGTATATAAAGCCAGCACAAATCCTTGGTGCGGCCACGGCAAGACACAGACTGAGTCAGAAGAATGGGAAGACTGGCCAGGAAAGGTAAAGATGCATTTGCAAACTGAATAGATTGATATAGGCTTTGCTTGTACTTACTTTGGGATGTCTCTGAAAGGGTCAGTTCTGGTCAGAAGTCCACTTTCTGCAAAGACTGATATAAATATGTGTATTTTCTGCTGGTTAAACCTTCTGAATTACTTGTTTTCTCCATATTGTAAGAGCATTACAAACAATTCCCAAATGTTTTTCAGAGAGGTCGGTAACGCTTTCCCTTTTTTATTTGACTTTAGCCTCCTCCATAACTTCCATTCCTTCCTCAACTAATTCTAGCTCCTCTTTATTTGCTACTTTTACACCAGTTGTAGAGTTGTAGGCCATTATGTGCTTTTCAGCAGGCACGGCATTGCTGCAAGCACCACTCCAGCTCGCGTACTTGCAGGGCGTTTTCAAGGCTGAGCCTTCCGTTAGGGCTTTTAAATCCCCAAGCGCTACATGAGAGCTATGCCTTGTTATTGCATAAATGCTGACAAGCTCGGGACCACGAACCCGACCCGGGAGCAGATCCGTGGCTCCTGAGTGTGGCTCTGTGCCTCGGTGGCCGGGCCAGTGCCACGCTGCTCTGACCGGGCTGCTGCGACTGCCCTCTTCCTCCAGGCGCCAGCATGGCCAACCTCCGCACCCTGAGCATCCTCCTGAGTCTCCTGGTCCCTGCTTACACCACCAGGTCACCCGACTGCGGGGGCATCCTCACCCCATCAGGACTGAACTACTGTAAGTCCAGACCCCGAATCTCCCACGCCATCAGCAGGGAGAGGAGGGAGCAGCATCTTTCAGACTGGTGATAAAATACCGAATACTGTCACCAGAAAGTTATTATGAGCCATTAATCAGCTCACTTTCACCATCCCTTTTCTATACCTAGTAAGAGGGGGGCGTTAGTAATGGATGCAAGCGTGTCACCTGGGCACATTGCATCTCTGTGCATCAGACCACAAGTTCCAGACGGTGTCACAAAATATCTGCCTTATTTTACAGTTGCTGAGGTTTCAAAGCCACATGCGGAGGCAGTCCTCAGGCAGGACCTAATGACCCCGACAGTCCCAGACCTGTTTCTCAGCTCCCCAAAGCCCAGCAGGTGAGTCCGCGGCTCTGCCTTGCCCAGGCTTTGCTGCTGTACCACTGGTTCACACTGGTGTTTAGCTGGAGCGCTTTAAATATCATCACAAAGGCATTTTGCCAGCAAGGGCAAAAATCCTCCTGGAGACTGACAGCTGTTTGCCAGAGCGGTTTAGGAACAAGCTTCTGGATCCTCCTTTGGGATCTAAGGGCAGCAGTCCCAGAGCCACCCTTGGGGCACTGATTTATCCATGCACTGTGGAGATCTCATGGACTTTGGGGGTTTGCCCACCATGAGAGCAGCCAGGGGTTGCCCATCAGTCTGTGCTGGTCTCCTGACACCTTCATTTCTGCTCCAGCGGGAACCAAATCAACTCCGTCAAAGTTGCCGAGCTGTCGCTGACACTCATCCCTGACACCGGGCTGCGGCTGAGCATCGATGTGGACCTCGGCATCACACCCGCCCCGTGAGTGCTGGGGCTGCGGGGCTGGAAGCAGACCAAGCTCCTGGCTGGAGCCACGGGGCCGCATCCAGCACCCGCCGTCTGCGAGCGGGACCGGGAGCAGCCCCTGCGCTCCAGCCTCCGCCTCTCCTTCCCTGGCACAGCTCGACCACCAAGATGATGAGATTGTCCATCCTGTCGGACCTCCACGTGGAAATGAACCCCGAAGGGAACCTGGAGATGGTGACCTCTGGCTGCAAAACCAGCATGGAGGAGATGCAGAGCACTGAGGAGACAGAAAGGTCAGCCCCGCGGTTTTCCTTCTTATGGGATCTGGGTAGCAGGGGAAAAGAAGAAACTGAGGCACAAACATTTCTAGGCAGGAAGGTGGTATGACTAAGATCCGCTTACTGCCCTTAAAGCTTACAAAGGTTAGCGCAAAAGCTTTATCTTCATGGGAGGAACTTTGTTCTGCGTGCAAGGTTGGTTTCCCCGCATTTCAGGAGAGTTTCATTCTCCCATAAAGGAGAGGATCTTTTAAAGTAGTGTAGCAGGAATATTTCTAATCCAAGTCCAACGCCAATTCTTCAATGTTTTAGGATTCTGAATTGTAATTGTAGCTTAATAGAGGATAGAAAATAGTGCTAATACTGTCTTTAGATGCCTTTTGGGTCAGATAAAAGATGTTTACCTGCCCTTGGCTGAGCTGGTTCTCACCTAATTTCTTCCGTTCTGTTGTTTTCATCCAGCAAGTCCTCTAGTTCTGATGTGGACAAGGAGATTAACGTCGACAAGGTAACATAAATTTTGTAAAGGTGTGAGACAGGAGAAGACAAAGGTGTACGGTTCTGTAAGAATTAGAGCACTTTCAGTCAACCTGGTGCTTTGCCAGGTCTCCCCTGCATCCCCGCACCTGGGCTGAGGAGCAGCAGCCCCATGGTCACCGAACGCTGCCAGCCCCTGGATCCTGGCTGCCACGTGGCCAGCTGATGGGAATCCCCGCATCAGAGGTGTTTAGGGGACACCTGAAGCCAGCAGATCCCCATGTTTGTCTACCACCTCTCTTTTTGTTCTTTATTCCATAGATTTGCCTGGAAGTCTCCAAATTGCTGCTTTTGCCAAACGAACGGCTGATGTCTCTGACAGGTGAGCATTTGGCTTTCAGTCTCATTACAGACTAAGGGCATTGGGGCTCATTTTGGGGCAGCTCATGAGGTAGGACAGGCTCCCACCCTGCAGCAGAAACCCAGCAGCAGCAGCTCCACCATCTCCCCAGGGACCCTCTCCCTCCACCCTGATCTCTTTCTCCATCTCTTTACTTGGGAAACCCAGACACTTCCCAACCCCACCCTGCCGTCACCGCTCCCCTCCTCTTTCTGAGCATCCCTCTGCTCGGTTTGCAGCTCAGTTCCCCGTCACGCCGAGCTGCCAGGTCCAGTACCTGCCGCTGGCTGCACCCATGTTCTCCGAGCAGGGAATCACCATATCCTTGCAAGTAAGTCCTCGCTTTCCAGCACTCACAGCCCAGCTCCAGGCTTTGGGAGAGCCTCTTCCTCCCAGTGCTACATGCCCCGAGCCACCTCCAACTCCTTTTCTCTTTGCCCATGTCCCTGCAGACGACTTTCCAGGTGGTGGGGATGGCAATCCCCCTGCCAGTCAGCCCCGTGCCATTCAGCATGCCCGAGCCGGCGAGCTCCAGCCCTTCCCACCTCACCCTGGCTTTCTCTGAGCACTTCTACACCAGCCTCTTCTTCGCCCTGGAAATGGCTGGAGCCTTCAACATGACCATCCCGGTGAGTAGAGCAAGGAAAGAGTATAAAATATGCATTTGGAGGGACATCCCTGTCCCATGAATGGCTTGGAGGAGCCGTGTACTCCTGCAAAGAGATGAGGATGTCTCTGAGTGCCCGTGGGAGTTGCAGCCCTTCACCCCCGGGCTCCCCAAAATATTGCTGATCTAATAATGGATGGAGAATGTGCCATGAAGAGTAACCAGAATGCCACCCATGGCGCGTGCTGGCGTGCAGGAAGGCTCCTGCGCATACCCACACATGGCACAGTGCTCACCGCAAGGTCTGCACAACCATGCTGGACACGAGCCCCAGGGCAGCAGCCCCGGGCAGCCATCAGTCGGATCACAAGCTGTGCTTTGTCTTTCAGAGCCCGCTGACCACCGCCTCCATGGCACAGAAGATTACTCAGGTTCGTTACTGTTGCTCTCGCTCCAGCCCCAGCTCAGGCAGCGACCCCGTCCCCCTGCCCACCACCCCGGGGGCGCGGGGGATGGCTGCCGTGCCCAGAAATAACCCCCCTCCCTCGGCAGATGGGCTCCCTCTTCCAGGAGGACCTACCAGTGGTGATGCAAGCCATGTTCAGGAGCTCTCCTCGGGTGGTGCTGGAGGAAGGCAAGGCAGCCCTGAAGCTCTTCCTCACCGTCCACGTTGGGGCAGGATCACCAGCTTTCCAGAGCTTCCTGAGTGTGAATGTGGTGAGTGTGCGCTGCGAGCGTGCCCGAGATACACGCAGGCAATGCCCTTTGCTCCAAGACCTGACCCGGTTGCAGCTATTGCAGGGGGCTCATTTAGCCTTTACCCGCCACAGCCCTCACGGTCCCGAGCAGCGTTTGCCTCCATCGGGTAGCGCAGGGCATGAGGAGGACGTCGCAGGTGGCGGCACACGGATGGGTTCATCGCATCCCGCTATTGAAAGCTGAAGCGGGACCGTTTGCTCCCTCTGATCCTGCCCTCTCTTTTCCCCTCGCAGGATATGACTGCAGGACTCCTCCTTAGCGTCGTCGACACAAGGATGATGATCTCTGCAGCAGGGATAGAGTAATGAACCCAGCTATGCTCCCAGCCCTCAAAGGGGATGTGTCCCAGTCATAGCAGGGAGAGCAGAGGCAAAGCGACCCAGGGATTTCTTAGCTTTTGTGGTTTGGGCACCGGAGAGGTAGCTCTATCACGAGGGAAACTGTGAGACTCCAGTAACACGGTTAGAAAGAAAAGTGGAAATTGCACCTTTCCACCCCTCGCGGTCAGCACAGGCGTACGCGGGCGACCGGCACACGCCAACACCGACTGCCTCTGCCTGTTCCTGCCACACCACCGACACCGCTGCCGGGAGAGCACACGCTCGACCAACCCCATCAGCAAACACAGCCTGCGGCTGCCCATCGCTCCCCGGCCCCGCAGCATCCCGCGCCCCAGTCCCCGCACCCCAGCACAGCCCGCCCACTTCGGCAGGGCCCCGCGAAAGCTGTTCCGTCCCAGTCCTGGGGGGCCAAAATGTCCTCAAGCCCTTGCTGTTCTGTCTGGGGGGGCGGGGGGGAAGTCAGGCTCACATGTGCCCAGGCACCCAATTCACCGCTGGCTTGGTCCCCGACTCAGCCGTGGTGTTTGGGGGAACAGGAAAGTCACTGCTTCGGACAACTTATTACAAGCACCTCCCGTGCCGCTCTTTGTTTTCCAGGGAGATTGAGCTCAGCCTGGCCACCTCCGACGTGGGTTCCGTGCCGGTAGGTGCCCCCAGCCACGCACCCCCCGAGTGACCGAGCGCAGCCGCGTCCCCTCCTTGCACCACACTGCTGTGACTTGCTGAATGCAGCATCCCCTGCCCCAGCACCGTCCTCTAACAGCCTGCTCGCCCTCAGCTGCACTTAGACTGCCCTGAGCCATCCCAAGCAGCGGTTATCAGCAGGGAAATATTGACTTTGGGTGCTCGCTGCACCCTGCAGAAGGGAGAGGCAGGTCTGTGCGGGATTAGGAGAGGTGCAATGAGCATCAGGACCCCTCTCCGGCTGCTCCCTGCCCCTCTCCTTCTGCTGTAGCGTCACGCCATAAGCGAGCTGACCGCGGCATTCCCTTTGGCAGGCTGCCGTGCTGGAGGAGTTGTTTTTGCCCACGATCCGTGAGGAGGTACCGGCTCAGATGAACGGTGAGGAGCCGGCAGCCGTGCAGCGGTGCTGCCGCATGGGATGAGGACAAAGGCAGCACCCAGCTGGACACTTGCCCTCTTCTTTTTTTTTTTCCTAGTGGTCCTGAGCGAAGGCATATTCCTGCCCCACATCTTCAGCTTTACCTACACCGACGTCAACGTCGTGATTCACAAGGTGAGAAATAAAAGATTTAAATTGCTCCCTGCTATGTTTGATTTAAAGAGAAGCCGGGAGCGATGCTCACCTCCTGGCTCCCGAATAAATCGGAGCCTGCTCCTCTAGCTCTGTTAACCCACACAACCAAGTTTCACCGCTTTAAATAGGCATCGTTCCTCTCTAGCCTCTATGGAGGTATGAGCAATGGCTGTGCTGGAGGGGCCGTTGGCCTGCACAGAGCCCCGTGAGCCACAGGGGGACCTTGCTCAGCCCTCGTTCCTCCCCTTGCTTAGGACTACGTCTTGGTCCCCTGCAACCTCAAGCTAGAGGCGAGGCCTGGAGAGGAGACCACCCTGGGCTGAAGTCTGGTGGCTGAAGTAAAACGGTGGCAAAACTGTTCTGTTGACTCTTAAATCACGTTTTGTGTTTTGTCACTGCTTGAAATGTTGAAAATATTCTTTCTTACCTTCCTAAACCAACACTTTCTCAGATTTAGGATAATAACGGCATTGCACTAGCGGCGCTCTCTTCCAGTCTTACTTGTGGTATTTTTATTGCACAAAGAGGATGGATTGTAACCATGTTCCATACTTTAATTAAACATTTCTCTTTCATACTGCATTTTCTGGTGTGACTATTGACTTTCCCCCCCCCCTCAACAATTTGTACCTAAAGACAGCTGAATTTTGTCTGGCTAAGACCTGGTACCAGTACAGACCTCATATTTAGTTAAGGGAGCATGAAAATTCCACTAATTCAGAAGAATGCAAAGCAGCCCCATTGCTCTCAGCTGCAGAACGACACGGCCCTTACCAACAAGAGATCTTTCATCTGCTTTTCCTCTATTTCTCGTGTTACTATGGGAACATTACAGCTGGTGGTTTTCCCTGGGTCAGAAAGAAGGGAGGATAAAAAAAAAAAAAAGAACCACCCGTCTACACAATAGTTTCTAATTTTAGACTTGAAGGCAGTTATGTTTTCAAAACTATACTTCTGACAAAGCTCACCACAGAGAAGATGCTGAATGAAATGTGACTGCGCAGGTACAGCCGGTGCTACGCGCCCCCGCGGGCGGCTGCCCGCCGGCTCGGCACGCGCCCGCCGCGCTTGTCAATATCGGAATGCTCTTTCCTATACTGACCAAAGGCACCTCCACGCTCGAGAGGTTGTTCAGCAAACTGAAGGGGGAGGGGGGGGGGGAAACCACACAACAGATTTGAGGGCCCAAAATGGAAGGGCGGGCTGGTAAGGGAGCTCCCGAAGCCATCTGAGTTGCTCCATCGCTGGGTGCTGTTGGCAGCTGCCCCCGGACAGGGTGAGCGCGTCGCTGCGCCGATGCCCAGGGAGAGCATCCTCACTGCTGGCTGCGCCGCTCTCACGTAAGGTCTGCAATGGAGATGCCCACAAAACCATATTAATTACGTACACATCTGCTTTCACTCGCAACAGCTATACGCATCATTTGTAGCCTCCGGAGCTGCTGAGAAGCACTTCAAAACCTCATATTTCAGAGACTGAGAGAAAGGAAAGCAAACAAAACAAGCCAAGTTGATTTATTATAAGGAGTAAAAAACCCTGAAGGTTTGTACGCCCAGCTTGGGGACCTGACTAATGATTTTAATGCCCAAAGTTGGCAATAGTGGGAACTGCTCCTAATAAAAGTTTCCTGGTAGAGCTGCAACCATTATTCTTTGACTAATATATCTTAAACCAGTTTCCCAAAAGGAATAAGCTACAGTGGTAAAAAGATGTATTTGTTTGCCAGTGGCTATTCTGGCTTTAGGCTTTACTGTGTGGCTCTGCATCTCCAGCGTAGGGTTGGGGTCACGGGAGCTGCCCCCCCCACCTCCCCGCCCCACACGTCCTACCTGGCACCGGCCGCGGGCTCGGGGCCAGAGCCGGCTTACGCGGGAGGACTGGGGTCTTCTGCTGCTCCCTCCTCTCACCCGATACACTGACCCCCCCAGCACAGCCGCATCCTCAGGACACAGCCAGTGCTGTCCCCAGCAGCCGCTTCGGGTTTACCTGAAAAAAAGAAATGCCGAAAAAAAGTGTTTGTATTCACGCCTTTGGCATAAACAAAATCCATCATTTTCCTGGGCAGTATCCCAGGGCCCCGCAGGACGCACGGCTTCCCTTGCTGGAGGCACACGGAGCAGGACGTGACAGCCGGACAGTCCAAATGCTGGAGAAACAGAGACTAACCCCCTTTGCCAGCGCTCGTGTGTCCTGGTTTGAGGTAACACAGGACCAATTTTGTTCACGACACGGTGGAGCAGCAGAGGGATGAAGCTTTACCAGGACATTCCTGGATCAAAAGCTGGAGCGCCGAAGTCCCGCGCACAGCCCGGGCAGAGCAGCCAGCCCGTCGCACCCCGCTCCCGCTGCTCACCCATAGAAAGATTTTCCAGTGCGTTGGGGTGCCGGCAGGCTGGAAAATGACTGTTTAGTGGTTTTTCCACTGCGGACAGAATTGTGCCAGTTCTTATGAATTCTGACTTGTGGTTTCCTGCTGCGGATCTACTCTTGAACTCACCAGCAATTCAGAGCACTAGATCTACAAGTTGCAGAAGTAACGACTTACACCGAGGAGATGCTGCCCTTTCCTTTCGAAAAAGTTCCTCTGCTCCTTCCCGCTCCCCGCCGTGCGACAGGCGCCACAAGAGAGGCCAGGCCCCAGAAGGAAAAGCTGTTTCCAGATGCACAAGACGATTTTTTTTGCTTTTCTGCAATCCCAGGCTCGCGCGGTCCCTGCCCCGGCTCTGAATGACCGCGAGCTCTCCGGTTAACACTCTTCCCACTGCCTTTTCCTTCTCGGGTCAAACAGACCCCTGGGACAGTGACACATCGCGGATTACTCTGTGGCGTGCTAGCAAAATTAAGCCTCCCCCCACAAACCAGAATGCACACAGAAGTGCTGGCCAAGAGAGTGTGCAAAAAAAAAAAAAAAAAAAAAAAAAAAAAGCTGCTAAACTTTACTTACCATACAAAAGGTGTTTGCTCAGGAAACAGAACAAAACCTTGTACAAACGAAGCCCGTTATGCCAATCTGCGGGCAAAAAGGGTGGATGGAGAAGCCAAGCCCCATCAGCCTGGTAACCCCGAGATGGCACAAAGCAGCCGTGAGCGCAGGCCCATGGGGCTGCTTGTCCTGCCCACCAGGCAACAGGGCCCCCCAAAACCCCGCTCTGCCAGCGCCACGGCCATACTGGTGTCACACAGCAGGAGCAGCGGGGTCTGAAGCTGCCCGCTCCTGGCCCACAGCCACAGCCCAATAGTCCACAGCGTTCCCTCTTGTTCACACCTCGCTTCGCCGAAACTCCTCCCCCACATGGTTTAGCTGGGGCTGCCCGCAGCACGCTGCTTGAGCGGGGAGTGCCATCACCACGCAGGAGCATCATTTCTGCCTGGGGACAGGGCAAGGTCCCTGTTACCATCAGCTGAACATCCTTTGGAGAGCACGGTCCCACCAGCACCATCAGCCTGCACGGGGCTGGGAACTGAAGGAGCCATTCAGACTCGCTGAAACACCATCTTCAGCGTTACCGTGTACTTCAACCCACCCAAAACCCTCCTGCCGCGACACAAGACATGCCAGCCCACGCGATGACAGTGCATACCACCATCTGGCCCAGCAGAGGAGAGCTACGGGCAGTTCGCATAAACCGGGACTGCAGACAGGTCCAGCATGTCTTCTGCTGTGTTTGGTGATTCCTCCGCAATATCTCATTGCGATGCTGGAAATTAATGCAACAACCACGGGCTTTGGCCCGGCAGATATTGAACTATTTGTACCTTTAGGCAGAGATGCAGAACAGGATATTGCCCCTGTCCCTTACCTGATCGGTGCCAGACTTCTTCTGTGCATCACCCATGCTTGAACGGTGACATACAGCCATTAGTTTTGGGGACACTAGCAATAAATAACACACTAGTATTAACATCTAGTGCTGGGAGAAGCAGGTGTTTGAGAGGCCATTTAAGACCTGTTTTATTTATTTTTTACCAGGAATCACTTGTTCTTCTGAAATCAAAAACGCCCAAATTCTTTTTCCTGGGTGTCGTGGTTTAACCCCAGTTGGAAGCTAGAACCACGCAGCCACTCGCCCACCCGCCCAAGCTGCGATGAGGGAGAGAATCAGAAGAGTTAAAGTGAGGAAAAACTGGTGGGTTGAGATAGAGACAGTTTAATAGGTAGAGCAAAAGCCGCGCACAAGCAAAGCAATCAAGGAATTCGTTCCCTGCTTCCCATGGGTGTTCAGCCATCCCCAGGACAGTGGGGCTCCATCACATATAACCATTACTTGGGAAGACAAACACCATAACTCCAAACATGCCCCCCTTCTTTCTTCTTCCCCCAGCTTTATATGCTGAGCGTGACGTTACATGGTATGGAACATCCCTTCGGTCGGTTGGGGTCCGTTGTCGCAGCTGCGTCCCCTCCCAACTTCTTGTGCCCCCTCCAGCTGTGTCAGAAGCAGGAAAGGCCTTGAGAGCTTTGCAACAGCCAACACCATTAGCGCACTACTAACAGTATTTTCCATCCCAAATCCAAAACACAGCACTGCACCAGCTGCTAAGCGAGGGAGTTAATTCCATCCCAGCTGAAACCATGAGACCGGGGTATACAGAGACCAACGGACTGTTCCATCAGTCTAAGGAGACATGGACTATTGCAGGCAGATGGGTGTGCTCCAGTGTCCCAACTGCTTCCCAGTTATCTGGTAATGAGGCTTTCCCTTCCGCTTGGGAAATTCTTCATGACCTTTGGAAATTTATTTTCATTCTGGTTTCTGCTTGTGAACTAGCATTTGCTCAGTAGGTTACCCGAGCCAGGAGTAGCCGCTGAATATCCAAGTTTTTTTTCCTCCGGAAGCTTGAGTGGAAAAAGTTTTCAAACCAAAACCCAAAATATCACTTGCCACAAAGGAACCAGATCCCACAGCAGGAGGCAGGAAAGATACCCCCTCTGAGAAGCACCAGGAAGCAGAACCTCATTTCAAGCACTAAAAAAGTAGGAATGTTTATTAAAAGGGTTAAATGACAAATGTATCCTGAGCTCCCGCTCAGCACTTCATACCCTTCGGAACGTGGATGGTGACATTTACTCGGAAAGCCGTATGCAACAAGTTCGCTTCTCCATTATACCAAGAACAATTTTCCCTCAGAACAAATTTAACAATTCCACTGCGGCATCACATGCAACTGCTATAACTGTGACCCCAAAACCATGCTAATTTCTCTAAATAAATATTTGTACACAGAGCTGCCTATCAGGTTTTGGCGTATGCAAGTATCTTAGTACGCAACACGAGCCAATTAACTTTGAAGTGTCTTAAATGTTATCAAGAATCAAGTTTGGAAAAGAAAAGTAGATAATGCTGGTCTCGATGCTCCATCCTCGCTGGTCTTTCTTGCTCTTTCTCTGCCCAGAAAGGCTCCGTGCCTCCTACTCCCCGGCTCACACAAGAATCAGCAGCAGGCCCTGAAGAAGTGCAAGGAACGACACATCCGTGTTATTTCCCAACCTCGAGGGATGCTGGTTCCCAACAGCTTGTCAGCAACACACAGTGAACGGAAAACCCTCTTGGAAAAAAAATGCAAGTTTGGCATAAGGAGGGCAGGGTACCCTTTGGGAAATGTCGGAGAATATCCCAGCTCCTCTGGGACATCTCCAGGATGCACGGGGCTGGAATTTGGTGCAATTCAAGACCCTTTGAATGGTGCCACTCGAAGGGGCTTGCCAGACCCCCTGGACCCACATCACAGCTGCTCTCACAGAGTTCTGCAGAAAGGAGAGGCAGCCTGGACCGGGGAACCAGCAACATCGTTCATTGCCTACCTGGTTTGATAACACTCATGGGCAGGAAGTACTTGGGCAGCATTTTCTGAGCTGAGGGAGGTCAGACAGAGCAACCCTTTCTGGCCTTTCAAGGCTTAAAATCTACAGCTCTTGCACACTAACCCACCACCGGCAGGGTCCTGCTAGACACAGCCCCGGTGACCTGCACTGGTGCCTTGCAGGAGGAAATAGCCCTTCTGAACACTTACCACTAACACCTGAATATCCACCTTTGTTAAGGGAATGTCCAGCACGTTTGGCAGAGGCATCCCGATGCCCAGAGCACCTGCAGGGGACAGACAGGTCCTTACACCCCGCCGGAGGGGGGAGCCCACCTCCCGCCCCACGACAGCGCCGCTCCCGGGGAGGGTGAAGGCAGCAGAGCTGCTCAAGAGGCACAGACTACAGCAGTGGCACCACACGCGATGCGTTTCGGCTTTCTTTACGCTCTCTGCCACTGACTGTTGCCAGGGCCTGTAGGACTGAAGCTGGGGTGGATGGTGTAAGAATAAGGTTGGGACTTTTACCTACAGCCTCAAAATGGGAACCGCAGACCTCCAATCGCTCCAACTCTCCTCCTACAGCTTTCAACCACGCACACGTACCCCTCTCCCCTCCTCAGTCAAAGCACTCCCAACGCTACCGCTATCCCGGTCACCTTACCGTTGATGAGGGGCAGTAACATCTCCACCAGCAGACTGCTGCAGTGTGGCTTCAAGACCGAGATCTGAACCAGAGAAGGAACAAGCGGGTGAGCGGCGCTGGCAGGCACACGCCAGCAGCAAGCGCAGCCCAGCGCTGCGGCTGGAAGACAGCCGGTCCTCGGCACTGGAAATCACTTCCCACTGACACAGCGAAAGAACAAATAGCCCCTCTTTTCTTTAAAGCAAATCTACTTTTCTTCCTCGATTTGTATTTGGTGCTTCCTTTGGGAAACCTACTACCGGGTAAAACTCCTGCTGGAGCTCCATGTAGGCTTTGCCAAAGCAGGGGGGAATAAACAAACAGACTTCAGGTTTATATTTGCATTATTAGAAAAGGCAGAAGGGGGGGGAGGGGGGGGGGAAGCAGCAAAAGAAGAATTGCTGTGACCTACAAAGTAGAGCAGCTAACAAGTAAGACCATCAGCAGGTGTAATCCATCACGTTACAGCATCACACAATGACCGCGTGTCTCCCTCCTTCCCCAAAGCCACAGGGCACAGCGCTCGGCCGCTCCACACACCCGGTAAAGCCTGGACTGGTGCGAGAGACTTACGTTACTGATGCCAACATCAGAAGACTCCAAGGAGAGGGAAGTGCTGCAGGGAAAGGGAAGAAAACAGCATGTCGGACACCAAGGCACCGGCCAGAGCCCACAGATCCCTGTCGTGAGAGCCCTGCCACCCCCTACTGCCCGAGGGCAGGCATCCCCGAGAGCACCATCGGGGGCTCCATAAAGGGATCGCTTTATCGTAACACAAGAAGCAGGCACTGCCACACTCGCAAGAGAGAAAGGAAAAGAGGAAAATAAGAGCTTAACCTAATTTTTGTTTGCTTGTAAACGAAGCGGCAGCGCAACAGGGCACACACTAGCTCCTGGCTTCCCTTCCCTCTCCCGTGCCCAGGCAGTTATTCACCTCAGGAAAGGAGTCCGCTCCTGTTTAGCTGAGAGCAGAGCTTCTAGCAAAAGCATCCAGTCTGGGTTTAAAGATCACGAGCTCTGGAGAATTTGCTACAGCTCCTAATCTGTCATTGCAATCACACAGCTATCTCCATAGCTAAAACGTATGCTTTATTTCCACTTTGAATTTCTCCTTTCTACTTCTATTGAATCTTGTTATATCTTTGTCTATTGAATTAAAAGCCCTTTGATGCATTTCTATTCTCTATATCTCTGCATACAAGCTATGCCAATGTTGCTTCTAAATCTAGCTCTTTGACAAGCTAAACGGCTTGAAATCCTCAAACCTCACACTATAAGAAATGCTTTCCAATCTTTAATCATACCTTGACTGGCATTAATGACAGTACTTTCCTTTGCTCCTTTATCACTCATGTCCAACATCAGACATTTCCAACCACTGCCCAGGATCAAAGTCAAGCTGACAGTCTTACAATTATTCAGGTTGGCTCATTTCTCTCTCGTAAAACTGACACGGACTTTTCCTCCAGTTTCCTAAAACTTTCCCGCTGCTGTAATGTTTCCTGAAAGCCGGCGATACCTGTCCACCTCGTGCCATCAGCCAGCTATGAAATTCTCAGATTCGGGAAATGAAATGTCTGTTTTACAGACACTGAAAAACATTGCAAGTTGGCGGCTCCGGAGGTACCGCTGCGCTGCAGAGAATGTCACCGGCCTGTAAGAGGGCAGCACTGCCCGGCTTTGTCACAGCCGTGTTTGCGCAACGCTCCCGTCCCTTCTGCAGTAGTTTGGGCAGCTCCAGCAGTGCTGTGTCACTGAGGGACACGCTGTTACTGCGCCTGGAGCATCCCTGAGGAATTCCGGCTGTCCTGCTCTCTTCTGGCCACCGCTTCCCAGAAATCTGAACCTGTACCCTGAGCTCCGGGACAGCCGGAGTTTCCCAGGCTGAACACCCAGGGTGGTCTCAGGGAACGTTGCGGCGGGCTTTGCTTCGACCACCCCCATGCAGCCGCTGCGGGGACAGCCTACCTGCCCAGGGACAACGCCAGCACCAGTCTGCCTCCAGCAATCGACACGTGGGCGTTTAGACCGAGGTCCTGCAAGCAGACAGGGAGAGGATCAGCCCGTGGAGACGTCCCCATCCCAGCTGCCAGTCCCTCGGCTGGCTGCTCGCTTCACCGCTTTGAGGTCTTTACATCCACACTTACGGCCTTCAGCAGCAGGAGGTTGAGGATGGATCCGTCTAAACGCTGAATGAACACCTGAATCATGACCAAAAGCTCGACAGTGGCTTTGTTTTCTTCCAAGAGGATGAGCGGGTTCCCAGACAACGTTAGCTTAATGTTCAGAGGACCGGTCTCATAGCAGGCAGAGCACTGTGGGAATCGGGGACACATAGAGGTGGCTACCTCCACCCTACACGCTGGCCAGGCAGGGGACCAGCAGTCCTCTGGTGGACTCCCACGGCCACATAAATCTGTAGGGCCTCCCCCAAGGTCACACAGACCTTTGGACGAGGCAAATTTACAGAGCAAATAGGTGCAGCAGCACGGGTCGGCACTCCTCGCTGCGGGCAGGAAGGGGCTGAGGAAGCCAAGGTGGACACTAAGGGCGCTGTGGCCATAAGAGGGTGCCCGCGGTGCCCAGGAAACAGGAGATGACAGACATTTATCAACTCTTTCTTTCAATGGCTGTGAGCTGCCAGAGAAGATGTTCCCCTACTTGGGCTGTGGGAAAAGGTTGGCTGCAGCTGATGGCACACAGGAGAGCGATCTCTGCGCAGAGGCTGCCAAGGGCTGGGCACAAACCTCCGGTCCCTTCACCCGCTCCCGTCAGCCGGTCAGGCAGCGGGGCAGCCTCAAGCAATGCTGGCACAGCTTGGCCGTGGTGCATGCTCAGCATGGCCAAGAGGAGGGGAACAGAGGACTGGAGACCTTTGGCAGCAGCATGCCGGCACGTCCAGGTGCATCACTTGGATGACCTCGGACCTGGTGAAACCCTCGCACGAGCAAAAGTTACTCACCCCAGTAGGAAAGAGGGTCGTGATGGCGTCTTGCAGGTGGCTGGCACCAGAGAACTGTTGGAACAAAAGCGCAAGCAGCACCGATGAGCACTCCAGCCGATTTCAGCAACAGCCATCCTGCTGGGGCCACCCCCTCCCACTTGTGTCCCTGTTCCCAGCCAGCTTGTTCACATTCCTGGGGTCAGTCCCCGAGCCCTCATTCACACTCTGTTCCCATGTAGCCCCGGGCAGCTCAGTCACACACAGACCTACGTTGCAGCAGTACCCTGAGCCCTCCACCTCCTCCATTGCTCCCCAGCTGCCTGGGCAGTTCCCGGTCAGTTGTTAAGATGAGAGCAACCAGCAGTGGAAGTTGTAAACTCAGAGGCTTTCAGCATCTGTCAGTTTGTAGACCCCTAATATCCTCCCATGGAAGTACAGATCGGAGGTACAGAAATTGCACACGCCTAGAGAATTGAATTGCATATACGAAGTTCCTTTTCTCAGTGACATTTTGCAGACTCCTTTAAATGGATTACAGACCTCCCGGAGTCCATGTACCAGTACAGGTGCCTCTGGGGATGCCCGTACAGAAACAAGAACGGCTGATGGTTGCACAGTCTATTATGGCATTCTGAAAAGAGCAGGAAGGAGGCAGCGCTGGGGCTGGAGCATCCGCAAGTGAGCACACGCACACACAGACCCCAGACCGGCCGCGGGCTCAGCGCACGCGTGCCACGAATGCCACGCACAGCCTGCTCCCTGAGCGGAGCTAAGGTCAGGCTGACACACGTCCCTTGTCACCTCCCCGGGCATGAAATACAGGTGCTGCTCCACTCACGACTTCTGGCGTGCAGGTGAAGGTCTGTGGCGGTATCTGGATCAGGAGGGACAGAACTGCATTGAGAAAGCTCTGACGCAGTCCCAAGACCAGAAGCTTGTCCAGCATCAGCGGCAAAGCAGAGGCGGATGAGTCATGGCGGATGATGCTGCCTCCCACCTGCTTCACCACACCCTGCAAAGAGAGGTGACGCGGATGTTCAGCCGATCCTGCAGAGCCGCGAGGCGTACCCGGATCCTTGAGACTGAGAGCGCGGGGTCTGTGCGGCTGAAACAGCCCTCCTCTCGCCACCAGCTCAGGGACTCGGAGCAAATCCCTCTATATTTAAGAGACAAAAGGAGCTGGTAAAGCTCTGAGTGTGTACCTGAGGCCTTCTCAGCTGATAACACGCTTTGTCCAAATCACAACTCACTGCTTCGGTTCATCCCTGGGATTTCACTCCAAGCAGAGCCGAGCGGCCGAGGTGCTGCCCGCCCGGTGGTCCCAGCCCTGCCTGCCCTCCCTCCGGCACCCAGCCAGGCGCGAGCCGTCCCCGGACGCCACGACAAACTGGCACTAATACCGTCTCTAATTGCGAAGGAGGAGACCAACTCTGACCATCTGGGGGCGGTGGGGGCAATGACTAATCCCGGCGAAGCATCTGCAGCAAAGCAGGAGCCGCAGCGCTGACCCTACAGGCCGCAGCGTTCGTTACCAGCCCTCCCTGTTCTTCGTTGCTTACGGCCCACCTGCTTCTCGCTCGCCGCTTTCTTTTATTTAAGCTCTCTTCTTTGAAAGTACTCTTTGGGTTTTGCTGTTTGGTTTCCCCCCCCCCCCCCGACGAGGCAGAAGTGAAAAATACATCCATGAGCTTGGTTTAGCGTTCACCCACCACAGAGACTGAATCCCGAAGGCAAAAAAAAAAAAAACAAAGCGGTAACACCCAGTCCGCAGGCGGAGGGGGGAGAGGACGAAAACCGCCCGTCCCAACAGTTACAAACAGCAGACACGCCGTCTCAGGCAGTCTCAGGGTAAGTTTGCAAACAGAATAAAAAGAGAGCTTGAAGAAAAGTACACAGAGTCACTCAGTGGTGAGTTGGATAAGGATCTGGATATTTAGCTAGCATTTCCAGAAGAAGTCATTAGCCCAGCTCCTCCGTGTGGTTGTACTGGGAGGAGACGACCGCTCCCGTGGGATGAGGTGAAGTCTGAAAGGCGCCACGCCGCAGTCACGCCCGCAGGGTATCATTATCCAGTGTTAACTTACGTCTAAATCCAACCCAAGGAACAAGCCAGAGGTAAACGGGAGGCTGGCCAGCTGGTAGTGAATCGTTCCCACTGTGCCGACTGGGATCACCGCTTCACAGAGAAAAAAGATCGTTACATCAGGAAATAAACAGCAACACAAACTCCTCCCCTGGCCCCGCAAACTCCCAGGCAGACCTCACGCTCCCAAACCAGGTCCCGAGCATTCACTTCTGCGGGATGCTCCCTGCTACTCAAAATGGTCAAAGCACCCCCAAATTCAGCTTTGAGGGCTCTACTTTTAGAATATAGCCCGAAAAGAGCTCCAAATATAATAAGGTAAATCCAAGGGTGATGTATAAAAGTGGTGTAAGGAGGGCCAAGGTGCAAATGGTTCACTTGGACTGCTCAGGTGTGAATTCAAGGCTCAGTAACAGTCCTGCGGAAGTGCGGCTCCTCCCCCTGACGCACTTACGGACTACACGTGGGACAGGGCACTTCCCACCGCAGGGAACGTGGGGAAGCAGCACCTGATCCTCCAAAAGAAACGTACCATTGAGAGTGCCCAGGAGCTGGATGTTCGCAAGGTTGATGACAATATCAACTACTGGACACAGCTGCAACACAAAGCAGAAATGCAACAGCTCAGCCCCCCTTGCCACCCCTCTGCAGGCAGCCGTCACCCTACAGCCTGATCAGACCCACTCCACTCCATCTAAATCCCCAGGGAAGAGAGTGCTCTATGGCACTAGGCAGCAACTGGGATGCTGTGAAGGACTCGGGGGCAGTGGAGCATCCCTGGAGCTGTGGTGCCGCGCCAAAGGGGACTGCTTTGATTGGGGGAATATTTCAGGCATCGCCCTGCAGGCAGAAACACTCCGGGAGCATCCAGGCTGGCCACCGGCATCCCTGCAGAGCGGCACATGCCAGCGATGTGGGAAAACAACACCGAAAGACAGTGCAGCTCGCTGGGACCTCGTAACATGCTGTTCCTGATACTTCTGTGTTTCAGCTATGAAAGGAGGGCAATCGTCAGGCGTACCAAACCGGGCAGAGTTGCTCGCAGCTTGTTAAGCACTATGTCATTTACTGATACGGACAGTAAGCTGGAAAAGACAGAAAAAAAAAAAAATTCCAATCACTACAAACACAGGTCCAGGATAGGAGACCAAAGGGTGTCCAGCCTTCATTTCACACACTACTTCGTCCTTAGTCACCCCTTCAGGGACACTGCTGCAGCTCATACTGGCAAGAGCAGGGGGTGTGCAGAAGGCAGGGAGGGCAAGGAGCTGCTCGCCTCACCGAGGGGAGAATTGGGCTAATTTCTGAGAAGTGGAGGCTTCAGCACGAGGGGTGTGCAGACATCACTGCAGGAAAGGAGTGAGCTTCTCGCAGCGTAACCTGAGTTTGGTTGTCTCCCTCTGGTATTTAAATCAGTGCTGTAGTTAAGGGAAGGTGAAGCTCTTATAAAATATCTCCATGTTTGTTATGGCGAACAAACAATTTGCATGTGGAATAACAAGAGGAGAAATTTGCTGTGTAACATTTCAACACTGCTGCTAAATAGATCACTCTGGGATGTGTGATGCCTGCAGGCAGAGCAGAGCCATTTACTTTTGATAATCAATATATTTCTGGACTATTGAGTTAGAACATGCGGTGGCACACTCGGCAGGTCACAGACAGCAGGAATTCATAATGCATCTTGTTATTTATGCCCAAGTGCTGCCTACAGACACATCTGAGGAACTGCCACGAAGCCAATCGCACACATCCACGCACCCCCTTACCCCACAGGGAGCTCACTTCCTGCACACCATTACTTTAATCCCGCTAAAAGTTAAAATATAACCCCCCAGAGTGAGTGAGTCGTGTTCCTCTGTGCACTTACACAGAATTTTTCAAACTAGCTGCTGCACTGATGGAAATATAATGCATAATGCGAAAATTAATTAGGAGAAATTCAATGAACCTGAAAAGTGAGTAATTCAAAAGCAATAAAAGAAAATATTTCCCATGATCAATTTACTGTTGCATTCATCAATACGTGAAGTCAGCAAATTCTTTCTGCCAAGTATTTAATAAGACTGAGCAAGGGATGAGACATTTGCATGGAATTACACACATCATAGAATCATAGAATCATAGTCAGACCAAAAGACCATATGCTCAGCATCTTTCTGTGACAGCAGCCAAAGACAGAGTACCAAACCAGGGCAAGCGATGTCTAAAGCTAAGTCTAAAGAAAGTGCACTGGAAAAGGTACCAAACCTCATACTTCAAATCTTGACATTTCCATGAGCAAACAGGGCAAGCTAACCTTCATCTTCCGGCAACCAAATCTTTTGCCAGTTCCACGGAAGCAACTGACTTTGGCAATGGGAAAGAAATTACTTCCCCGAGGCCTGGCTCTGTATCGGCTCAACACCGGCTGTATCCTGGCAGACTGTCTAGATCATCGGATAAAGAGAAGAGGATTGCACGCAATGGAAAACATAAATCCACAGACACTTACCCAGAAAGGAGCTTGATCTTTATGGCACCGAGAATGCAGAGGCAGTCTTCAATGACGACCTGGACCGTGCCCGATTCAAAATTTGTGCATTTAATGTTTGCAGTAATGTTCACATCCACTAAGATATCAACTAGATCTGAAAGAAGGCCAACCAAGCTGAAAAAAGTAAATGAGTTGAACAGATTTCATCTCTCAGCCTCCAACCAGAGAAACTCAGCAAAGCAACAAACTGCACCTCCACCTCCTGCCGTTCACTACAAATGCCACGAGCCATCTTTTGGTGCCTGTTCTGCTCTGTGGCTTTATTACAGGCCAGAAACACCCAGAAAAACATAAAAGATGCAAAACGTCACACAATGGGAAGCCTGGAGATAGGGTTTTCCCATAACAGCGACCATGAAACACCATACTCACCAGTTGCCGCTGAGCTCCAGCTTTGTGGCGATGGTCAGCTGGACCCCGATTCCTGGCGGCAGCACCACCGTCAGCTTGGGGAGCCAAACCTTGACAAGGTGCAGTCTGCAAACAACGGCAAAAGCTGGCACAAATTAAAAGCATCCTTAACTACTGAGCAGCTGTATGCACTGAGGAACCTACAGCACTCACATCACCACAGCCACCTCCAGCTGGAGGCATGTGTATTATAAGCAAGAGGTACCGGCGCGAGGATGAGAGACAGAGTCTGCAGCCGAAACCCAAAAGGCAGCAGCCTAGAATCAGATTGGGGTCGAAGTTGACTGCTTCCACCTTTATAGAGCAATCAACTTTTTCTCCCTATGGCACTTTCCTCTCTCTCTCTCTCAGTGCTGTTAAGCATCTCAGATATCAACAGCAGCATCGGAGCCATCATTCTGCATCTGCATCCACAGCCTGCAGTGCACTTCATCGTCCACCTTGCTACCACACAGAAAACTTTTATCAGGTCAGAATTTCAATATGAAAATAAAACAAGGACAACTACTCGGGCCAACCATGCCAGCTGCAGCCCAGCTTTTGTTGCTTCAGAATTGATGGTGAAGGTGCACTCATAGAGAAGCCCTTGATCTCCACTTACCCAGTGATGCTGGTGGGAGAGTTCAGCAGACCCCCATCACCCATGATGTTTGGGAGCACAAGGCCCTGCAGGTGCTGCTGGAGAAGCCCGTTCTGAAGTATGGCATCTGAGAGAACTGGAAAACATCTCTACGTGAGGACCAGCACTTGCAGCGGTGACCTCTCTCCGCTCGGTCAGATCTGTCCTGGCAAAGGCATCACATAACAAAGCCCCACCGCTCCCCAAAACTCCTTATAAAGTCATTAGCTGTCTCCATGCAGTCAAATCACACGGGGGGTGGTATTTTAAAAGGTGCACTAAACCAAATCTGCCCTTAGTGAATTAGCCAGGAGGGGCGGCAGCGGAGAGCATCCCAAATCGCCAACTTAAAGATTACAGTATGGTTGTCCACTACCAGAAATGACAGTGACTCCTCTCAGTGGTTGTGCTTCAACTCACAACTTGTTTCCCATTTGTAAAGTAGTTTTGTTTGTTTATTTGTTTGTTTTTAATACAAGCAACTTGTAACAAGACTCTCTTTTTCCACTGGAGCAAATATTAACACGGCTGCTAAACTTCACAGCAGTTGTTTGCCAAATATCAGCTGCTCCAATATGGAAATGAGAAACGAAGACAAAGAATCCAGGAAATAATCCAGATCTAGCCCTGAAATTCTGTATGGCTGTTTGGTGCTGAAACGTGTCCCAGTTCTGGAGCAGAGAGATTTCCCTGACCCGTGAACCCAGCGATGGCTGTCAGAAGCTCTGAGCAAAGTCTGCAGCCCTGAGGAACTATAAAATAAAGATGAAGATGCTCAGGAGGTTTTACTCCACGTCACGGTCCCACACAGCTTTCAAAACAAACCTAAGTCGTGTTTTCTAGTTACCGTTCTGCATTGCCACTGGACTGACGGCGCAGGACAGACCGGACAAGACTTCTTGAGAGGGCGAGAGGAGGCCACAGAAAAAGACGACTCCAAAAAGCTTCAACATCGTCATCTCCAGAAGACTCCCCTGCTGGCAAGGGAGACATCAGAGTGAAAAGTGGGGAAAAAGCCTCTAAGAAAAGATCCCGGTGTCTTTACGAAGAAAGAGGTTGAGTGAGAAATCCCTCCTCAAGCAAGACTCTGCTGGAGCCCGGGGCAGCAGCACCTTGTTCACATCCGCACACGGACAGACTTCAAGTGTGGGTCAATAAAAACCCTTTCCTGGTCCTATGCGACTGGCCCAAAATATTCTACATGTTCACAGAAAAGAAAGCCAAACTGCTTTTGCCCTGAACTGATGTTTAGGCTGTCGTTATTTCTGCATCCCTTAGATGAAAAGTTACACGTGTTTTGGTAAGGGTCTTTGCCGAGGGAAGCGTCTGAGGATTACTCTTGTTCTAACTTTCAAAAGCAATAAACTAAAGCTCAAGCGATAAAAATAAGCTAGCTATAAATTTCTAATTTAACAATTATTACCATAAACGTAATTATGAAATGACAGCTATAGGCAGACGATCAGGAGCTTGGTGCACAGCTAAATCTCCCGCTGAGGAAGCCGAGCACTGGGCACACCACGTGCATCCTTCCAGAGCTATAACGTGATGGCACCGCTACCACGCACGGCTCCCTGCCACCACGCAGTCTTCACCAGCCGAGGCTTTGATGCACAGATGGCGGTATTACCTGCATCAGCTGCAGCCAGCTGGGAAGGGCTCTCGGGTCCACTCAGGCTCTTTTGGAAGTCGTCAAGACTCTACGTTGTCCTGCCTTTTTTTCCCCCGGCGCTGAGATGGAAGAAGTTGCCCTTATATAAAATCTGCAGCCGACCAGACACACCTTTTCCTCACAACCTCCACGTCTCATGAGCGGGCATCCCTCCACACTCTTGCTTTTTGCAAGCAACACCCAGCTGACATCTCTCTTGATTTATATCAGGTAACGTCACTGCTGCCTTGACCGGTTGCCGTTTCCCTTTGTGGCCTGGCTCGCTCAGACGCCGCTTTGTTCCCCCCTCAGGCTGTCTTAAAAAGGATGCCCTGTGATGGTGGCCCCAGTGGGGATCCCCATGCTTTGAGAAAACCAACATTTTAGGAAATCAGGAGAATTACTGAAGCCTCTAAACCTGACAGGAGGCTGATGGGGCTGCCTGTACGGGAAGGCAGCGCAGGGAGTACACGGGCACAGATTCAAGAAGGCTTATAGTAGGAAGCGATCTGCTTTTCCCAATCCTCGAGGAGTTATGGGACTTATAAGGCTCATTCCTGTTTCAAATGCAGCGCTGGAAAGAGCTTTTCTTGACAAAAAACAACGTGGAGAGGTTGCAGAAACCTGATAAATATTGGCTTTGTTAAGACCGAGCTTCAAATTGATTTCCGTTGTATCTGTAAAGAGTGTCATGAATTGGCCATAAAAAAATGAAGTTGTATTGAAATGTATAAAGCCAACAATAAATATTATTTTGAATGAGCAACGCTTATGCTAGCTGAATGAGCCAAGGGCAGCAGAAACACGCGTTTCGAAGGAAAATCTCATCCCGCAGGGACGAAAGTCTCACCCCTCAGCAGACGCCTTGGCCGGGCTTCGCAGAAGTTTCCATTGTGCAGGGCCCCAGGAAGATCTTATCTGGGGACTTTGTTCAGGTCTGGTCACCCACGTTCAACAGGGACAGACTCGGGTGGAAACCGGGCAGCAAAGGGCTGCCGACACGATTGGGAAACTGGAGAGGAGCCGGTGTGCTCGGCCTCGCGGAACAAAGGCGGAGCAGAGATACGATCATTCTCCACAAACAGGAGAGGGGTAAATACAGGGGAGGGAGAGGAGATGAGAGCTGCTGGGGCTCAGGGACAATGTTGGCACAGGAACACTTAAAGTTAGGAGAAAGCTGCTTCCACCACAGCGAGTTTTGGGCTAGCTTTCCCATGGGAATACAGAAGGCAGCAAAAACGGTCTCAGGATGCTCTTTGATACTGCACAAGGCGTTTTCTTGCAGTGACAGTGAAGTGCTCTCAGCCAGCAGGAAGGTCCTTCAGCACATGCTTCAAGGGCTTAGACGCAACAAAGCAACATCACAGACACACTGTACGAGCTCGTTTTGTTTAACACAGACTCAATCTGGCTTGGATGTGGTGTGCTGATGACAGTCTAGTCCCAGGAACAGGGAATGAACTTAGCCGCTCCGAGAAGGCTGGAGCAGTAGGGTGAAGTCAAAAAGCATGTCCACCAGAAGATGCAGCCCAGCTGCCTGCTGAGATCATAGAATGGTTTAGATTGGAAAGGACCTTGAAGATCACCGAGTTCCAACCCCCCTGCCATAGGAAGGGACACCTCCCACCAGCCCAGGTTGCCCAAGGCCACGTCCAGCCTGGCCTTGAACACCTCCAGGGATGGGGCCTCAACAACCTCTCTGGGCAACCTGAGATCCTGACTGCAGTGCTTGGTCGGTGAGGAAAAGACAGGGAGCACCGCTACAAGCTCATCTCCAGCATCTTCCAGAGGCCCTTCATGGGTTGCAAAGTGCAGAGCCATGCGAGCGCGGTCCTTCCCACAGCTGACCCCCCCAGGCAGCCCCTCCCTCTCCAGCACATCACGGTGCCCACATCCGACAAGCGGCTCTAGTCCTGCTTTTCCCATTTTCTCCCCAGGTGCCTCAGGGTGATTTACGCTTACTGGTTTTATTGCTGACTCTGCTGCTTGTCCTAATGTGCTGGGACAACCTATCCACGTTTCTCCGTTTTTGTTCTTTCAAAGAGCCTCATCCAAATGCTCAAGGCCAAGCGGTCATCATAAACGTTCACCGTGAAGCGTTCAGCAGACTCAGCTCCAGCCTTGTACATGCTACAGGAATACAGCTGCTGGCAAAAGGCAGCTACTGAGCACGTACACGAGCAGATTTCCAAACGGTTTCAGACACGCCGCTGTGTGCGCACCGCACACCCGAGCCGTTGCATATGCACAACACGGCCGCACGCTTAAATCAGATAATCTCCCAGTTAAATGGCAAGAGGCAGATATCTGTGTTCGTACCTGACATACGCGTATTGTACCAAGAGCAGCGAGCAGAAGCTGTAAGGAAAGCCGCACATTTTATACACCGCTGTAGATATTTCTTCTTGCTGTGCGAGTTTTTCTTGTTCAGTCATATCCTTTGCCTCCCTCTCACGCACCTATATTTCATTCTCTCCTTGCAGCAGTGATTTAGATATCACTTACCAGGAGGTTGAATTCAGTTCTGCAGTGACAAGGGAATATATATTAAAATGAAGCATTGCAGGAAATGCTAGAAGAGATTATCTCAACACAAATGCCGGAAAGTGGAAGGGCTTATGGAAAGACTAACAGCCGCGGAGGAAAGGCGCTCTGGAGCAGCCTCTGGCATTCTGAACTGCCCGGAGCTTGTGGATCAGAAAGACGGCAGGTAAACAGCAACAAGAAGTTTAGAAGAGTAATATTAAAGTAAATAAATACTCCGATTTTTATTAAATATTACGAAATTCGCTGATTTTTTGTTTCTGTAACATTTAGAACCACAGAAACCATGGGGAAATTCGGGAGAACTGCCTACATCTCAAACTACAAAATGCTGAGCAACATTAAAGAAAAAAAATCAGAATTTTTCCACCACAGTTTGAAGAACACCACCACATTTATGACAACTGGTGGGTTTGATACATTCCAGAGGTTTGCAGGCTACAGGAACACAAAACTTCTTCAATGTTATATGGCAAATAAAGAGAAAGAAGAGTAACCTCAGTCTGTAAAACTTCTTTAACAGGCAAATAGTAACCCTTTATTAAGAACGTACATAAACTGAATCCTGTTTCTGGAGGTGAAAAATCTAAATCTGGCAGCATGAGTTCCAGCCTGTGACGGAGCTGCCCGTACGAATACGCAGCCTGTGCTCCTGCAGGGACAACTCCTCAGTAAGTGACGGCTTCCAAATGGATGCTGTGAACATCAACGAAATCGCTCAGTTCAAATATCGATGGAAAGTCACTTCACTGATGTCAACGAGAAGCAGCCAACTCAAGAGAAAGGAGAACGCGCTCAGGTAGGAAAATTACACCACAAACCTCAAACTAGATTAGGCTGCTAGAACAAAAACTGGGGAAGGAAGGGGAAAAAATGAAAAAGGTTTTAGCCACTGACTGTCCCTGGGCTGTGAACTCCCAGCCTGCTTTCCAGATAGCTGAAGCTCACCTTTATGAACTGTTTTCCCCACCTGTCGCTTTACTGGGGAATACGGCAACGATGGCGATACAGTCGGATTTGGGCTGCAGCGGGTCTGGCCCCGCGGCCAGCGTGATGGTCAGTGCCAACTCAGTCCAGAGACTGGAAAACAAATGCACGGAAAAGTGTTATCTGACGCCGTATTCACTCTGCCTCACCGCAAGCAGCCTTGCTCAGTGGCGATTTTTCTTCCACTCCTGCTTATGAAATTGCTCAGGGAAATGGAAGGAGGGAACCGCTCTCTGAACTCCCCCTCCCAGTGTAACACGCTGAATTACGCTGACCAGAAACGCCACGGTAGTGAAGCATCTGTCTTCGCAAAGTTACCTGTGTTCTTGTTTGGTTTGGGGTGAATAAATCCTCCCAGAGCCAGACTCGAAAGCTAATTTCTGGAAACGGGACTTGTCAAAACGTGAATTAAAAACTCCTAGAAAGGAGCTGGAGGGTTTTGGTGTGAACTGAAGGAATAAAACCCTCCTCAAGTTTTGGGACTGGACTTTAGCCCAGGGTTGTCGGAAACCCACAATCCCCACAGCCAGATTTACACTTGCTTCAGCAGCTTTCATTGTCAGCAGTCCACAAGGGCAGAGCAGCTTAATTAATACCGATCACTCTTTAAAACAACAGCAAGCCTCGCCAAATCGATCCCAGGCTCGCGCTGACCCAGGACTCCCGCTTAGTGCACGTACCAGGGAGTTGTGGTGTGTTGTGCGTGGGCAGACGTCAAAAGCATCCTTTCCAGATTCACTTGTGTCTGATCGCTCACCCGGGCAGTTTCCTACAGAGGGAACTCGAGAAACAGAAACACGATCTCGGGGAAGGGCCGCGCAGAGAGCGCAGGCAGGAAAAGCAGGGAGGAGAACACGAGGCTCACGGGCGGCAGCTCGAAGGAGCCGCCTGTCAAAAGGAGTAAGAACAGCAGCATTGATTTCTGGATGCATCTGCAATGCCGAGCATAAACAGCAAGGCGGAATAAAACAGCTACCATGAGATAACAACAAATCAATGTCTCCAGGAATGTTATAGACAGGAAACTTTCTGCTTCCGAGATGCGAACTGAAGTAAAATGAGCGTAACGTTATCAGCCGCAGAAAAGGGACAAACTTCATTAACCAGATGCAACCTGACGAGCTGCAGTGCAAAAACGGAGGCACTTTTGCAGAAATGTCTTCAGGGCCTTACCAAGACGTCAGAGCTCCACAACGCAACGCTGACAGCAGCGACGGCCAAAGGACTCGCAGGGGGTCCCAAGCCACGCCAGGCAGAGAAGTGGAGGAAGTCCTGCGAATCCTTCCCCAGCGGCTTCGGGCAGGCGCCGGTTTCACGGCGTTTCGCAATATTTTGTCGGTGCCCACAGAGCCCAAGTTGAAGCCTAAGGGCTGCCCCGAGCACCTTTCTCGGGTGTACGTCTTGCACCTTGACTTTCTCAGGTCTGGCACGTCCCAGGTTTCCCCAGCAGGTCCCTTCTCACCTGGCCCCACGCAAGGCAAGCTTGGCCGCTCGCCACAAATCACCTGGTGTTCAAAGGTCTGGTCAGGTCAGCAGAAGAGGCTGTCACCTTCCCACAGGACTGCCGGGACCCCCCAGCGAAAGGCCGCGGGGCAGGCGCAGGCTCTCCGCCCCGCGCTTGGGGTGCGTGGCCAGGAGAACCCCCCCCGTGTTTGCAGAGTGTGATCTGTGCTGACATCCCTGTACGTGCGCTGCCTGGCGCACGCCCCAGCGCAGACGTGGCAGCGTGGATTTCTCAGGGATGCAGCGTGTGCCTTAAAGTCAAATCTAGTCCTATATTTTAAACAAATGAATCCCTTTCCTGCCTTCTTCCCATCACTTCCAATCACTTGCGCTGCGAGCACTGTGAACGCCTCAATTCCTCCTCACTCTTCATTCTTCCAATTTATTTTTTGCCTTCGTTCCAGCCTGGAAAATGGATTTCTGTCCATTTCATTGTCTCAGAAAGTGTCAGCTCTGTGGTGCCAACAGAGACTTTTTAAATAAAGACAGCTATTTCCATTTGACTGAAGGAGAGAAACACAGACTGAAAGTCATGCTTCTGCCTTCCCTCAGGTTTGGGGCATCTCTACTTCACAAAAAGAAAACCGATACTGAGTGAAACTACCCTTGATTGTCTCTATTAATCCCTGGGAAGAATTAGAAGCAGCCCTGTATTACACACATACATCCTCTGTAAGTAAAGATTTTAGGCTTTCTGTCTTATTCTCAGCTTTTAATAGAGACTTGACACGGTCTCTTTAGACACATCATTAGCACAGGTGGCAGAATTAGTGCTGTGCTCTGTCCAGACATTCCTCGGGGGATAAATTACAGCCCCTACAAGCAGTCAGGGATTTGGAGTCAGCATTATGTAAATAAATGCCTATTTCTAGAGAGATACCAACTGCTGTAAAGAAACTGCAGCTGAAACAAGAGAGTGAGTCCATGTTAAACAAACCTTGCTAACGAGTTAATTATCCCGATGAGTAGGACTCACCCATATGCTATTTCCCTTCCACGATCAGTCCAGTGTCGGTTGGTACAAGGACCCCGTCTCAGGGCAGAAGCCTCAAAGCACCAGTGCAAGGCTGAAACGAGGACACAAAGAAGCGTTAGAGGAGATAAAACCTGGAGCAGGCTGGAGGGGGTGATGAATACGGTCCCGCTGGCGGAGAGGGCAGCTGTCCTGCCTCGGACCCTACTGCGGCTCAGCATCCCGATTCATGCCTACAGCTAGTGTGGGTAATTTTGAGTACCCACCCCCTGCCCAGCTGCTGTGCACCAGGGAGACGCTACAGATCTTACACGCATCTTCCCTTGGCTCCTGTTGGCAAACTGAAGGGCAATTTTGGGGAAGAAAAAAAAAAAAAAAAAAAAAAAAAAAGAGGGTGAAAACCTCAGCTCTCAGAGAGGGCAACAAATGAAGCAGAGCAAGAAACAGCCACATTTCCTCACCCCATGATGCAGGCAGTGCTGCGAGCCCGGAGGACCGGGGCGCACGCTTGCCCACACCTTACACCCCCAGGGAAGCCAGCCACCCTCGCCCCGCAGAGGTTTCCCCAGAGGCTGGCGAAATACACCCACGCACTGCAGCCAACAAAAGCACCAGGGAGAAGCCCCCCGGGGACACGCCGGGCGCAGGAAAACGGCCCGATGTACACCCAGCGCGGGGCTGACACGGCCGGAGCAGCCGGAGCCGGCGGGACTCGAACCGGCGGCCCCGAGAGCAAAGGGCGGCTCAGGGCGGCTCCGCTGCGGACCGGGGAGCTGCGGGGCGCGGCGCAGCTTGGGTTGTACCGCCCCCTGCTGGCGGCGTGCGGCGGCTCTGCGGGACTCCCCTCTGTATCCCACCCCCCCAGCCTGGGGAACAACGCACCACCCAGAGATGAGAAAGGGGGTGCGGGATCAGTGCAGAGCAGCGGCGGAAGAGCTTTGCTGAAGCCCGATGCCGTTTAACACGCGGCTGAAGCGCTGGTGTTTACTCCGTTAGAGCTGGAACCGCACGGAAAAGGGTTGGGAATGTTACGCTGAAGAGAGACACACAGGATAACGCTCTTCTAAAGCAACTCACAGTAGGGGCAAATCGATTCCCGTGCACAAAAAATGCAATATAGAAAAAGAGAGAGCTCATTTAATTCCCCTTTAACTCTGAAAAACAATTTGATGCGGTATCCGACACATTGCAAAGAACTAAGTATGAACCTAGAAAACAAATATAGCACAGTGGAGCAAGTCACACACCATGCCCTAGAATTTCACACTGTAGTGTGAAGTTTAAAAGAAAAAAAAAGAATTTGGTTCAAGGCCAATTTCACTCACTCACACAGTAAAAACAAGACTTCGTTAATGTTGGAGCAGCACAGATTGATCCATTAACAACATCCACTAACAAGCTCCGCAACCAGAGCTCTGTACGCACACAATGGCAATATACTCACCTACACAGGCACGCCAAAGGAACCCCGCCATCTGCGAGCGAGCGGCCCCGCGGCACTGCGGGAGCGCTCACTACGTTACTCAGCAGCGTAGCAGAAAAAAAAAAAAAAAACAAAACAAAAAAAAAAAAAAAACCAAACACAACAAACCGTCATGGTTAAAAACTTGCTGCTGTCTAATTAAAAGCTAAATAAGGTTCCACAGTTGCTTTTAGCATCCTACCATTTAGCAAGAGAGATCCTTTGTAAACATTTGGGGGCACAGATGCTTACAACTGGAATTTGTGCGTGAAATTACGGAGTGCTCTGCCGAGACATTTCGGCTGGATCACCACAGATAACGGAACGGCCGAACCACAGCACGCAGCCCTTAATATTGTCTCCAAAACGAAGAATGGGATTCTTCAAGGCATCACCAGGCTCTGGTAATTTCCAGCAGCCTCTCCTGACTGCAGATGCTCAGACCATAAATAATCACTACACATTTTTGCTGCCACTGATATTTTATTGCCTGAGGCAACCACTCGCTGGTCTGCCTCCGAGATAAGGCTGGGCGGGCTTCAGAGAGCTTGGGTACTTTGAGTGGAATCTTCTCAACATCAAAGTCCCAGTAGGGTTTTTAGTGAGACTTTAGAAAGCAAGTTAAGGATTTTTAATGTGCCATACACCAACTAGCATCAAAGCGACAGACGTCTGCGGGGAACCGCTGCTTAACAAAGTCACCGATAGCACGGAAATAGAGCTGAACTAAACAGCTTCAGCACTAGTATTTTGAGAAACTTTTATGTACAGGAGATGAGCACTCTGGAGGTTTATTTGGAGCAGAGAGCCTGAATAAGAAAAATGACTTCCCTATTTGCCATATAAAATTACTCAGATGAAAATGAGGTCTTGAGGTTCTTTGCGCTTGTGCCGCGCCGCGCAGACTAAATACTCTCATTGGATTATGATACTTCGCAGCTCTCGCACGTAGAATCAAGGTCATCTCTGGCAGTTAGCAAGCGAGCTCTGCTCCCTGCTCTCTGCTATTTCAGCACGCAATTCTTTTTTTCTTTTTCAGCAGAAGTTATTGCTAAGCAGGGGCTATCTGGGCTGTCAGGAGAGGCGCCGTGTTTAATGTGACCACCGGCATCGGCAATATTGCTGCACGGGAAACACAGCCGTGCTGCTCAGACTCGGACTCTGATAAGACGGGCGACTTGTAAATCATTTTCTCCTGTTGTTCATTTCTGCCCAGGAACCGCCAAGCATCTTGTCGCTCGCACCGAGTTCTCTGCGTGGCTGCGACACGGCGCCCTTCAGAACCGGTGGCCAAGGGGCTCGTGATCGAGTGGCCGGGAGGGCAGGGTGGCGGCGCTAAATCGCGCCAGCAGCCAGGGCAGCGCCTGTACCTCAGCTGCAACAAAGAGCATCTGTTTTGTCAACCAAAGCGCAATTCAGCACGGAGGAATCCAGGCGCTGCCGTTGCACTGTGAGCTTTATCACTCTCAGCGACACAAGCTGCTTCTCCGGAAGCCGGAGCAACCATACGTTTTCCACCGGTTACCTCTATTTTATAGAGAATGATAAAGACAAGCAAGGGCAAAGAAACGCCGCTGTGGCAGAGCGGGATACGTGGTTCCCTTCCCCAGCGCTCCACACCCAAAACGCGTGTGGAATGCCTGCTGCCTCACACGGCTGATGGGGCATTTAAAGACATCACACACAGAAAACAAAATGACGGCGGTCGTCTGTCTGTCTTGCCTGTGATACGGTAACGGCTTCAGATCCACACGATTCTCACTTGTTTTCGCCACGCCGCGACGCCAGGAGGAGATAAGGCATTTTGAGGCTTAATTTTCTAAGGAGAAAAGCGGGATCCCGATTAGATGCCTGTTCCTTGTGAAAGACAACGTGCACCCAGCCCTACATTGCTACCCCTTCACTTTTTATTCTTATTTTTAATATTTTAAAGTAACAGCCTCTAGCATCTTTTCAGATCAGCAGGCAACATGCCTACAGCTGCCATGGCCCCGTTGCTGAATATTATGCTGATGCCATTTGTGGGAAGCAGCGAGCCTAAACTGAAATGCTTTGGACAGCTTTTCGTAAACCGTTCTGCTTGGACAAAAGCAGCTATCTGCTGTGAGCCAAGAGCTGGGCAGAAGTGGGTTTCCCGGTTGCCACGCAGCTGAAAAGAAAGAATCAAACAAATATTATTAACTTAATGCCAGCCCTGGGCGCCTCCACTGGCTATCAAGGCCACCTTCGGCTTTACCAACACGCAGCGACTTGTAAAAGGCTGAGCTGAAACAGTATTTCAGGGCTTGAATTGCTTCGAATCCCCAAGGAACAAGTGTCAGGGCTTTCAATAGCTATGGTGCTAATAATAAAACAGGGACCTCTTCCAGCATCGGAGCACAAACAGTAGTTATTTCTCTTTCAAAGCTTCGATTCCTAAAACCTTTCTTACATTCAGCTTGACATCAAAACACCCATCTCATTCACTCAGACTGTCACAGGAGAATTGTGTGCTGCTATTAGAAATAGCCCTGAGGTGAATTAAGAACAGCCTGTAATGATGTTCCACTACAGCAACTTTATTTCTACCAAACCAAATAAACGAGCAATATTTTATCTGATGTGCTTTGGCTCAGCAGAGAGCGGCAGCTGCTCCCCATATGATTTATTGAATGGATGTTTTCTAAATAGCTGAAGTCGGGCTCTGAACCCAGTCACAAAATCTCCTGTTCATAACAGCCCAGCGCAGAGATGGGGAAGAGAGAAATACAGATTCTGGATAGTGGCGAGTTTGGGCATGAACCATTTTATTTGCAATTTTTTTCCCCTATGAACAGAACACACAGGCAAGAAGCTGTATAACAAAAATCTATGAATATTGATGCTCAACAGCTGGCAGCAACCACACAGGGCACAGAGAAGCCTCTCGTTGTACAAATGCAGAAGCGCTCCAGTCCCTTTCCATCCAGCAAGACGTGGGGGAACAGCAGGCGTTCAGAGGCACACAGAACGCCTCCAGGAGACTGGTGGATGGCGGGTAAGGAAAGATGGACCTTGCTGCTTTTTTGGAAGTGGTACGGGCAGCAGCTCCCGGCGCTGCAGTCACACTGGGGTACAATACCATCATCTACCCAGTACGCCGAATTGCTGCACCAGTTGCACCGGAACAGCCAGCCCCTGGCACTGTGGGGAGATAAGCAGAGATGGAAGTAAAAGACAGAAAAATAAATCACAGAAGCACAAGATCTCCAGCAAACAGGACCATGGCGTATGCAGCTAAAGCAGGGATTTTTGGCTTTTGGAGAACTGGCAGGAGGAAATGTATTTTCACATTGGCAAATCAAATATGGGATATTCTGCCAAAGGACATCTCCAAAGCCAAGAAGTTAATTAGATTCAAAAGAGGTCTGGACAGTTACACAGACACTGAGGACACAGGGAAGTATCGCAGTGACCGATAACACATTTCAAGGATATTACACTTCGGTGGGCTCCAGCTCCTACTCCCAGAGACTCCAAGACCAAAACCGCGAGGGGAAGCAGATGGGTGGTTCCACACGTGCTGCAGAGTGCTGGTACCTCCCTCTGAAGGGCCTGGAAGCAATAGCTGCCAGCAAGAAGCGACAGTCCCGAATGGACAGAGATGACCTGTTCATGGTATTTTAATTATTTTAATGCCAGAGCAAAGGGAAAAACTGATGAGGGCAGAGCAAAATCCTGACAAGATGTCGTGGTTTACCCCCAGCTGGCAACTGGGACCACACAGCCGTTCACTCACTCCTTCCCCCCCGCCCCATGGGACAGGGAGAAGAGGGGAAAAAAGAGGAATAAAAAAAAAAAAATCATGGGTTGAGATAAAGACATTTTAATAGAACAGTAATGGAAGAGAAAATAATAATAATGGTAAAAGAATATACAAAATGAGTGATGCAATACAGTTGCTCACCACCCGGTGATCAGTTGCCCAGTCCATCCTGAGCAGTGATCACAGATTCCTGCCCCCCGGCCAACCCCCATTTCTATACTGAGCACAACATCTATGGTATGGAATATTCCTTGGCCAGCCTGTCCTGTCTGCGCTCCCTCTCGGCTTCCACGGGAAACTGAAAAAGTCCTTGACTTAACATAAGCATTACTTAGCACCAACTAAATCAATGTGTTATCAACATTATTCTCATACCAAATCCAAGACACAGGAGCTACTAGGAAGAAAATTAACTCCATCCCAGCTGAAAGAGGACACAAGGCAGCAAGTGCCCGGCAGACACAGCGCTGGGATTCCTCACCTATGAAAAACGCCCAAATATTTATAGCCCGAGGAATGCCAATCACCCAGTTCCACGCACTGGCTGAACATTTGCTCCGGGAGTAGAAACGCCGTCCCTGAGCTGCTGGGGATAAGGGACCGGAGGGACTCACCGGACCGTGATGAAGAGACACCCGCTCCAAGAATTACCATCTGTGGAACTGCTGATTAAACACAACCAGGCTGGGAGGAAAGCTCAAACAGCATCCTTTTGTTGGCTTGTAGTTAGCATGGGTGCCCCTTCTCTAACAAAACATCAGGGAAGCCTTAAGAAAAAAAAAAAAAAATAGCTTAAAACCTTCACAAAATGCTCACAAAGGCTTGTCCCGGTGCCAGTTCGAGTCCCTCTGTGCAGATTCTCAAACCAAAGAAACCTTTGATGCCAGTGGGGGCACACGTTCACCACAATATTTCACTCCATGGTTATCTCAAAAAAAAAAAAAAAAAAAAAAAAGTATTCTCTGGTACTTTGCCCTCGACTAATGTGCACTTAAAGAAAGAAATAACCCACCTGGCCTTGCCACTGAAAAGTGGCACAAACATTTCCCCAAGCAGATTATTGGCCAGAAGTACAGGAGCCAAGTTATAAACAGGTTAGTAATTCAATAAACAAAACTGTAAAGCATTTCAAAACAGACCATACAAACCTCATTTTACCTGCCCTCCTACAAAGGCAGTCAAATATCTGTTTATGAGATTATAACTACCTATTTTCTATGCCATTCAACAAAAAAGAGAAAAAGAATCAAGATAAAAAGAGAGCATATTTTAGCTGTAAAGGATTTATTCATTCGATTTACATTTGAATCAATTATCCAGGCGAAGCTCAAACACTGCCAACGTGATTTAGGTGACTGAACACACATCATAAGTAGTGCAGCATTCAAGTCATATAATCCGTATCTGCAGTTTCTGGATGGCTTCATGAGCAGGAAGAATACCCTGACGCACAGCGCGCCTTTATTTCCCAGTAGCAGCGTGCTTTGCCGTAGTCAGGAACGGCCCCCGAAATCTCTCATTCAGAGAAAACCCTTAGTTTTACGTTCAGCCCAGCGGACTAGGGATGAACTCCCGGGACAAGCGCGCCGGCTAGACCTGCGCTGAGCACAAGCCGCAAGCTGAAGAGCCGTGCAAGAGCAGGGCATGGACTGACGAGGCCGAGCCGGAATTTTGCCTTCCCACTGAGCAAGCCACGAAGCCATCCCTGCGGATCACTCTTGGAGCGGGCTGAGACCACGGGAGCGCCCCTCGCTCATGCTGTGCACAGAGGAAAAGGCAAACAGCACAGCTGCCTCTTGCAGGTTTTGACAAGGATGGACGTTACCTACAGAAGCTTCACCCATGGTGCTTGGCAGCAACAAGGACGCTGGTGGAAGCGCTCACCACCTTCCCCCTCGCTCACCCCCCACACCTACAGCCCGGCTGCGCGAGGTTTCTCACGGGCACTACTCCGTGACCAAACCTGCAGGCAGCACCTTCCTGCCACTGAACTCCCGTTTGGCAGGAAAGTTATGGACCAGCCTCTTGGTAGGACCTACCCTACGCTTGTAGAAAGTCACTCTCCTCTACTTTCTGAAAGGTGGAGGGGAGGTTTTGCGGCGATTTCCCATCCACAGGACAGGAAGAGAGGTGGGGAGGCCACCACCAGCCCTGCAGACTTCCCAGCAGCCTACCATCACGTTTTGACACACACGTGTTGGGCTCGACCTCATGCCAAGAAAAGGTTGAACGCCGCCAGTTCATGGGGGTATCTGTGCAGCTCCGCTGCCTGAAGGGGGGAGGGGGGGAAGGAGGGGGGGAGGAATCCCTTCTGCTCCCCTGCGGGGCACCTGCGCCCCCTGTTTCGTGTGGTCTGCATGCGAAGCGCAGCCGCTCGCTCCGTCCCTGGAGAATATGGGGAAAAAGATCACAAGGAAATTGCTGGTAAAGTACAGCCATTTACGTAGAGCAAGCAAAAGAAAGCCAGAACAACAGTCAATGTCCCAAACTTTCCCCTGAAGCATACAGCCAAGTCTGACACGGGTTTGGAATGCGGCACTTTTAGCAGAATGCATTCTTAACAAGGAGACTGTTTAGATCCCCTGTACTTCCTTAGCTCTAACCCAAAAGCAGACCCAGGAGTTTTTTCTCCCCATTAAAATCAACTAATTGAAGTTTTAGAATAAAGAATTAAGTTAATTAAAATATCTTTAGCTCATTATGGTCTTTCTCTTTACCGTTCAGCGTCAGAGACACAACAGCAAGCAAGTCCTCCTGTACCTCAAGATTTCCTTTTTCTTGCAGTAGTTATGGCACACAATACGTCTCTGGGAGAACAACAGATGAAAAAGAGCTCAACTAATTTCACAGCCAAAGAGTGAATCCTCTCTTCCGCTAAGTTTTTCTCTAGTGGAACATATCTACTCTGCAATAGAGTTTAGCCTTGTACCAATGCAAGAAGAGAGACAAAGAATTATGAAGCTATGAATCCCATTAGCATCAAAATGCAGCTACAGAGACAAGGGGATTTTACAGAGATAAGATATTTTTTGAAAGAATACTAGAAGGAGGAAAAATTTCTTTTACAAAGCACACATTTTTCTTACACCTGGAATTCACAGCACATTATAAAACTGAATTTGTTGCTGTTGTTTTTACATTTACAGCATAAATCACTAAAGGCTTGCTTAGGTGGGCAGGAAAAATCCATTTTTCATTGTATTAACTTCATACAATTTAAGAAGCCTTTCAAGACCCACATAAACGCAAGTAAACACTTCTGAGTCGAGCTGGTGCTGGGCTAGCCGGGGCACACAGCCGCACAGAACACAACCAGCTGGACCTGCCTTCTGCAGACATACCTGCACCACCGCTCCAGAAGGCGGAAAGCACTCAAATCACAGCCGCTCCATCTACTCAACGTTTGATTTAAAGCCCTTAGGAAATTAGCGTTTCCAGAACACCGTTTCCAGTATTGCAGGGTGCAACCCTGTTTTATCCTACGTCCTCGCACATGTGGCAGAACGCACAGGCGAAGCAAACACAGTGTGCAGAGAGGCGCAGAAAAAGGGGACGGGCACACGCGACAGTGGGGAGAGATGTCCTTTGAGCCACGTCCCGGCTGCGATGCACAGGACATGTTTCCAAGGACAATGACAGCTTGTTTACAAATCCTGCTGGCAGCAAGCGTAAAGGGCCAACTAGTGTTTAGGGACAGGAGACGCCTCCTCAGAGGTATTTGGTTCTGTGCAGCTTCTGCTGGACATGGCATTTTAAAAAATGTGGCGTTGAGAAAAGCCGTTACGCACTGAGATAGTACAGGGAAGGGGGAGAGAAGACTCGCCCTGCGTCCCAGAGGGATAACCCGTATCCCTGTGCAGGGGGGCAGTAAACGTCCTTGCGTCAGTCCTGGGATCCCGAGTGTTGGGATTTTTCCAACTTTGACGCATGCCGAAGCAACAAACACAAAGGTGTCACCAGCCTTGGCCTGCCCGGTCTCCCCGTTAAGGTTTGACTAGAACCGGGATGCGCGACAAAGGGGAGTACCAGAAAAGTTCAGTGCAGATACTTAACAAATTTATTTCGTATTTGCGAAAGCTTACGTGCGTTTACAATAGGGGAATATTACTCCAGTGACAACATGCTGCCTTTACTCAATTCATAGTAAAATGATCTTATTGCAATGTGAAAGAACAGATGGATTTGGTGCACACATCTGGAGATAAACAAACCCAAGTCAGGTGTATGCAGAAACACGCATCAGGGCTTTCGGATTTTACTCTTCAGCCCCCCAGACAACCACATCTTCATACTACACACACACACACACACTGCTTTAGCATATAAACCGCGCAGTCTAAGAACCAAACCGATGGCTGTGTATATGCAAGATGCCCCATTCCCAGCCCGCCTCTTACAAATTAACACAGGTAGAATACGCAATTGCTCCAGCAAAGCACAGACACTTGAACTGCTCCAAAAGGGGGCGAGGGGTGGAACAGACAGACACCAAACCACAACCCGTCTTGGCTTGTATAATCGGGATTTTGACAAAGAAATCGGGGAATAAGACATCCCTGTGGGCTTACAGTTGATTTCCAGAACAAAAGCTCCCAAGGGCTCTCTGAAGGAAGTTGATCTGAAAAACAAAAGATGACCTCTTAAGGCAGTCAGAACACATTGCTGAAATCCTACCCCATGTCAGCCAGTAGGAAATGGTTTCCTGCTGGAAAGGCTTTGCGCATCGTTGCCATATTTGCAGGAGACAGTGTGAAAGCTGTTTTGGCATCGCGTGGCATCGTCATGGGTCTGTCCCCCGCTCCTGCCCACAACCCACTGCCGGGATGTTCACCACCACTCCGTAAGCTGCTCCCACACAGCTCCTTGCAGAAACTGCCAAGAAAGCTGCGGTGAAACTTCACAAATGGCACTCGGCTCGCACTTACCTCTAGAGGTATTTCAACGGAGTGGTTATGTTCTTGGGGTGGCTTAGGCATATATGATTTTTCCCTTTCTTGAATGCAATTACAGCTGCACGGAAACAGAAAGATTTATGGATGAACCATCAGTAGAATCGATATACCAGATCAGGTGGAAACCCACGGTTTTGAGCTGCTGCTGAACTATATTAAACCACCTAAATTAACTTAATTAGGTGTCAAAACAAGTCTGCTTGATATATAAGAGATATTTGTTTAAAAAAAAAAAAACTCAGTTCAGTTTAAAAAAAAAAAGCAGGCTCAGCTCCCAATCAAGGTAGCCCCTCTGATAAACTTTTAAAAGCTGCCTTGAGATACAGGCCATCTCCACAAAAAGTTCTCTAGCTCTTCTCAAATTTATTTTTAGATATCAGGGATGTCAATATTCAGCAATTTAAAGACAAAAACCAGATCAGAAATACCAGTCAACAACCGATTCAAGAGAAAATAGGGAGACAATTTCGGATGAAAGCTCACCTTGGCAGGCCTGAACTTCCGATAAGCCCTCAGTGCTGCTGCAATTAGCTCTCCATGGATCGGATGGAAACAGCCACATCACAAGACGTTGAACTTCTACATAGAAAAAGAACTTTGTCCATCCCCACCCGCCTCCTCTCTCTTTTCCGTTAAGTTTTTCACTTCCCATATGTTTAGGGCAGCATTTAAAGATAGAGCAGCCTCTCTAACAATTAGCGCACACTCCCAGGGTGCTGCGCCCGTCTCGAACCCGCCGACAGGTCGATGCGCGCGCAGCTGGAACAGGCACATCGCATACGGGGCGCCCACAGCGTCACAGCCCATAACAAACACCCGGACAGAACGGGAAAGCACCAGAGCATCTCCCCAGCAGCATTATCAGGTGCACAAGGAAATTGAAAAGGAGAATCGCTTACAATTTATACCGTGCAGCACCCTCCTATGCCCAACGGAGAAGCAGCTTGAAAGTATTTTAGGTGTCTGAAGCACACGAGAATGTTATTTCATTCCAGGCTCAGAGATTTAAGCTTAAGTCAGGGGAAAAAAAACCTAGGCCTGGATTGTTTTTCCTTTTCGAGGTGTCAAAATCTCAGCCGTGCTGTCACACACTGTTTCAGAGATGTTGTTGTTCATTAGCACTGCAGGACTCAGCGGAGATTTCCCCCTCCTCTAGAGATGGGGCACAGAAGGACAACGAACACTGCTCAGATGGGTTTAAGGTGTAACAAAACGACAGTTCATTCCGCTCCCAGCAGGGACCCGTTTGCCGCTGCCCTGGAGAGGTGACACTGGCATGGGCAGGAAGACAAAACCAAGGTTCTGCCCCGTTTCAGCAGCGTGGGTGTGCAGAAGGGGGTCTCGCAAAGCGTGTGCTCCGCGTCTATGCCTGGAGGAGCCGAGTGAGAAAAACTGTCGCCTTTTCTCTTCCTCATGGCTCTAGGGAATGCAAACAGAAATGAGCTGTACCTTGGTTTTTAACTCAAAACAGGATGCTGTTTCTTAACGTGCCTTGCGTCGATATTGCTGCAGACAAAGTGAAACTATTATGAAACAAAACAAACCATTATCAGACAAACGCAATTGAGAGAAATAAGAGAGCTGACCACGAGGAAGTGATTTGAACCCAATTTAATGTTTTTAAGTGCTGCCTCCAGGCTGCTGCCTCAGGAGAGGGCAGTCTCAGCAAGCGATTGAACTGCGCTCCTCTCCTGTGAGCGGGGAGCCAAGAAACCACAGCAGGCTTCATTTCACAGCTGCCTCCAGGCCAGTCAAGCCCACAACCCAAAGTCTGGTTGCCGGGAGCCTGCCACGGCGAGGTCTGCACCCGGGGGGACCGCAGCTGAGAAGCCCCACCAGTCACCTCGGCGCTGGCAGCAGGTATTCCTCCTGAGGTCCCCGGGCAGCAGAAGAGACTGCAACGGCTGGATCGCCGCCTTCCCGTCTACATGGCTCGCAGTTCATGCACTGCGGTGGGAACTCCGCATCTACCTAAAATAAGAGCATTTTCCCTCTCCACAGGGGTAGGGCCACAGCCTCTTAGCAAAACGGCTGTATGCTAGTCTAAAATCTGAAATGGTTCACACCTAATGAAAGGCTGTGGAGAACCAAAGCAGTAGGACGGTATCACAGTGAGCTGGCACCCGCGTAAGTCACTGAGCACAGGGGCAGAGGTGAACCCACCAAGAAGAATTTAAAAATCAAAATATTCTCAGTGGGTGACACTGATAGGCAGAGACACGGAGGAAACCTTTCCCCAGGCACTCGAACAAATAGCTGTTCTGCTGGAAATAAACCCAAAACAAAGGTGGTAGATAGAAAATAAGAGCTGATGACAGCTCTTCGCAAGGGGCTGTGGCCCACACAGACTTTTCTGCATGTGAAAAATCAGCAGCACTCACCTCAGGCTTATTCTGACATCGGTCAGACTCGCATGGCCTGCGCAGTCCCCGACACCGACTGCGCTGTCTGGCGAGGGGTCTGCCAGCAGGACCAGCACGCTGTGGTTCAACCCGAGAGGGACGGCGCCAGGGATGAGGGCATTTCCACTGCAGAGGCAAAGCCACACCGAGTATGCACCACGTACCATCGCAGCTCCTGAAAGCCGCTCTCTGTAGGAAAAAGCAGGATTAAAACCCACTTCCCTCAGAAGCCACCATCGTTGCTGCCCTTCCCAGAGCCCTCTCTCGGCACAGCTCTGCAGAAGAGCCTCAGTTTCCGACAAACGCTGCTCATCACGAGTGGATGGATGCACTGACATTTCTGCAGGGGAACATGCGTACTTCTCAGGTGACTGCTATATCCCAAAGCTCTCAGTCTGCCGTGAACACCGTTGAACCCCAATACGCCATGGCTACTCCTGACCAGAACAGGCAGCATCTGAGCTGGCATCTCACCGCCCCTTCACTAGGGCACAGACCCCAGGAGCTGGGGAGCTGCTGAGAGCTTGACGCAAACCTGCACACTGCTAACAGCCTCCAGGATCCTCAGGAAATCTTCTTGGCTCTTCATCATCTACCATTTTTTGGGACTCCGCACATATTTTAAACAAGAAAAGACCTAGGTATAGCGTTTCATTTCTGCAAAGTTTCTTGATGAAAAATTTCTTTTCAAAAAGACACCTTGATCCCAAATCCAAGGACACACTTGGCATCGATTGGAAGAATTGTAACATTCATGATGTACAAACTGTGAAACAAGACTAGAAAACACGAGCAAAGGTATTTAGCCTCAGAGGACCCCGCAAAGCAGCTCCTGCAGGGGCCTTTATTTACTTTTAAAACATCAACAATACCAAAAAAAAACCCACCACAAAACAAACCCACCAACACCCTCTAAAGATGCAGAACAGAAGAAAGAACTGTCCCTAACAGCCCTGGCAGGAAGCGAAATGCAGAGAGAGGATGGAGAGAACTGAGGCTGGCTTTTTCAAGGCAAGTGTCCAAGGCTGTCTTTTCTTGCCAAACAGACACAATTATCCAATAAAATGGGGTTTTTTGGTTTTATTTTGCCTTGTCATTTCTCTCCAGATAACCCCTTGTAAATGGGGTCTCAGCTTCAAGTTGTTTGCAAAGGCCTCTCCCTCAATTAGCTTGTTGATCCTGCGGGCAGGCTGTAATGGATGTACTCAACGCACCTTTACTTATCACATAAGTTCCTCCTGCAGCCACCAGTTTTGCTATAATGCATACGACGCTCACTGCAGAGGCACCTTAGCCTACAGCTGGACCTCGAGACCTTGTCAGAAGACACAGAAGCATGCAGAAGCCTTTGTTCTGTTTGCCATTCACCCTTTGATAGCTATTGAATCCACCTTTAATTCTGGGAACGAGAATCTGCTCATTTCAGACTCCAAAAGGATATTTGTTGAATCTTCACAAACTGTAAAGAAAAGCATCGCCATTAGGACTAATGCTCTGGGTGCTGACCTGTAACTATGGAAGAGCATCTAAGCTGTCATTTTCGCACTCCTCTTACGGGAGGTAACACTCAAAGGAAGCACAGTGCGGGCTCTCTGTTTTCAGTCACACAATAGAATTCAGATTTCTGGATGTGTGCAGGTGCACCCAAGAAAGCAAAGAGACATTCGTGGTTTTAATTCAAGTGGATCGCAGCTGAAAAATAGCTGATGCTGTAGGATAGATGGAAGAAGCGAGTCTTTCAAAACTCGGTGGCGCTGAGGAGGAAGGGGGTCTACAAAACAAGACTGGCTTAGTTTCCTAAAAGAGATGACATTCCAAATGACCGGGACCTTAATAGGACATATAAACAAACAGGGCAGGGAGAAAAAGGACATAGAGAAATGCTTATGCAGTGTGCAGAACAGCTGGGATAAAACCGGACAGGTTTTGCTCACCCTTCTGTTATGCTTCTTGAGAGACGATGGTGCCTTCTGCATTTGAATCTCATGGTGACATCAGCAGACCACACAGGAGACACTAAAACCTTCATCATCTTCAGCCTTATTAACCGCCAGGGACACTCCCATCAGTACATCAAAGAGAATTCTCCCTTTGCCACCTTTCTCACTAATAATTTGGACAGACAGACAGGCATACCCAATAACGCAGAAAAGCGAGTAGAAAACCCTACAAATACATAAGGTGTTGCAAATTCTCTTTTTACTTTTTCTCTAGAATAATCCACCCAACATCAGTGACTTCAGAGCCTGAAATAGTTTGCAAGGCAATTCTGCATTGCTATTTGAAGCATACTTTTAAGTAATGCGAGTCTCTATTTTTACTTAACACGCTCTGATCTGTTCAGGGAACACAAGGTGGAAGCCAGAGGTCCTTCCCCCGGACAATCCAGCCCTGGCAACAGCTATTCACGTGGCAGCCATCCGACAAACCGCTCTGGGTGTGCCTCGGAAAACCCAATCCGCAAAGCTCGTCTGTGCAAATGTCTCATCGTGCGCTGTTACGACTCTCAATTCCCCAAATCATGAAACAAAGATCGTTTTGTGCAAAACATTCATAATAAATACAGCTAACATTAAAAAATAATAAGGAACTTGCCCTGTTGCTTTACTCTTATCTCTAATGATGAGAAAAATGTGCTTAGTTCTGAGAAGTTGAGTGATGAGATCTGGATACCAAATAGCCCCACAGCACAAAAGCTTAGGAATACAAGACACCAGAAAAAGGCCTTAAAATCTTAGGAAAATTAGACTGGAAAGCCAATGAATTCATACACCTTCCCCATGCTAGGACACAGAGGCAGCCTTAGCGCTGACTTCTCAGGCACCTGTCCCTCCAGGCAAACGTACCCCTCCTGAGCTCGCCTGCAGATCCTTCTGGCTGTGCCACCAAACCAAAGTCCTTCTCCCTCCAAAGTAAAATGAGCAAATAAACACACTCCATCCACAGCACGAAGTGAAGGCGCGCTGCTCCAGCGGCAGCCAGTGTACCAAGAACACATCCTGCAGTCCCTCCTCCTCCACCCTGCCGGCTCCAGCAGGTACCCGGAGCCGCAGGGAACCCCCTCAGATAGAGATCGTCCTGCTCCAGTTGCCCGAGCAGTGACCAGGCTGGAAATGGTCCTTCGCACAGGTCACGCTAATCTCTGCGGCGGCAGCAGTGACTCACAGGGTGACAGAGGAAAGGCCGACCCGCAGAATCATGCTCAGTGCAGGGCTTCCCCTGCTTACATGGAGAGCAGGATGGGACCCTCTTCCTCACGACCCCCCAGCGTCCTCTCTCCTCTCCCACCACCCACCCTGCGCAGCGCATCGTCGCATCGCCCGCAGGGAGGTGAACACACCCCGCTGCCAATTTTCCATGATGGAGGCAACACACTCTGCCCACCCGAGCCCCCGAGCTGCTGCTGGCTGTGATGTTATCAGCAGCCCTTGTCCAGGCTCTGCTCCGTTTAAAGCTACTCCATAGATAATACGACACTTCAAGGCAGTCCTGTAATTGCACGCTAATGACCCCTCCGAGAGCTCTGCACGGCAAAAGGCTCCTGCACAAATCTGCTAATTGCTCATCTGCCACTGCACAGTAATGCCACACGCTTGGCTATAGTCCCAGGGGATACACCCCAAAAATATATACCTATGTTTTAAGTGATATTTACAGATGAAATGTCAATACCCGGCATTTCTGTCGACTGCAGGCCAACAACTTAAGGCAAACAGAAACACAAAAAGCCTCCAGTAGCCTTTCAGGCACGGATGGACACCATCTGGGTTTGAGCACCGCTCCTTTTTCTGGCCATCCCGGGTGTCACAGGAGCTCTGTCTTACCCGTCCACTTGACCAGAATCCCTGCTTTGAAAAGCTCTGCCCTCAAACCCACCACCGACGGTCCCTTTTTGCTCTGCCCCCTTGCCTCCCACGCACAACTTGCGGCAGCTTTGGGGCAGCCAGCGCGAAGGCCACTCGAGGGGAGGTTTTCGCCTGCCCTACGCAGTTAAACGTGCCGCCTGACTCGTGTCAACTTAAACTCCGAGTTGCTATTTGGCTCACCGAGCGTTAGAAGATTTGCACATCAGAGGTAATCGGTGGTCTCCTGCAGCCAGTTTTATTTCACAGGTGCCCACCCCGGCTGGAGCTTTAACCCCTGAATTTCTGCGCTGGCAGTGCCCGTTGCGGAGCCGCAGTGCTCTGCTGCGGGGACTCTCTGCCTGTGCTGGCCCAGGTATAGCAAACAAAGCAGCTGCCTGCATCGTTGCTCCTGCAGTCTCGTTCCTCACCCAAATCCAAGCTTCACACCGCTCATGTACACATACACGTTTTACACAGAGAACTTATCTCCTTGATGTCTGCCAAAATTGTTCAGAAGGATTCAATAGATAATTCTTCTGGAATAAAACACCGCTCGCCGGGTTTGTTCTCTGTTGCCCCACTCGGAAGGCTGACAGCTTCCCAGCAGGCACAGCCAGTCCCCAGCACACGAAGAAAGGCAGGAGCCAAACTGACACGAGGGAGACAAAATGCTCCGGACGCCAGAAGGTCTCTGGCAGACTTATGGGGGCTGGTGGCAGCGATGCCATCAGGACCATTGTCAAGACTCTGCTGGGTTCCCAAGCTTCAAGTGATTTCACAAGTATATTTTTCTAGAAAAGGGATAATTATGAATTAATAAAATATCAAGGCACAGTGTACAGTGCAAAACATTGTTCCACTGCTTGTGTTTATGTTTGTGTTCAACATATGTACTCAGACAAAAAAAAACCCACACCAATTACTTGTTAAAAGAAGATAAATACCTGTTTCTCATCATGCATTTGCCCCATAACTCTAAATACAGAGGAGAGGAAGCATTTACAGGCTTCCCTTTCTTTCCCTACACCCAAAAAGGCGGCTGAGACTTCCAGCATGACACCTGCCCTCCGAAGGATGCTCCTCTGCCCTTTGCTGGGGCAAGCTGCTTCCCATCGCTTTGCACTCAGCCTTTTTAAGGCTGCAACCCAAGCCGTGCTTACAGTGATGACGTCGTGGAAGCTGCCACATGTTTAAGCTTTCCTAACTGTCCCCTACGGTCTACTAAGGATAATTACCAAATAATGTGCGTGAACATGAATGCGTCCTGGGCAATTAGGGTGCCGCCAGGGAAGGGATATCAGCCTCTCAGCTGTCTCTCTTGCTGAGGGTCTCTGGCCAGCCGCCGTTATCACAACACCTCATCATCTTGCACAAGTTAACGGAACACCATGCAACGCTCCACTTTCCCCTAAGCAAAGCTGCTGACAGGCTGTTGCTCAGGATTTTAGGCAATAAAAATAACAAACTCTCAGTGTTTTAAGGACTCAGTGTTCAGAGGAAGGATTATGAGCCTGTACTAACGGTGTATTCGCACTTCACGCCAGCTGCCTCCCTGTATAAATCCGCACGGCCAGGTCTCTTCCCCACCGCACCGAGTCTCACCTGTAGGTCTCATCCCTCGGGCCCTGTAGCCCCATTCTGCTCCAGAGCCAGTGCCATGGGACGGAGCTGTGGCCCCATTCTGCTCCAGAGCCAGTGCCATGGGACGGAGCTGTGGCAGACGACCACCCTCAATGCCTGCAATGCCACAAGGACTAAAAACGAGGATCACCTGGCTGGAGAAAGGACTGCAAAGGAGACATTTTAGCCATTGCTAAAAATAAAGTTCAAGAAAAGTCCCTTTTCTTGCTCTCACATCCCTGCCCTTTCCACCAGCCCTCTACCTGCCCCCAACAGATTTCACTCTCAGAAAAGGGACAGAGGCAGCAACATGCCCACGCTGTTTGTCGGCTCTTGAGCAACCTGCTCAGCCAGTGCTCAATGAGCACGGTTTTCATCGTCTGTGTTTTGAAATAATCTATTCCAAGGAATGACTCCGCTCTCAGAGGACACTGGGAGGCCAGCACGCCCACACCAGGCACCTGAAAATCCAGCCCAGACGGGGCAAGGCTGCGGGGGCTCCCGCCTGGCGACGCTGGCGTCCTGCGACACGCACGCCCTTCTGGGGAATGCTCTGCTGGTGATGGGAGCTCCACGAAACCCACAAAGTTCAGGGTATATTCACTAACAGTTGCAATTATTGTAAACATGAATATTGGCTGTAAATATTCCTGGGTCAAAAATGACAATGTGAGGTAACAAGAATTGCAGCATTTTTCCCACGATTTTCAATTGTATTTTGGCCAGGCTGAAATTAATTTTTAATTGCTATAACTCTAAATTTAAAGTGTCTGCCCCTAGAATGGGGCAGAATTCCAACCTGTTTGCTCTAAGAGCAACAGATCTTACAACACCTTAGGAAATTAAAAGCTAGAGGCCAAAATAACTAACGCTTTGCAGACAAGGCAATTAAAACTAAACAGAGAGAAGTATTTATGTCTTTCTTTTTAAAATCTGTACATAAGTAGGAGCCTACTGTAAGGGCTATCAGGAACCCTCCAGAGCCACAGGCTGTTCCTGCACTTGCTTCATTTCAGCCCTTTCAGTGTTTGCGCAGCACAAGCTCTGGAGACCTGCTGGCACTTCAGCTGGACGCAAATCCTGCTCCCTCATCTCCCACAACAACTGACCAAAGACTAAAAGCGTTTTTAAGAACGAGACCCTTTTGGTAGGAACCAGGCATCCCCCACACTTTCAAATAAGAATATACAGAGTATAAACAAATCACAAGTTAATTATAAAACTAGTCATAGCAGGTAATTAAACACTGGAAGGTAAATCTGCTCAGATGGGACCATTCTGCTACGGAACCAACGTCCCACTTCACAAAAGACCAGCTGATGCTAACTGGTGAGTATTCCGTGTGGTTGTACCTACCTATCTCCCTGACAGCTTCCACAGTGTCACACCGCAGTTGCTGCCGAAGTAATGATAAGCCTGAGACTTTTTATACACAAAATGTGAGATATGTTCTTCAAATGACCCTCCAAGAGCTCAGAAGCTCTGAAGGGACCAGGGATGAAATCCAACCATTCACAATCTGCTGAACAGATAAAATAAAATTCATGAAGATTCTCACTAAGGACACGTTCTTTATGCACGTTCTTGTCAGTTTAACCTTTACATCTTCTCCACTATCTAAATTATTTCTGTTGAAATTGTCACTGTGACTTTAAAAGACTGCAAGAAAGTCATCTGCAAATAAAAAAAAAAAAAAAAGAAAAAGGCGACTTTCATCCCTTCAGGGATATGGACAGCAATAACATAAACAACTTGTGGGTTCAGTAGTTCACAGCACATATTAGACCAAAATCTATGATTCTTAGACACAGCATGAATCAGTTGAGCACAGTCTTGTTTAGAGATTTGCCTGATGTAAAGTCAGGACCCTGCTGGACCATATTTCTGCATTCAGTAGTGGTGAGTACTTTAGGTTAGTTTCCTCCTGAAGATACTCTAATTCACTTTCATGCCCAGTCTAGAAGACCCAGTCACTAGCATCCGTAGCCATGGTCTAGGCAACTGCACTCACCTTTACAGTGCTCTGCTCAGGATTTGCCCAGCAACCCTCCTTTCTTATCTACTGATGAAGCATAAACGCAGCCATCCTCAGAAGTGATGATTAGCATAGCTGTGTCAGGATGTTATTCACGTTTCTGTTGGAAAATCACCTAGAAGGGACGACACAGAGCAACTCATGCACTGTCTGCTCTCCTTGTTCTGTGACCAGTGGGTAGGCTTCAGAGCAGGACCGACACTTCCAACCTTTTGTACTGCTGCTGCTTCACGTCTTACATCTTTCTGCCAGTTCTGCCCGGTTTGTTTTTCCTAAAACTTCAGTTTTAGCAGCAGCTCTCTGGTTCTTGAGAGAATTGACACATATCTTGACATTTTCACCTTCTGCTGGTTGTACTGTCTGCAAACGTCAGAAGCACCATCTCATGCCCAAAGCTCCCATACTTCAAATCATACCCCACAGACCATTACACTCCTGCTTTTATCTGAAGTACATTCTACATGTTTGAAGTCCACGACAGCACTTTTTGACGGGCGTTATTTCTTTCAAAATTAAACATAAGAGAATGTCTTGTAAAGGCAGATTCTGCAGCAACTTTACTGAGCTATAAAATAACCAGAATTAGAAAGCTATGCTGCTGACCAAGATGAGGCAGAGAGAGAAGCAAGAACGTTCAGAGGTGATGCTTCTTCATTTCTAACAGAATCCATTGCTTGGGAGCAGGATTCACAGAGCAGAAGCAACAGTGCTTATGCAGGGAGCAGTTTGGATCAAGTGCAACTCTGCTCCAGGCCTTACCTAAATCACAGAACCACGCTTGCTGATGTCCTTTTGCTTGAACAGCCTCTTCTCCTTTGGGATCTTTCATGAGAAGTGAAGCAGATGCCAAATCTCTGCAAAAGTAAAAACAGGAAACAGAAGTCTCTTTAGCACCCTGAGGCTCAGACTGGCTACATAAGCCCACCCAGCATGTTTTCCTCTCATCAGCCTCACTTGTAGTTCACACAAAAACTTTCCGTTTCTTTCGCATACTTCTCATGGATTCCTCTTGATTCTCAGTAAGTGTCTGACCACTGGAAATGAGTCATGTTCCATCATGAAAAGCCTCTACTGATTTTTTCTGTCTTTCTTTCATCATGCTGCATTTAATACCATTCATTGGCTCTAATAATAACCACTGACAGCAAAACAGCATCCACTACTAGAAGCACTCGGAAAAGTCGAATCACTTGTCTAGAGCCACGCCTGGCAGGATGGCTGCAGTGGTTTCCACTACAGTCAACTTATAATGGCTCCACTGAGAATCACAGAGCCATCGGCTCAGCGCAGGATCAGCTCCAAATCCAAACAATATTCATTAGAATACCAAGAAGATGAAATCCTCCCTTATTTTCCTCAAAATCAACTGCTTTGGGAAACCCAAGAACATGATGCATTTGCAAAGCACGCAACAAACCTGCTCCGGTGCTAGCAGCGCTGCTGGAAGAGATTCCGAGCACCAACATGTAAATCAGAGTGCTGAGTCACCATCGGAGTTTGTACCTAAATTTGTTCCATTGATGTGACAGAAGATTTGTTCCACATCAAGCTGTTTATGTTATGATGTGCACATGAGTAGTTTCAGTTCATGTTTCAGTCTTCTAGAAACCAGGATATTTCTAAGAACCACAGTCCATTTAATTCTACTTGTTTTTTACTGATAGAGTACTATTAATATGCATACTGCTTTTTATTTTTATAACTTCTCCACCACTCTTCAACTAGTTTCTAGTGGGCACTTCTCCAAAACCATAATACCTCTACAAATATTCACCACAGTTCCAGCTCAGGAAAGGCTCAGGACTGCAGAACAGCGATAAAGCATAACATAACAAAGCCCATCTCCATGTGTTAATTAGCACTGATAAGAAACAAATTTAATTTGTAAAAAAATTTCTTAAGTAAGCATAAGTGTAATTTGACGAGCTGGACAATATATAATTTGAGTGCCTGCATGTACCGAACAAAGCATTCATCAGAAGAAATGGTAATTGCATAGTCCAGAGAGAGAGAGGGAGCAGCTACGTGTGCACACCCAGGTCTCGGATACACCTACGCCATCAGGAACGGGATGACTTCACTACAGACGTGATTGCATCAGGAGATCAGCCCATATTTCCAACACCGGAAGACACACATATTGCAGTTTCATCCAGTGTTACCAAAGAATGCCTTTGTATCCCTGATGGATTGTGTAGCTGGGGCTCACGCAAGCTGTCCCCAAGAGGGGAGAGCACGCTCCATCACCAAGATCTCATCTGCTCTGCACCAACTCTTTATAAAACACAAAACTTCAGAACTATTCATTATACAAACTTACAAATGAGAACGAAGAACAAACTCATTACTAGCTCTTGGTGGAGACAGAACATGATAGCTATCAGACAAACGCAGTGGCATGATAACGGGATTAGGAGATCTATAAATATAGCTTATTGGAATTAGAGGCTCTGTAACAATTTTAAAGGAGAAAGGAAACAATGCCTTAAGGACATCTGCAGTGCTGTATTAGTAGTGAGAGTGCCATTAAAGTCCAGCATACACCAAAATACTCTGTCGTCACGCAGAGTTTGTCTAAATCATCATCTCCTTGCAGGTACGTGGAGGAATTCTCTTCTCTCTCCCAAGACCCTCTTTCCCCAGGAAGGTGGTGCGTGTGAAGAAGTTGCTTACTGTACTGTAACATCAACAACAGGACAATGGCCCATCAATATATTCCTGCCAGGAATGGTTTGCAGACAAAAGTGATCCATCAAGTGCAATGCAGTAAAATCGCATTAACATGCAACAAACATCATGAGGTCAAAAAAACTGGGAATCAGGAGGCAGAAAAATTCTAATTGCATGAATCCTACTTAGTTATTTTTAAGGTTACAAGAGAACCCTGGCAGAACATAGGCTTTATATAGCAGACATTGCTTTGCAGAAATTCCTACCAAACTTACTACAGTTCTGCCCTGCTACTAGAACAGTACTGCCATTAATGTGGACCAGCATCAACTGGCTGACTAAGACACAAATCTCAATATTACTAATAAAACAGCAAGCGTCAGAAATAATAGCCATTATAAGCATGTATGATTTCAGCTGCAGAACGGAGGAAAAAAAAAAATAAAGAACTTTTATGGTGTCTTGCCACTAACATTCATCTCTGGGGAACCATCGAAACAGAGGATGCCTTTCTCTAATGCAATCACTGATGGCCTACGAGCAGAGAAAATACACAGCTACACATGAAAATGACAGCAGGTCATTGGAAACATGTTGCAGATTCTCAGTGAAGGCTGTGTAGGAAAGGTCTGTGTGTCTGTCAAAGAATCTACGTGAAGGAGAGGAATCGCACGGTAAATAAAGAGGGCACAAAAGATAAAGTTACAGAAAAATCAGAGAATATTCAAGAGCAGGGATTGGATAAAAGGCAGGCAAGGCAAAGAAAGGAACAAAGGAGAGACATTTATAAAAGTATCCAAACTTTGAATCTCTGTAGTGGTCACAGACAGAAGTTCCTGACCTAAACAGATTTAGAAATAAGGCTCCATGCTCCACCCAGACAGTGAAGCTCAATCGATTAGATCCCTATCCAGGTAAAAAATGATTACAGAAGAGCAGGGGCCTTCTGGCCTTCAACTCTTGCGAAGTCAATGCTACGTGCAAGTGCTATGCAAATTCTTAACTTTGTTCCCAGAAGGAAAACCAGAGAAACCCAGCACACAGCTGGTCCCTTCACTCCTTTCCGAGGAATAAGAGAGGAAGAGCAAATCCCCTTTTGCAGTGGGCTGGCAGGAGGATTTTAGAAGCTGTTAAAGACTGCAAGGAAAAGGAAAGACAAAGATGCATGCTACCATGATCCATGTAGAAAACACAGCAGAGAAACAAGATGTGGAAAGAGCGGCTCAGGAGAGGGATCCAGCATGTGCTCTTCCTGCAAGCAGGAACAGCTATGAAGCAAAAATCAAGTGCAACCACTCTTCATACAATCCCTCGGATACCACAACAGCACAACAGCCAGGACCGGGCTCTGGCAAGGAACATAGTCCGTGATTTACAACCTAAAATCAGAGAGTCCTAACAGAAAAATAAGTCTGTCAGTGTAAGCGGTGGTGCCTGCAGAGGCCTGCCAGCCTCCCACTGCAGCTGCTTAGAGCAACCGCTGGAAAGGAAAAGGAATGACCAACCTGGGCAATGGGCTCTTCTGTTGGGAACGAGGATGAAGGGCATTCCTGTTTTGCTTTGGGGATGGTTGGCTTCTCTGGTTTACAAGACATCGCCCTGAGCAGAAGACTCAGACATCCAACAGGCACTTTCCAGATCAGTAGCACCCGGTACCCTAATGGAGGAAACACAGTTACAGCTAAACACTAGAACATTGGCAAAAAAGGAGGCGAACACTGAACACAAGTGAAGGAGGAAGCACAGGGCCAACTGATTAAAAACCAGGATCAACATTTGGCTTTATAAGGGTCCCAAACAAAAAGCTCATGCCTAAGCGTGTATCAAGATGCTTGGAAATTAGTATCTCCTTGCACTAGAGAAGACTGCTTTGCAAACAGAAAAGGCATTTCGAGAAGGAACCTCTTTTGGACTGGCATTCTCCATCCCCCTGCCATGAAGCATACATGAGAGATGGCTCTGAGCAGCAGTTCTGGCCCTGCAGCGTGATCCCAGATTTGCTCAATTCCAAAAAAAAAAAAAAAAACACACAAAAACACACACACACCACACACACACAAAAAAAAAAAAAAAAAAACCACCAAAAACACGCACACAACACACACCCCCCTACCAACCATGGTTTGAAATGATGCAGGTGTATAGATTAACAGCAGCAGTGGGCCCCCCAAAGAAACAATTTAAACAACCAACAGCACACCTCCAATGCCAAATTCTGAATATCTGGGGAGTACTCAAGAATTTGCAAGCCACTCACGGGCTGAAATTCCTTCAAACACAAAGCTGATGTGCAAATAACAAAACACACACAAAAAAAAATCCGCAGAGATGACCCAGGTTAATCCCACCATATAAAGCCTTCCCTGGAAAACCTACACACAAACCCAGGCTGTTTACAGCGCAAACGAAAGCCCAACAGTACCACCTGGTGGTAATCCTCTTCTGCTACAGCCAGAAGCACAAAAATCATTACATTCACTCAGCATATTAAAACAAGCCATTTTAAGCGGTGGCAGACCGTTACACTGCCCTTAGAATTCACTCCTCTACACCGAGAGGGACCACCAGAAGCTTTGGGCTTAAAAGCCACAAGTTTGTCTGAAGCACAGAAAAACCACTTTCCAGAGGGAGAAAGGCAACAAGCCCACGTGGAGAATAATCTCCAAATCACCGCACCATTTCCTTTAAGCTCATCTATCCAGATGCAAGAAAAGATGCACGAGAAAGATTTTTTTGGTAAGACAATACAAAATTTACAGACTTATGAATTATGACAGCCACAGAAGACTCAACATTATCCTGTCCACCAGCATAAAAAATGAAGCAGCTTAAGAGTCCAGGTGCCAGCAATTGGGATTTTTAGACTCTCGGAAATGGTAATTTAACATTCACATCTATTGTTATTGCAGAACTGTTTGGACAGGCGAAACGGCAGTTGCAGAGACCTACAATTTCCAGGCAGACATTATTCAGCCCAGGTTGCTGAAGAGCAGAGCACAGCCCGAATAGGTAAAACAGAGAGGAAACAGGGATTAGTGAGGGTGAAGAAAAAAGCATAAGCAATACAGCTGTAGGTAAAAAAAATTATCAGATGTCTCCCAACTTTATAGCAGACCAGATACAGAAACACGTTTGGACAATTGCCAGCATGCTAAATAGCAACTATGGGGCTTTCTGTTGTACCCCATTAGCTTGCAGGAGATGGTGGATTGCTGCCAGACTAAATGCATTATGAAAGCAGAGAAGGGGGATGGGAGAATGCAGAGCCACGAGAGGGGAAAAAAAAGTGAGAAACAGGAATGAAAAGAGGAATGAGATGCATATAAAGACGACACACAATCAAGGAGTATGAACAAAAAAAAAGGGAAAGGAAGAAAAGGGGAATTCAAATGGTGGGAAAGTTGAGTAATATTTGCAAGAGAAGGCAGACAAATAGGACTGAAAGGTGAACCAGGAAGTTGAGGGAGGTGATCGACAGGGAAGACATCCGGCTTCCTCCACTACCTCACCCCATCTCCCCGCAAACGTCTAAACCTCCCCAGGCTCACCCTCCTGAGGCAGCCTTCCTCAGCAAGAGCGCGCTCACACTCATCCCAAGCCTCCGGTCAGCAGCAGCGCAGCCTGAGCCTCTCTGCCACAACCCACTCCCCATGTCACCACACTCCATTCTCACTTCACCCCCCCACACCTCGACCGCCAATTCTGCCAAATGCAATAATTCTCTGCTGGCAGAAGACGACAAGTTTTCCCTCAGCCGTAAAGCCCTGAGTCACTCCACTCCCCTCGGGCTCCTAAGCCAGAAAGGAGAATGCCTTCGGACCCCCTTCCAACCCAACGGGATGCCAGCAAAGGGCAATGCTTCCTACAGAAACTGATCCTGTCATACCCAATCAGTCTCCTGCTCTGGAGCAGCTGTCCTCATACAGTCTAAAACAACTTTCAAAGGCTTCATTTATTTACAGGTAAAAAAAAAACAAATCATAAATCATTAAAAAAAAAAAGTAAGCCCCTTCCACATTTTCTCCCAACTCATTTTTCCCAGCAAAGTTTGGTGCCAGTACGTTCTATCTGGAAGGGAGGGAAAGTTAAAAGACCAGCAGCATCGCTTGATACCATTGTGCAATGGTTAAATTACAGAACAGAGGCAGAGACCTGTCTTACCGGAGTTTGCCTGTGTTATTTTAATGGAAGCGAAGTAAGCATCGTGGCTCTCTTATCAGCTGCTGAGCAGGAGGCAACAAGCTTGAGCTCAGGAATGAACTTTATCTGGTGGCACCAGTTCCCAAGGAGTGCCTGCAAGAGAGGAAAGATTTCACTTAATGACAGTGTGGTTTAAGCCTCAAAGTGTTTTACTGCTAACACCTTGCTTTTAGGGGAGGAGATGGGTTAGGAGGTCCATTCAGTCTCGTCAACTATTTCCGCTTCTTCAGAAAAGAAAGATCCAGTGGAACATAGACCATAAACTGTAAGTCTGAGGGGAAGCAGAAAACAGGAGGGAGTGGAGGGGGCTGGCCACAGAAGGTGGAGAAAAGAGAAACGCGATAGAAAGCCAAAGGAGAATAGAGGAGATACAGCATTCCTGTGCGTAACAGTAGTTTGGGATAAACAGAAGACTAAGCGTGCATCATTTGCACCGAATAAAGGCCACGAGTGTCTTAACTGCAACAAGAACAGTAACACTCTCCCAGAGGGATTCCTCTGTCTACAGTCCAGTAAGCAAAGGTTACGTGAAGATGATGCATTAGCCATCTGGGGCAGCGCGAGTGCTGTGTACAGGCGCGTGCTAGAGAAGGGTCACACCAAAGTCGCTGCTCTTCGGAGAGGTGGCCCTATGGGGGTGCAGACAGCAGTCACCCGCTCCCGGTGGCACAGAAGGCGCAGGAGCATCAGCAGCAAAGTACAATTCCCGTTTTGATACAGGAAGGTAGAAGCAAGGAGAGAAGTAGGAGTGCCACTGATCCACTGTTATTAATATTTATATGATGCCAGTATCTCATGAGCAATAAAAATACCCAAGAGTGATTTTATACAAAATATTCACTGCTTGTTTGAGATACACAGCCACAACAGTTTGCTGCACTGCCGTACAAGAAAAGAGTCTGACGTCTTCTCTGTAAAGTATGGAACTCTTGAAGAGATGCGTCAGGTCTTCTGGCAGGAGAAAAACGCATTGCTTGAAAACCTGGAAGAGAGTTACAAATGGTTGATGTTCAATTGTCTACATACCGTTCCGTAGCAAGAAGTAAAAAATATAAATAAGAAGTCCTTACTACTTGCAAAACATGAATGAGCAACAAATGGAGACTCGAATAAATTTATGAGTTACAAATAAGGGACTACCCGGCATTTAGCACCGTGACTACGCTGCCCAGCCTGGACATTGCGACACGCTCAGTGCAGAGCTCAGTCCCCACAAACTAAAGAGTTCCCACTCCCAGCGCTGAGCAGAATCGTCTCTGAGCATTAGGAGCAGAGAGCCCAGAAACAGCAATCATCATTTCACACCCCAGGGAATGCAACCGGAGCTCATAAGCACTGCTTTTCTTTTTTTTCCCCCGTCCTCAGAGACCTGTTTCGTGAAAGGGAGGCACAGACGTCTGCCCCAAAGTCCCGTTGTACAGAAGTCATTCGCCCATTTGGAGAAGCATCCCACCAGTAATCCAAGGCTGTGTCACAGCTGTCCCATTCAATGAGGCAAAAGATCCTGTCACATTTGTTGTCACCAATATCAAAGAATTTAGTGCCGGGTCTGCAGAGAGATCCCATGACACAGGGCTAACGACAGGCTGACCGCACCGTGGCTTCACACGCTTTTAACCTAAGCCATCCACAACCATTTTGACAGCGATTCATAAGCATGCACAGTATCAGACATGCTGGCAATATCCTCAAATATATAAAAAAAAAAAAAAACACAACAAACAAACAAAAAAAAAAAACTGACAAAGGCAAAGTTTCTTTGACTTTCAAGACAAAGACACTGTGCACAGCCCTAGAACAGGTAATTTTTGTAAATATTTACCAATAGTTTCATCAGCAGATCCTATCTCCAGCAAATTGACATTGCTCAGACCCACATCTTTTGATATAGTCCTTGATCAGTCTCGCCAAGCTGCAGAGAAGAAACAAGTTGTTGTCAGAATTCAGGCAAAAGGATGGCACCATCCGCCCCTCTGAACTTCACTGTCGTTCTAAGTGACAAACGGGCTTCCTCGTGACTCTGCTCTTGGATGAACTCCACCCCAAAAGAGCCACAAGTCAAATGTTTTTCATCCACAATAACCTTTACAGAAAAAGTTAAAAAAAAAAAAAAAAAACACCTCTACAATGTTAGCTTGAAGCTCACTAACGACAAAATGGAGAGGAACAGGAATCAAGGGTCTACTTGTACCTCTCCAGGATTCAACCTCGACTCGTTCCCTCGTGCTCAGTCTAAAACAATTGACTGAGCAGGCAGTAATTTCAGCCAAGACTAGATGCTTCTGTTTAAACAGACCCTTCTGGGAAATTAATGAAAAATATTCCTTATGTGGAAATTTTTTTTGTTTTCCCTCTTACATTTCCTAAAATGTCTCCAGGAGAGCAGTGGCAATAGAAAAGAAAACGATTTCTCACAGACATCTTCAACCATAAATTCACACGCACTTCCACCACCTTCTGACACCACTCCAGTCCTTGCTTTCTCAGCACCCAGATTTGCTAACTTTGAAGTCAGCTGGCAGGGTTCCACCCCACGGGCCCTCTCTGGATGGAGAAGAGAGAGTTGCAAGGCAAAGGAAAAAGATGGGAGTGGGATGAAGTAGGAGAGGGGACAGCGTGCTTTGATGATGAGGCAAGCGTACACAAGAAGTTCATAGTTCAGCTCACTGAAAACCCCTATACTCCCTAAAGAATCAGAACCACTTGTTTTATGAATCACAAAATCAAGAATGGAATCAGAAGGGACCTCAGCGCAGGGGGGATCTAATCCAACACCTGCCTACAGCGGAGCCAGCATCTTTACCTTTCTGCTAAATGTTTGACAAACTTTTGCACTCTCCTTAGAAAATCATGTTCTACTACTGTCCTGCCTTTAGTATTGGAAAGGAAAAAAATTATTTGACTGATGTGGAATTTAATTCCAGGAGTTTGTTTCACCACGGGCATGGCCAGACTCTTTTCTTTGCAACACCCTCTGATGCATACAAAGACTCAAGTCTCTTCCTCCAACCTCAGTGTAGTCTTCTCTCTAGGTTAGATTAACCTCATTCGGTTCTTTTCATCTTCCTAAATAGGCCATTTTACCTTTGGAAATCTAAAACCCGTGAAGGAGAATAGCTGTCATATCTTATAACCTGGTTTGCCTTCCTAACAGGCACAATCTACTAAATTCATGGTTTTACATACAGTGGCCAAACCAGACTGACTAAACCCAAAAGAGAACCCATTTAAAGGAGTCATTTATCACCAAAACTATTACTTTTTAGTAGATATTGTTCTTATACGAGGGACTGGTTTATTAAGCCAGTGTCATCAGGGAGGATGCTCACGTTTTCTATTTGATGAAAAAACGAGTGCTTAAGTAGTAGACGTTTTTCACGGCAGCACAAGAGAACCATTTAAGTGGAAGACAAATACAAGCAGCTCTTAATGCAGGATTGTGCCTCAAAAATACCTTACAGTGGGATTACTTTCTTGAGCATTTTGGAGAGCTGGTGTGATTTGCTTTCCAGCATGGTATCCTTGCTTCTGAGTTTGGGTAGCACGTAGCCCAGATACTCTTCCTGCAAGACAGACAGCAATTTCATTCGCACAGTATCAAAGGGAGAGCAGAATTAATTATCTGAGGTTCTGTAGTGTTGACAGAGCAACAATTATGGAAGATAGCTATGAAAATAAATGCTGCCCTACCACCAGTAACAAATGATGTTCGATTTCTTTCTTTTTTTTAAATAAATCAGGAAATTACTTTTGCAACTGCTACTCCTTAGCCCTCATCTTTCATCACAGAGGACAGTGTCATTACCCAGTCTATGAAGCGTCACAGTCAATGTCAGTCTTCATAACACGTCACCAATGTCTTTATTGTTAGCATTAGCTATAATTTCTTTCATTGCCCTGCAGAACTCATTCAAACTCATTGAAAACAAGCATTGCAAATTGAGATTTAGACCCAACCAGATAATTCGTAACTGTAAAAAAGATCATAAAGATGGCATGCTGTAATAGCGTTGTATCAAAGGTGAACCCAAAAAGAACCCTGCGGCACATATCTACAGTTTCCAAATCAGTGAATATATTTATTAGAACCCTAAATAGTGCAGTTCCCAGCCATTATGCACCCAGACAAGTATGGCATGCAGTTATTTTTAAATTGGCCATTTATGTATGCAGCTTTCCAGTTTGCACATGTATCTGCAGTAATTTTGCACACAAGGCACTATGTAACTTTGAAGTATTAAAATTGTGTTACGAATACCACTCACTAGTCAAAACTTTCCAAAATTGATCAAAATGGAATGAGAGGTTGCAGGTGTTATCTTGCCCTACTGTTAGAAGTCCCTAGCCTGTATGTTCTTGCCTTTAAATATTGGATGTCTGAAGGAGGAAGTGAAGTTACATTTTTCCATAAAGAGCATATCATAAATTAGGAGGAGAGGAAACTCTTTTTTCACCAAGTATTCTGAGAGATGGTTCCCAGCCAGCTCGTTGTGATCACCTACAGTTCTGATCACTGTAGGTGATCAGAAATAACATCTTCCACTTGCTGGGCACAGCAGATCTCTCCGAAGGGCAGCCTTTGACCTCTGCCTGAAAACGTCCTAGGCTGAAACACAGTTTGATTCAAGAATGGACTGCATGGAGCTTTTATGGCCCACAGAATCTCATAATTCTGTGTCCTGCAGAAACAGAGAAGAGTTGCAGTACAGCAAATACACTGGAAGACTCTTACAAGGTTACTATTTCTGACACACTATCTATAGCTATAAGAAATGGCCTCTGCTTGAAAAGCTTTATCATCCAAGGTAACCCAGCTAACATCTGCTACGGTAAGCATGCTTTAAAGCCCCATGAGACCAGAGCTAGCTGAGAGAAATTTAGGAGAACGCAAGTGTTAAACCCCAATTTTGATAGTGCTTTATGACAAATTTCAAGCCCTCCTTAGCAGCACAGGTTTCCATTCATAGCTGCGGTGCAGCTAACAGGAAATTACCAGGATAAAGAGGGCATCAACCCCCATGGACACACCTGACCTAGCCACGCTCCAGCCACCCTCCTGCAGTAGCTGAGGCTTGGGGGACTCTCGGGGCTCATTTGCCCAGAGAGCAATAGGGTGAAAGTAGTAAAGCCTCTGAACGCTTTGCTCAGCACTGAAAACTAAACTGCTCTGCAGAAGGGTTATGTAAACATGGATGTTTCCTGCTTAGAGCAGTCTCAAAGGTAGGGACAACCGCACACACATACCCCTGATCAAAGAGCGTTGCAGGACACTTCTAGTACAGAAGAAAACTTTTCTTCCCATCTCTAAGGGCCCCGAGAGCACTTCGCCCTCCTATAGATTTGGCTGGCAGGGTTTACACCATCTACTCATTCCAATGTATTTTGTGAACTTATCACTATTTATTGATCCATTAACAAAAAAAAAAAAAACCAACCACCACAATGTAAAACACCCAAAGCAGTCATCAAAAGTTTCAAAGAATCTTAAAAGCAATGAGTGGCCTATTGCAGCTGTTTCATTCAGCCCATTCAAATTGTGTTTTAATAGAGTTAAAGAATGAAGATTTTAATTTTTTTTGCTTTCTATTCACCTGCATCATTCACCTTGTGCTCTTTCTGAAGACAAAGAAATCATGAAACGAGAGCAGCCCACGTCTACCCTGAAATTTCAAATCAATGGAAGTAACCTCATGAACGTGCTCGCTGTGACGATGCCTTGACTGCAGCTCACGCCCGAGCTAGTTTAAGATTAGCCAGCTCAGATAATACTATCAGGGTAGCCATGGCAGTACCAAGCCCTACACATGCTAATCACCCGCGCTTAACCTCCCGGGCCCGCATGACTTGAACTAACCTTAATAATACAGCAGTAAGAAGGAAGATCTCTCATTCCTTTATTACGTATGAGGAAACTGAGAGCTCTTAAGCTTTCATATCCATCCAAGTATTTAATAAGGATCTACCACAACTGGGATTTCTGGGGAGGTTCAGAAAGAGCCGCCTTATCTGAAAAAGAAGGAAACCAGCTGCCACCAGGAGTCCTTTGCGTACCGTCTTTCAGCACAGTGCCAGAGTAAGACGGTTGTCGCTTCTTGTGGTGCTGCTCACCCTTGTAGCACCACAATTCATCTGTTCCCACCTCCCTGGGCATCCACTGGTCACAGGGAGACAGGTCCCAGAGATGACCGCTCCACCCCTTTGCCCTTCTCTACCTTTATGTGGGGGCTGCTGCGGAGCTTCACTATCATGTTGACAGCCACCGTCACAAACCTCTCTGTCCATTTTCCTCCTTGTTCTCCCAGAAAGCCCTTCTTTGAGAAAAAAGCAAAGATTAAATATGGTCTTGTATTCAGGTTTTGAAAACGGACCCAACAGCACTGTCTCCTCATTTTAACCTCATCTGCTCATCATTTCATAAATATCAATCTGCGGATCTTTGAATACGTCGAGATTTATATCCATACTGTCCCACGAGATTTAATGCCTCCTGAATGCCCATTCATCCTTATGCATCCCCTGGGGACAAAATCAGAGTCAGAGCACTATGAGAAGATTGACAGACAACCATTTTACAAAATTATTTTCAAGAGGAAAATGTCTGCAAAACATCTCTCAGACTTAAAAATAAAAACATCAGTTCGTTTCCTACAGTTCTGACAGCTCAGCCAAATATATTTTAAAATATATAAATACGTAACATGTGTATATACAATTTTAACATTATTATATGTTTATTGTCATATTATTTAAATATTTATATATCATTTAATAAATATTTATACATATAATTATATATCCATATGTTAAATATATTTATTATTTAAAGGCCACAGATCAAAGAGTCAGCTGTGTTGATGAAGAGAGAAAGGTAATTTTGAAGAGGCAAAGGCCGCTTTCTGTAAAAGCCAGGACTGCCTTCTGGGAACTTTCTTTTTGGTCTCAGAAAATTTGAAAAGTTAAGTTTAACTTTGTTCCTTCTCTATTAAAGAGAGAAGAAAAACATTTTCTTGGAAGATACAGATTGTCCATCTTAAACATCCTCAGAAATACTGTTTTCTTCCAGATAGTCTGACCCTTCAGTTTCACAGGTATTACTCAAGAAAGAAAACCCTTTTGTTTTCCATTTCTTTGGATGGACTTTGCCTGTATCAAAACTGGCTCCTTTTCTACCCAACCACATATTCCCTGTCCAGTATTTATGCACCCATTATTCCTCTTTTGCCATAGAACATCGCATTTTTCCTTCCTTTCCTTAAAAGTTTTCCCTCACATCACGTTCAAGTGTTAACTGTACCATACATTTATCTTGTTCCTTTATAAGTACAACCATCTCTAATCTCTACTTCCATGCCTTCCATGTTCTCTAGTCACTTTGTTTAACGCCCGCCCTTCCTCTCAGTCGAGGCCCATTAACTATCCAAACGGAACTTCTGTGAGGAACTGACAGCCACCGACACAAAACCTCATCCCCGGAGATCTGACTTACCAACAGAGCTTATTCAGGTCTCCTTTCAGCAAAACCACGGTTTGCATTTTTGCTCCCTGCGTTCTAAGCATCATCAGCTACAGTACTGTATACTCTCATCCAAATTCCTTGCAATTTCATATTCCAATTAACCAGAAGCGGATCTGCAATGGCTTCGTCTCTCCTTGCTTTCTCTGCATTAAAAGATCAGTAAACTCTTTAGCCGTCCTGCTAACCAAGCGCAGGTGCCCTGACGCACACCCGTTTCCCTGCCAGCAGCCCGCGCTGTTCGCAGCCCCTGCAATAACACATGAGGCCCATATTATCATCCCCTCTATTTCTTGCACCAGTATAGAAACTGAGAGGTACGGTCTGCGTACCACCAGGCTAGCTCGAAATCTACAATACAGCCCTCATTAGGTTCACATACTTACTTGCAAAAAATATCTTTCTTTTGTGAGAATGGGATGCCAGCCTTATCCGTGGACGGATGTTCTAAGAAAGAAAAACCCCCACTGCTGAAGTACGCACACGTTTCTGTGAACGGACGTTCGACTAGACAGACTACAAGCTACGGAGCACTCAAGCAGCCACATTAAATAGTGATATGATACAACAGCAAGTAAGTTTTTGGCCTTTATTTGAAGGCTTTTAACAGTTACAGTAAGAATTGTCATTGCAAACCAGGGATTTTTAAAAAATCGAACAATAAAAGTTAAAAAAAAACATCCACAAGTCCACCTGCAAGTAAGACATGTTGGTACAGAAAGGAGATGTGAGTTTTTGCTTCTTCCATTCTGTTCGTTTTTCAAATATCTGATAAAACTAAGATACTAAGAAAGGTTGGATGCTATTGGAATTGTTCCAGCAGGTGCGCATTTAATATTTAACAGCATATACTGTACCAGTGTAACAGAGTAGCTGTGTTAAGTCTATGGGTTTGAGTTGGGCTTATTGTTGTTATTTTCTTCCCAAAAAGGACATAAAAAAAAACAGATTGTGCCAAGACATCTACAATGCAGTCATAATTTGACTACATGAGTTTGTCCCCATTCTAATTATAACTCATCTTGGTAGCAAAGAAGTGATGTAAGCAATTGGAAATCTTAGCAGCATTTGACTTAAAAGACTGCACTTTCAATTTAGTTTTATAATGCACGTCCAATAGGTCCACACATTCAATAGTCTCACAAGACGCACTAGCAGTATTTCTGACTCATCATTCTCTTCGCATAAAAGGATATTTGCTTGCTTTGCTAGCAGAGATCAAAATCAACCTAAAGCAATCCATCTGATGACATGGGTGCTTCAGTTCCACACATGCAATCCTGTTAAAAAGAGACTTGAAGCAACCATGTCCCAGTGCGCAACTGGACTGCAAAGAGCAGACACTCAAGAAGTCCTCTTCAAATTCAGCCACAGACTATCACCATCTTTTGCTTTGAGTTGATGGAATAAGGGAATATTAGAGTCGAAAAAATATGCTTCCGACCTCAAAGCAAGTAAGTAATGGTAAAGAAGATTTTATGTGCATCAAACCCCCTGTTCTATGTCTGCACTTCTGTAGTCCAACACCAGTTTCACAATCCCAGTAGGCAATGCCAGCAATGCCTATTCTTTAGAATAAGGCATCCATAGAGCACTTCAGGGGCAGGGAGGGCGTTCTGCAGCATGATAGAGAAGCCCTGCAGGGAACACTTCCAATTTCAAGGTTAAATACGTCACATAAGCACTTCTCTGAAGATGCAGGTCTGTGCACGTACCTGGGACGGTAACATTTAAGCTCATCTATGAAACACACTTCAAATGAAACAAGTCAACTAAGTTTACAATCACTCTGCTCATAGAAAGCGGTGACAGATGCAATTAACATCTTATTTGTTCATAGCTAATAACCAGTGTTTTAGCAGTTTTCAAACACTTTAAACACACTTAAAGTCATGCGACAGCATTCCTGTTATACAGGACCATCTTCACACCATTAGAAGGAGGAAGCCAACAATGCACTCACATTTCATCCACTTTCGGGGGGGAGAAAAGGGGAGAAAAACAAAAAACCAACCAACCCAAAACTCAAGCAACGGTTTCCCCCAGCAGACTCCAAGGAAAAAGTTTCAACATTACTGCTACTCAAGTTAGCAATGACTGTAACTAGGACTGGTGAATGAAAGCTGATATTCCAGGTCCTGCAAGCTTCATCATGAAAAAAAATCAAACTTTAGCTTTCCCTAATTGTATCTGAAAGCATGAGACTCCAGTAGACATGACACTCTTGAAATACAGAACTTTATTTAGAAACTGCTTAAAATAGAAAAACCCTGTCAAGAAAAATCCAAGTCAAATATGGTTTCTCAGTAAAATGGAGTTTTAGGGCAACAAAAGTCTAAAAGGCCACAAGAGAAATAGCACCACTGCAATTTTAAACAATGGCTAGATTACTTGCATTTTTGGCATTCACTGAATTTGGGTTTTTCTCTGAATTTCACAAAGATTCATGCACTACACAACAATTACCATAAAATGCTCTCCTACACATTTTAGGACAAGCTACCACCAGAACAAATGAATACAAGCACAACAGGACTGATCAATCTCAGTAGTGAAGGGGGATCAGAAGTCTTGCAAGATCTTGCCAAACACAACAGTAATGAGGGGTATGATAGCAAAAAAGGACAGGTAAGTATTTAAATATTAATATTTAAGTTAGTCTCAGTACTGTATTTTCTGCAATAACATTAGCTCTGTTAGCCAGCATCTTTTAGTTTTTACCCCAGAAGACTACTGAACTGGCAAGTATTATTATTAGATATGCCCTGATTTGAAAGGGAGGAAAAAAAAAAAAAAGGAAACAAAAGGGACAGGAAAATCATCATCCTCACGTGCTCAATTCACTTTCACTCTAAGATAGTCGCACAGTGCAAATCCTGTTACAACTATTGGATTTGATCAGCATTCCTTGGGATAGGAAAGAGAAAAGAAGTGAGAGACGAAAAAGTATACCAACAAAAATAAAAAGAAACAGGACAAATAGAAGAGCCAGGAAGGAAAATTACTTCTGAAGAACATTTTAGGCAGTAAGACTGGATGCCCTTTGCTTTTTTTGTTGTTGTTTTGGTTCTTTGTTTTGTTTTTCTTACAGAAAACACAGTACATTTTGGCAAAGTCATTAGCCACAATGCCATCGAAAAAGGCTTTAGCACTCTTCAAGGTAATTTATGTGTCTCAGCTGTTCATACTCCCTCTAATCTTGTGACAGGCAACATTAAGGCCTATTTCATCGAGAACTAATCACTTAGTAAGCAGCTTTACATAGGAATGGAGTTTTGTTTTAATAGCCCCTTTTGAGCACTTGCTGACAAAGTGAGATTGCCACGCAAGGCCTCTCAGACAGCAGTGAATAGAGTTAAACAAGTGTCTACCCCAATATGAAGCACATAAAATCTCCTGTCACATTACTTCAATTTGGCATATGGAAGCATATTTTAAATACTCTTAAGGCATTTTACTATAATTTCTGTGCTGCAATTTCACATTAACTCAATCTTTCTGTGAGTCAGAGTCTTTAATTTCTCTACTACACACCACCTTAGATGCAAAAAGTGTCTTCCCACAAACCAGTGTTTTACCAGCAAACCATTCTGCAACAAGTTCCAAATATTCAGCCTCTTGCTCCCTAAATATACCACCTAGATATGAATACTGCTCTGCTACAAAGTGAGAAAGAGCTCCTAACTCAAACCCACTGTAAAAAGTGAAACTTCTGCAAAGTGCACTTTAAGAAGAGGTACTTTTTTTGCTTATGAAAGGAAACCAGTGAGTCCTCTAAGAATAAAGTGGAGTATTTTACAGTTAAGCACATGATCTGGGGCAAAGAATTCTGATGTTGCTGCTCTGCTGGTACAGTATGTGGTCTGTTAATACTCTTCTTGTTCCTCCTGCGGTGCTCCTTCGTCAGGTATCACAAAGCCTTCCTGAAGGGGAATAAAACAAGTGCTTTAATGAAAATCTGATGTCAAACCAGTTCCTGGTTACTCTGTATGCGCTTTTTTTTTTTTCATCTTTTACTTAGGATAGTTACCCTTAAGTCACCCTTTACAATGTCAAGATATATTACCAGAAGAGTTATTTTCCTCATCTTTGATCTATCTGTTACATACTCTTCATGAAAGGCTAACCTTGTTTGCTGCCTGACTGTAATTATGTTATCTGTTCCTTTATTATGGGAAAAAGCTAGGCCATAAACCTAAAGAAAATAAAAAGAAAAAAACCACAAGTAGAAATAGGGAGCCCTGGAAAGCAAACCAGCTTCCAATTACAAGGGGAGGGAGGAACTACGCGATACAATTTATACCAGATTACTTACATCTGTGGCATAAAGAATTTCCACAATCCTCTGCAACACTGGATCATTCTCCCCTTCATTCTCCTGGCAGATCAATTCAATGTTCCTCAATTTGCCAAAGTAGAAGTCTCTCTCCTTCTCCAGATCTTCAACAGTAAGTTTCAGGACATTGATCTGTCAAAGGGCATCAATAATTATTTATCCACCAAAGAGAGAATTCAGTAGTATCTATTCAAAAGGCAGGGTCCCCAAAGCTCTCAGAAGGGCGTTAATATGCAAAGCACTTCAGCAGTAACCAAGATGGGGCGGGGGGGAAGGAAGACTACAAGAGGAGGAAAAGGTCTATTTCTCAAATTGTAATATTACTGCCACAACACACACACACAGTCCAACACATGCAATATCACTTGGAAATTATAAAGGCTTATTACATGAAGTAGGTAAAACACTAACTGCCTGCAGTTTTCTTTGCTAACGTGTTCTTTCAAGACAACTCTCATGCTGATGGCGGTTTTAGTTGTATTACATTCAGTATTTCAGTGAAGTAGCAGCTGCTCATAGCTCAGTTGGAATGCTGTGATCGCTGCAACACAGCTGTGGAAATACTTAAAAACAATGCTATGTGTGATATGGCACATAGTAGGTTTAAATGTCTGGGTACTCATGTACTACAGAAGGGGTTTTGCTCCGATCAGGAGAGCAAGACCACTACAATGAAGGCTTCCAGTTAAGTGATTTTTAAATGAGTGTACTAGATTCGGATCATTTTCTTCCATCTGCCTGACCCAGTCATTTCATGCTATTAAAAAAAAAAAATCTGTACATAAATCTATAAAGCACAAGTCAGTACAGAGGGCCATTCTGATCAACACACCTGCTCAATCAATCCTGCTGATTCATCATCTCCTGCAGCCTTTTTGACCATTCCAGTACCAGTTTTTGGATTTGCTGCAGTCCTCTGTGTAACAATGGGCCTCTGTGGGGCTGCAAGATTAATTCAGTGTTAGTTCCTCTCAGAACATCTTTCTTCCTCCTGTAAAAGTACTATCCCCCTTCCAAATATGCTCAGGCATGTAAGAATTTGAAGATATGTTCCCTCCTTCTTCGTGACTCTATGCAACACGTCCATTTTTTTTGGCACGTGTTGGCTCCAATCCTTGCCATTTTCTCTTTTAGAAAATATTGTTCTTTCTGTAGCTTCCAGATAACTGGGAACTACAGGATGACCCCATGTTTGAAACCTAGCATCTCTGAAACAAGATGCAAAATACTGTAATTTCATATGCTGATTTGAAATAGCAACCCAGTCTTATTTTCCCCAGAGTTTTTAATGAGCTAGATAATTTTTAATCATTTTCTCTACCTGCACTGCTAGAACTGAGAGATTTCTTGGGTTTGTTCACAACTGGAGCAACGAGGTTTGGTGCTACTGTCTCTTGGCCTTGTCGAGCAGCAACAGGATCATACTCCTTCCCATCATAGTTTGCATCAAAAAATTTTTTGAACCACTGAACAAACTCAAAGTTGTCCTGAAATTTTCCTTTCACTAGTTTGTCCACAGGAATTATCTGGAGAGGGGGGGAAAAAAAAAAAGTCAAACTCATATTAAGGGTAAAGAACCTCTCTCTATATCTTTAGATAAAGTTTTAAAATAAGTGCACTCAGAAGATATGCAAATGTAATTCTTTATCCAGTCTACAGAAAATCCTCTTTGAACATAACTATGTCAAATAGTAGGATTTTTGCTAATAATTGGAATTAAAAAAAAAAATCATGCCCTCAGTGAGAGGGTCCAAATAATTTTAAATAGTTCTGCAAGGTTTCTGCTACACCGAGTTTCAACACAAAACTTCTTTCTGTAAAACTGAAGCTGGCTCATTCTGTGCTAACTTTCATCAATCTGAACTGCTGACCAATTTCATAGACTGCTATCACACAGAACCACTACAACATCTAAACCTCACCTTTTTAGAAGACTACAATTATAGTTTCTCAGGAATGAGGAGTATAAGTGAAGATTATTAAAAAGATGCAGCAAATTGTGAAGTCTTGTCTGTAGGCCATGTGCTGAGAGTCCACAACCTGGCAGGTGCCAGGAACCATTATCGTTACGTGATTATTCAGCATTTGGAAGCATGGCTGGCTGTCCAGTTCTAGACACACTGCACAAGCTACCTTCTCCAAACAGAAGACCAATTAAGTGTGTGTTGAAGCTGCTAGCCAACACGGAATGAGACGCCTTCTTAAAGACAGGTAAAAAGCTTTAACACAGAAATGTTCTGCATCATACCAAACATGCTGTCAGTAACTATGACCTAGATAAATCACCCTTCCATAAGCAGAACTATCATTCGATCTAAAAAAGCTTTTTCACAGATCTCATTTTCACTAGCTCAAAATTACATTCGCTTGTAAAGAGGAATTTTAAATCCTTAGGACTACCACACCTGGGAACATACCTGGTACAAAGATGGTTCAAACAGGAAGCTCAAGTAAACCTTACCTCATAGAAATTTCAATATTAGTCTGTGCTACATAAGTTGCACAGAATTAAAATGGAAAAATCCATCTAATCATTAGGAACTGGAAACCTAACCTCATCTGGAGTAAAGCAGATATTGTCCTAAATCAAGTGAGGTCCCCAATGCAAACCAAAAGCTTTGAGATTTACAAACCAAAAAGCAATCTCTGTTGCCAGATTTACCCAGCTCTAAATTTGAAAGTGCATTCCATCTACTTTGATATTTAGAACACAGACAATCAGTTACAACCCAGCTTACTTTGTCAACACCCATTCGTTTAAAACCTGCTTGTAGAACCTTGAAGTTTTGAATGTACTCATGTTCCAATTTTGCTTGAAACTTCACTTTCTTGAGTGCTACAGAACCTGGGAAGAGCATGTCCATAAACTGACAGTATGCAGCACCTGACAAAAGAAAAAGAATACAAATCCCAGGATGAATCAAGTCAGCTCACTAGCCTACGTAAGGAACTTTTCAGTCAGATCAGCAAACTGACCTGACTCATTACTCAGCTACAGGCAACAAAAGCAAGAAAGCAGGAACCTTCAGTCTCCTGTTTTAGTGCAGTGTGGCCATAAATAAGCTTAAGTAAACTGCAGAACCAAACTTCTGGTCTCAAGACTTGAACTCTTAAGAACAAGAGCAATACTGCCTCCAAAATGCCAAAAGAAAAAAAAAAAAAAAAAAAGTCCAGTGAGTAATTTGACTTTCCTTTCTTCATGGATATCAGTACAGATCTGAGATGTTACATGTGTCCAACAGGCACGTAACCTCCTCTTATCAACACTAATAGAACTAAACTAGAAAAATAATTATTCTAAAAGTTATATTTAATCATTATTAAAATAGTGATATATTTACTTACTACAAACAGAACCTATACACAATTCACAGTGCCCTCTAAGGTAAGAGGCTAAATTAAGCTGAATCACATTTAAATCAAGCCCTAATCAAAGAACTGAAACAAGACAGTGTTTCTTTTTATTCATTTTAAATCCTTTACGTCGTTCAATTCAGCTCTTACTGTAAGAGCAGAAGAGGGATTCAGTTCAGTCACAAAGATAAGACAACCACCTCCAAAAAAAAAAAAAGCTTTGTAGAACATACACACCCATTAAAAAATTTTATTTTTTTTTTAAACTATACCCTCATTCTGCAGTGATGATATGCAACTGTGTGCCACTGAAAATGTAAGCACAACATTCTGAGTATTATTCCCCCCACCAATATCAATGAACTAAGTGTACACGGAGAGTAATGGGAACCATAACCTAAAACATCAGCAACATGACACAGTTTTGTGAGATATCTAAAGGCCAAGAAGGAATACCTCATGGTGTTTCCCTAAACCAGTCTATTCATCTCAGCCACAGGTAACAGAAAGTCCTACCTTGTTCACTTTCTATCACAATATTTTGCAGGTCTTTTGGGGCTCCTACTTTCACCTGCTACTAGAAGATTGCTGCTTATCCACTGGTGCAAATAATAAAAAAAAAAAACTTGCTGTTTGATCTCCACTGTCTTTCAGTTACTTGCTGAAGAACTCCAATGCCCAGCTCAAAAAATAGATGACTTGCTAGAAATCAGGGTTTTTCTAACTATTGGTAGTTTGAGCGATAAGCGTGATGAAAAAAAAAAGAAAGATCACAGTGTAAGTCAAAGGTCGTTTTTTGTGCATTTATGCAACCTCAAATTGCTGCTGTTACTACTGCCCTTGCCAAAGGTAGCAAAGCAAGCTTGGAAACTCCTGTTTTCACATGACTATGACAGACAGTGAAAGCCACTTCCATACCTGCAGAGGCATGAAGTATTTTTGCAGACACAGGAAAGGGACATTACTCAGCGCGTACCACATAACAGCTCTCAGCCTTTTCCTGAAAACAGGTGAGCTGAAATTCTGCAGAGCCAGTATTAACTATCCTCACTTCTCAGGGACAGAGCTCTCACAGAATCCAAGACTCACACCAATTCTAAGCAAAAGTTCTCACCCATATAAATCAAAGCTGCACACAACTGTTTTTTTAATCTGCCTATCTGAAAGCAGACAATGCTTACAATTTCCTTTACTTCTGTAGTTGTAGATCTTTAGTTCCTTCATCCTTACAGCTTTTCCTCCATCATCTCACTAGACAAAAGCCACTACAAATACCTGTCAGATGTCTATTGTAAGTCCCCTACTTCCCTGTAATCTTTGTGAATGTTTCTTCCATGATCTCAGCCACAGGCTGTACTGACAGTCCCAAAATTATTTTAAACTTTATTCCACCTCCAATTTCCACATCTCTCATTCTGTGAGCAACACCTTATCTCACACTCAGTGCATGAGCTGCACTTCCACTTTTCACCAAGTCCCTTTCACCTGCCTCTTGCAGTTATCCAAATCACCATCTTTTACCTAGGCTGCATTTTTAGCCTTGGTTGGTTTGTTGTTTTGTTTGTTTGTTTTTTCTCCAGCTCTTACTCCATAGACTATTATTTTTATTCATTTCTACAAGTCTCCTCCCACACACACACTCCTCCCTATGATGACACTTGACTCCATTTCTGTACCACAATCACTTCCCCTTTTCTGCATACAACTCAGATTCAGCTGTGCTAAAGCCAGCTCAAGTCAAAGTAAGCTCGGGTGACACAGATCGACGTACTCCTTTACCATAAGGAGTTGTAAAGTCCTGAAGGCGAACCCAGGAGTCACCAGCGTGCCTTCCTCGCACTGCTCCTTCTTCCCAGCCTTCCAAATCTCCTAGTAGTTCTCCTCCATGAGAAATCACATTTGTTTATGCTAGTTACTATACTTGTAATACTTACTCTATCCATCAAGACTAAACACTTAACTCCTCATTGGAAAACACCTTCTCCTAAGAGTATTTTCTCCACATTAACCACCATTCCTTCTTATTGCATCTATGCTGCAGTGAGTCAGAAGAATATGCCTTTTCATTATGCTTACATTATTAACAACCATTTCAATAAAACTCTAACCACAACCAGATTATAACACTGACTGTGAATCTGTTCATACCAGGAATTAAGCCAACAGCATGGCTACAGAGGGCCAGCGCAGACGGTTCACACAATGCGGCTGGATCTCTACAGAACAAGGGTGCACATCATATTTGGAACTCCCCTCACCTGAGCATAGCTGTTCAATCTTTGTCAGCGTCAGTTGCAGAGACTCGTTGATCCACGCAAGCATGTCATGTCGACTCAAGTTATCGCTAGTCACTGAAGTAGAATACACATTAACTGCCATTTTCTGAAAGACAGAACCAAAGGCGTTAAGTACCACAAACGGTAATGCTGCACATTTTCATCACTTCTGTTAAGGCTGCAGTGGAGGCACTTCCTTTTGAGCCCTCATGACACAACAGCTAAACGTAAAACAATTGCACAGGAAACGACGAAGCTGTCCGCTGCTAAGGGAGGACCTTATTTCATCACAACTGTAAAGGGCACGGTTTCGTGCTTTTTGAAGGAAAAAAGGCACTCACATGGAAACTTTGATGAAAGGAATCGCAGCTGTGGCAAGTTATTCATCCCTCTCATTCACGCCAACCGAGCCGGGCAGGAATACTTCCTGGTCGACCACGGTATCTCTCATGGGAGAAATACCAAGCGGCCGGTCCCCGCCCAGCCCCGCCGGCACAAAGCGGAGCCGCCGCTCTCGCCGCCCGGCCGCCGAGCCCCGGTGCAGCTGTCGCCGGGCAGGGCCGGACGCGCCCCCCGCCCCCGCCGCCTCGCCTTCCCCCCCCCCCCCGCCACAGCGGGCGCTCCGCCGCCTCCCGCCGGGACCCCGCGGCACCCTGCGCCCGGGGCAGGCGCGGCCCGGCCCTGCAGGCCTCACACCGGTCTCCTCACAGCCCGCCGGGCGCCAGCCCGCCCCACCCCGCCCGACAGCTCCCCGGGCCCGGACCCGGACCCGCCTCTCTCCCCGCCCGCCGCCACCACCACCACCCCTCGCCGCCGCCGCGGCCCGGCCCGTTACCTGCCCCGCTCTCGCCCCGTCTCCTCCGCGTTCAAACCGGCCCCGCCCGCCTGCCCGGGACCACGTCACTCGCACGCTACGCGCTGGCGTCACGCGTACGTCACGACGGTGGTAGCGAGCGCCGCTCGTCGGCTGAGGGCTGAGCAAGCCGCGCGGAGAAAGGGGATGCGGTTGCTAGGGGGCGGAGAAACCCGCCGCGCTGCCACGGCGCGGCTCCGCCCACCCTGCCCTCGGGCTGGCCTGCGATTGGCGGCGCCGTCAGCCCCGCCCACATTCGTGAGATCCCGCGTGCCGGCGGGGTCTCTCACGGCTCCGGCCCGAGGAGCCGCGATGGCGCCGGCGCAGCCTCAGGCCGCACCGGGCCCGGACCGGCCCTGGCACCCCTCCACGGCCGGGCCGGGCCCGGCTGCCGTGGGCTTACGCATCTTGTTCCCCCGGGGCTGCTGTGCCGGGCCTGTCGCTTCGAGGGGCAGCGGGGAAAGGGGCAGAGGGGCTCATCTGTGAGACTCGGCCCTCTGTAAAACCCCCTCCTCTTTCACGCGGTGAATTCATCAAATAAGGACTGTCCGGTCATACAGAAATACTGATTTTTAATTAGACGGTGATAAATGGTAAACTGTTGACATGGATCCCCTTTCTTTCCCACACAAAAACCGAGTTATAACTGCGTGGACAAGACAGTTTTTGACTTCTCGCACGCTCAGTACAAAAAGCACATGACATGTGTTTAACAGAACAATAACATGTTTGGTTTTGTTTTTAAAAGATTGTATAAAAACCCGCCAAGACTTTTGACATCAAAAATCCTTAACCTAAAAAAAAAAAAAAATAGCACCAGGGAGAGTTAGAAACCTTTAAAAAAGTATTAAAAAGGCATTTCTGAAATCTACCTCTCCTTACGACACATAATAAAAGGCAGCTTTACAGGGAAAAACAGTTCAAGGAAGACATGCCTACTGCAATCCGTATCAAGCAAGAAGATTCTCATTCTTTTTAATCTTTGTTTACTTTCCCCGAGTCCTTTTTTTCTTTTTTTCCTCTTCTATTGTTTTCCTTTTGATGAGACAGGAAAGGATGGGAGATCTGGAGTACGAAATTAGAGATGCCATGGAGTGGAGGTTACGTGTTGGCCCAGTTTGGAAAAACAAAAGCCATCAGAGGGTCCCAAGGGGGAGGACGGCTGTCGCCCCTATGTCAGGCTCCATACAGGGGTTGAGGCTGGTGCTGAGCGGAGGAATTAGCATTGTGACTCAGGTCCAGGCTGGGCATAAGGATGGGAGGTTGGTGAGGGGTCCAAAACCAGCCGGAGCAGCAGTGGCTATGCCAGGCTTCCCAAACACCTCCAGCACCCGCAGAACCCACCCCGCTGTCTTCCCAGTCAGGGGCTGGTGACAAAGGTGGTGAGAGGGTGCTACTTGTCCTGGAGAGCTTGCCGAGCATTGCAGATGCCAGCGGTGATGCTGAGAAGACCGCTTGGCTTCCTCCAGCGTTTTCTTAACAAGGCGTGCGGCTCGAACGCACGTCACTTGAGAATGAATCCCTGTGGGAAGACTGAAGAGTAACCTCCGGGCAGGATCAAGGAAAAAAAAGATATTAAATGACCTGGGCTTCCCATCCTGCCCATTTCCAAGTGCAGCCTTGGGTTGGAGACCAAGAGAAGATGGTCCCCACAGCCTGCAGATGAGGTGGAAAGCTGCACAGAAGCAGCTCCATGACAAGAAGAGTGGAAAATGGGAGGCTCCCTCCTCCAGAGAGGCTGCCGTCCTCCACCACCCGTGAGGGGGGTGCAAGGGGGTCCCCCATGTGTCAGAGAGGTAGAAGGAGCCAGCAGAGAAGCTCTCATTTCCCGCTGATGCTGTACAACACTTTGTGAGGCAGCCTGGCATCAGGCGGAGGGCTGGCCCATGGTTTGCACCCGATTAATCTTGAGAAGGCACCCAAGGACTCTGCCAGACCCAGGCGACAGGTTGTAGTGACCAGCAGAGGTAGGGGAGGACAGAGGGACTGAGGGGTCCATGTCATGAGTTGTTTCAGTGCATTGAAATGTGCATTGGAGTCAAAAGTCCCCGGGAGATGCTGGTTGGGACAGCAGCCCCGTGGCTACGGAAAACCTGGGGGAGAGGGACGGGCTCTGCTGCGCACGCACCCGCATCTCACAGGATGCTGGCCATGGGAACAGTGTGCCCAGGACTTCACGGACAGCGAGATAATCACTCTGGCCAAGTCAGGGAGCGGAGGGAGGAGAGCAATCACAAGTGAACACAGTAGTGGCCACAGGAGCTCCTGGTTTGGGGGAACGGCCCCAGGAGCCCCCCAGGGTGCTGTCAGGCCAGCACCGGGCACATAACAAGCACCAGCAGCATCCCACCTCTGTGCACAAAGTCACGCATGGGGAGATGGGCGCACAGGGAGGGAGAGGTACAGCCTCTCTCTGCGGACCCCCAGGACCTGCCCCTGTCCCCGACACATACCCCCTGCCCCAGCAGCAGTGCCTGCAGCGGGGGGACGCGCACAGGACCCGGACGCAGCAGCTTTCACACTTCGCTGCCACCGTGGGATCAGCTCCTCCTCCTGTCTGCACGCAGAGCAGGATCGGTGCGGGGTGAGGCCAGCACTGCACTCCTGGGACCCTACAGCCCCGTGGGGTCAGGTGGGATTTTCCCTGCAAGGAATCCCCTGCACCGCAGCACTGCCAATACTGCTCGGGTCCGTGACATTGTACGTGACATTTGAGGGGGGGCTGTATTTTGAAGCCGACATTGGCCACTACGCTATCCTTCCTGCCGATGCACCACATTCATTTGGGAAATGAATGCTCAGAGAACGTTTTCCTTTATGGCCACATTAGAGCCCAAATCCTCTGTGCTCTGATTACTGTGTAAGCTTTGAAACCGCTCAGCAGGATTTTAAAATGTAAGGAAAAAGTTTTAGATGTTTTAAAATGGAAGTAGTGAATATTTGTAAACTACAGCCAAACATATAAAACAATATTTCTTTAGTTCTAGCTAGAAAAGTAATTCTATCACCTCACAGTTCAGTTTCAGCTACATTCAGGTCTAGGAATCTCCACATTCTTATGTAATGCCTTAAAGCAGCAATAGACATTAAACAACAAAATTAAAGTTTATAAAAAAATTCTTAAAAATAAAAATTAAAAAAAAACAGATTTGGTTTCTGTATCCTGCATGTTCAGTGTATGTAACCTGACCAGGGTCCCTTACACCTGCTGCTACAGTTTGGGGATTTTTGGCAGTTGCTTCAAGAGAGGTTTTGTTTGTTTAGGAAAAGCAATAATTCGCTATAGTTCAAGTTTGCCTGCAGCACCCCGGCAGCTGCCTCCACACTTACTGCTCAGCAAGTTGTGTCTTTCCAGCTCGAGGCTAAAACGGAATATTTAATGCTCTGGAGGAGACTTCTCGTCTCATCAGTTATGCATAGAGCTTTCTGCCCTGGGTAATTAAAGCTCTTTTGTCCATCATTTTCTACACATCGCTGCCGTTAGTCCCTTTAAGAAAAGTTACCCTGCCAGGTTCTTTGGTTAAAGACATTTCCTCAGCTCTCCCTGCAGGGCCAGGCTGCCTTCCCGCAGCACATGGCCAGGGAGGGATGGTGCCGTGGCAGAGTCCGGCGGCCGTGCCAATCCCTCTCCCGCCAGGGCAGCGGAGCTGTGCATCTTTACCAGAGAGACGAGGGACGCTCGGCTTGCTATTCACAGGCAAAGTAATCCTTGAGCGGGGAAAAGAGGTGCCGGATGACGGGGACGCTCCACGATCTTCCCAGCAGCTTCTGGCGAGCCCCACGGCTGATGTTGGAGACGTCCGTGTAGTGGAGGGGGAAGCCGAAGATCCTGCGGAGCAGAGGCAGGAGAGGGGGAAGGTGAGGTTTGGCTGCTGCCCCGCTCCCCCAGTGCCCACTGACCGCGGCCAGGACGCAGCATCCTTCTGCCCCATCCCCACATCCAGCCCGCGGCTCCCTCGAGCCCCAGCCTGTGTTTTACAGTCTCGCTCGGCAGAAGCTTGTGACTGCTAACAGCCAGCACTCCCCACCAGCTCTCAGATTTTCTTTCCCAGAGCCGCAGCAAGCAAACAGGTATGGCTTTCCACCTGAAGCCCTCAGAGCATTCAGCAAAGGTGATGCAGTCATTCCTGCTCTGCCCACAGCCAGCGGCACGCTCGCCCCAGGGCAGCGGCAGCAGAACAGCACCCACATCTCCTGCAGCCCTGCTCCTGCGGACACACACGGGTAGCCTGACGAATCATCCCACACGTATCTGTGCAAACTTATCTGCTCCATACGACTTAACCCGCGTACGGACAGGGACAAAGTGCCCAGTGCCAGCTGTGAACTCGGGATGCGACCCATCCAGGGGAGTCAAGCCAGGAATGAAGGAGCCCCACGCTGCACCTGCTGGCCCGCAGAAATCTATACGCGGCAAGTATGCGCACACGCCTCCCGCCCCAGACGTGCCTGCGGGCAGAGAATGGCGAGCTGCCCCAGCTCCGGGAGCTCACAGCACCACTGCATTTACAGACGCTGAAGGCAGCCAAAATTAACCACCAGCCACGCTAAAAATTTCTATTACGGCTCTGGAGTCCACTAAGTTGCACTCGTATACACTGTACTGAAGCACCAGAGCCCCTGGGTGAGCCGAAGGACGGGCAACAGACGTTGACATACACCCCAATAGCTGACAGGAGAGCAGCAGCCCTGAGCAGTCACTATCATCTCAGGTTTTGAGTCCTACTGAATCTGAGAGAATCTCTCATAGCCGGGACGCAATACGAGGCTCCTGTCTTACCAAAGCGCCCCGACGTGCAGCCCGTCAGGTGAAACAGTAAATGTGCTGTGCCTTCCTGAAGGACGGTACTGTGTTCATCGCAGCGATGGCCTCTCCCACAGCCACCACAGCTTTCCTACCGACATACCCGTCACCTCCGCAGATTGCCTCAAAGGATGGAGCAGAATTGTCAAATACTGGAGCGTCACTGCTCCAGGCAGTTGTCAGAAGGAGCAGAACCACTGCCGTCCCCGTGCGCTGCAGGAGGGTCCCAGCCCACCGCCACCAGCACACCCAGCAGCCGATGCCCCCGGGAACACACCCCAGCAGAGCTGAGATTTCACAGTTAAAGGGTGAAGCTGGCAGGGATTAAGAACCCGGCATGCTGGCTCCATTTTAAAATTGGATTAGAAAAATAAAAGGAAAAGCAAAACAGAAGAGCCACCAATAATCTCTCAGCCGGGAATCAGCACTAGCACTGAATACTGGGGAGTAAAAAGCAAACACTAAATATCTAAAGACAATAGAAAATTCCTCCTCCCAGCTCTGTGTGTCAAGTCCTCATGCAGCCTCTCTGGCTTGGCCGAGGTCAACTCGTCACTCTCTGGGAAACCACCAAGTTGTCGGAGATCATTTAGCATAAACTCACAGCTCCTGCCTGCTCCGGCACATGCCAGACCAGAGCAGCTCCTCCCAGGGCAGGCGAAGGAGCCCTGTTCCCAGGGCAGCTCCCTTCCTGAGCCACCCAGCAAGGTAATAAGCTTCAGGAGTCTCCTACGGGAAGAGTACTCAGCTCCCCAGCATGGCCAGAGCCCTGAACAATCCTGAGCAGTATCAACATCCTCACTCGTTGGCCGTTCCTAATGGGGCTGGGCAGTGCCAACCCACTTTCCCCAGTGCCCTCAGTAGCGCTTTCAGAGGAGCCCTGTGCCCTGTGCCATCCTGTCTGCCTCTGCTCAGCAAGGCACCTCTGCTAGCACCGCCCCGGGCCACTTCATGGCGATGGCTCTGAGTCACCCGCGCTGGGCGCTTCCCCCTCATTCCGACCAGATGAAAGTTCCAAGTGCCATTTAAATGGCATGACACGACAAAGGCTCAGTAATTGCTATTACACTTTCAAATACCTACATGCCTCTAGCTCAGCTTTAATTACTTTTAACTCTAACAAATACTGGCAATTTAAATATAAACAAGCAAAAATATTTAAAAACGCTCCGTGTTTATTGGCTGAGGCTTTGCCTGTGCGAAAACTCCAGTTTTTGTTGCTAGAAGTAGTTGGTGTGCAGGACTGCTAGCAATTGGGTTTTACTTTACTCCAAGTCCTTCTGTTGTGTTTTGCTGTGAAATTAGGGTGCTACGAGGCATGAAAAAAGTTTGGAGGGGCGCAGTCGTGCTTTGCTGCAGCAGCAGCAGCCGCCTGCCGTAGCGTGGGCTTCCCCACGCTGCCGCACCGGGCTGAGCGGCCCCGGCCAAGGCGGCTGCTCGGGTCTATCTCCGGCAAACCCCTGCACAGCACTGACCGGGGCACGGGGCCGCCATGTAGCACCCCAAATCAGCCTGGGTTTTAAACAAAGGCTGGTACACATGTGCATCCCCAAGCTATACACACCGTGCAGCATCCTGCACAAGCCCTATCACTCCTCCCTCCACAGGCTTCAGGTCTGGGGGCAAGAGGACAGAGGATGCTGCTACACTTTTCCCAGAGTCTCATCTTTGCTCATTAACAAGCGCATTATCATGTGCACATCACCGCAGGGGAACTGCACCGTGCAGGAGCTGCAGCTCCCTGGCTCCCAGGAGCCGGGCTTAGGGCCAAGGAGGAAGAGAACCACCACACAAGCACCACAAAACAAAACAAAACTACAGCAAGAGACTCAAAATGACAGCGAACGACTGATTACCTGTTCATCCCCGGAAGGTTGCCCCAGAAATAGCGTGCTCGGTGGGCAGCAGATATCTTGATAGCATCGATCATAACTGGGTTACACTGCAGACCACGAGAGGGGGAAAAATAAAAGTTAGAGGAGGTGTGGGCTCAGCCCTCTCCTGCACGGGAAACCCCTCTGTACTGCAGGGACTTCAAAGCCTTCAGCAAATGCTCCTAAGGATGTAGCCCCCCCAACAAACCCTTGTCCCATCAGGGCACAGTCCCGTCAGCCACACAGGCTCCCACGACAATGGCCAGCAGCTAACAAAAATCACAGCATGCTTCAGCGCCGATTTCAGTGGGCCAGGATCAGGACCGTCAGCCTCTGATGGGGCTTTTACACATGTGGGTTCCTGCTGACCCACAGCCTGACTTGGCTACCACAGAGTTAAAAATCCTTTCCAGTCCCTGACCTCCCTAGAAACAACAGGCATTGCTCTGAACAGATGCTTTCTGCAAGGCTGGCAAAACCCCTCCCCCAGAGAACCAGTGCTCGGGGTTAACCTGCTGAAAGCCAGAGGGGATCCAAAGCCAAGACTGAAAAGTTAATTCCTGGTGTGTGCATCATCAGGCAGGGTTTTTTCCAGCATCAGGGGGCTTTCCAGCATCAGGGCTATACCAAACCACAGCCAGACCCTCACAGCCTTGACACGCCTTGCACAGCCCAGCGTCTCCTGCTCCAACGCCTTTCCCGAAGCCAGCAGCAATCCCTACCTCCAGAAACCGAGAAATGTCCCTCTTGTCATTGACCCTCATGGCCACCACGTTCTCGAACATCCAGAAGAAGGGGCGCTCCTCTCCCGCCTTGGGACGGGCATAGTTGAGCAGGTGGTAAAATTCAAAGAACAGCCTCCCGGTTCCTTCTACAAGGAAAAAAGCCGGAGCAGCAGGTTGGGACCAGCTGTGGGCACAGGGGGCACGGGTCCAGGCAACCTGACTGCCCTCCCCACTGTGACTGGCATGGAGACAGCCTCTGCTTTGCAGGTGCTACCCCACGGTTTGCAGGTCAGAGAGGAGCCACCACCACCAAAGACTGGGGCTGAACCACTCCACCTGGACTTCAAGGTGACTCCGCACCCCAGGAACACCCCAGGGGTACCCAGCCCTGCAGAGACCAAGCAGCCTTACCATACAGCCCCTTCCTGGCCGGATTGACGAGGGAGAGGTCATTACAGGGGCTTCCACCGATCACCAGGTCAAAGGGACCCCACTCCTCGATCTAGAGCAAATAGACAGACCCAGTTAGGAGACGCCACACAAGTGGGTCTCTCCTCCCCGGCAGGACAGGGGACAAGCCCATCCCAGGGCTGGTAGGGTGAGACCCACGTGGCCGTGGTGCCACGTTCCCCAGCCCTCCTGCAAAAGCGGTGCTCACATTTCTCTTGGTTATGTTCCTGACGTCGTGCACATAGGTGATGTTGCTCTCGTGCTGCATGGTGCCCACAGCAATGGGGTCTTCGCAGATCTCTGAGGCAATGTACTTTTCCACTTGGATGCCCAAGTCCTTCAGCACCAGGTACCCTGCCAAGGGACAGAGGTCTGATGTTGCACTGCTCTCTTTAGTCTCCAAGTCTCCTTCATCAGCACTGAAGTTCGATGTGGCCACTCTTGCATGTCCTAGGTGGGTGAAGTCACACAGGACTTCTGGATGAGCAAACTATTTTTTTGGCCTGTTCCTCCAGGCACGTTTGCTCCCAGAAAGCAGAACTCCAGAGCTGAGTGAACTGAATCGAACCAGTTTGCCCTCAGGCGTTTCTTCACCAGAGGCTGGGCTACCAGCGCTCCCACAGCTCTTGCTTCTCAGTGAAACCAGCCACCTGACATGGCACTCGGTGCAGTACGAACCTCTGTGAGCGAAATTCCTATGCCCTCCATCCATCCCTTCTTCCCTTCATCCCTCCCTCCTTCCCAGCCCTGTCCAGCAGGAAGGGGACCCCCTGCCCTCATCCCCTTCTGATGGGGATACCCCTGCCCTTCATCCATCCCATTCTCCCCACCGAGCTTTCAGAGACAGGTTTGAGGCCATGAAACTCTTCAGCCCTGACATCCACTGCTGTAAGCCACCAGGACGGTGCTCTTCCAGTGCCTCACCTGTTGCTATGCCATCAAATAAAGAGAGCACTCGAATAGGTCTCCTCTTCGCTGGTGGGACCGTTGGGTAGATTTTGGGTGCAGCCTGCAATGAAAGGACAGCAATGAAGCCCCAGCTCTGGGCAGTGCTGCGATGCCCCATGAGGCTAAACCTTGGCTTTACAGGCATCGCCTCCACCTTCAGGGCAGCATCTGCGAGGCCAAAAGCCCAGCACCCTTGGAGAGGGCGGATGAGTGAGACCAAGGCAGAGGGACAACGAGGGACAACGGGGAATTTTGAGCTTTGCCCTCTGCAGCCCTCCCCCCCAAAGCCCAGCGCCCTGGGCTTGTCTGCCCGCAGCCCTTACGTATTCCTGTCCCTTGTCACTGGTGAAGAAGTCCTGCAGGCGAGTGTTCCAGTCCTGCCGGCGCTGCAGCACCCCGTAGCTCCTCTGGGGCTGGCACATGTAGCAGTTCCAGGGCTCCTGCTCTTTTGCCTTGGCCGACGTCCCTCGTCCCACCAGCACCTCCAGACACTCCACACAGAAGCACCTGCCCAAACCACAACACCTCGTGCCTGTCACCCACAGAAACCTCTCTGGGTCACCCCAGCCTCTCCTGGCGTCTCCTTTGCCATGCACCAGAGCCCCACCCCATTTTGTAGGATGCTTTTCCATGCAGTATCCTGGTTTTTAAGACCACTAACACAAATTGGTGACCAGGGTGTGGGTAATGCTCCTGCCATCCTCCCCAGGGCTTATTCAGGTGCAGAGTGGCTCAGTGGGGATGGGTGGGCTATGCTGGGGTGGGCTGTGCTGGGATGTGCTGTGCAGCAGCCAGCTGGGCACCAGCATAGCACCCTGCCCAGGCTCATGCATGACCCCGAGTGGCTCCTCAGGAGCTCTGCTGTGAGCTGAGATGGAGGAGCAGAGACGGGGCCCACCTGCAGCAGCTGGCGTTGCTGCAGAGCAGCAGCTCCTTGCCTTCGCAGCAGACAGTGCAGTAGGACTGGTAGCCGTCTTCGTCGTACATGTAGAAGAGCTCCAGGAATCTATCCTAGCAAAAGGACAGACGGGAGGAGAGGAGGACAGAGGATCAGGTTCTGTGCTCAGAGGGTGAAGAGAGAATGCAGCTCTGCTCCATCCCTGGTGCACGCCGAGAGCGCGGAGATGCACATCCTCGGTGCTTCATGTGGAGAGAACGTGCTGAGGGACAGCCCCGTGGTCATCAGGACCTGGCACAGTCACCCCTCCCGTCCCGACAGCGCTGACTGCAGCGGGGCTGGACTCTGCACCCCAAACTCCAGCCCCCACTCAGCCCCGGCACGGCGGCACTTACCCTGCACGTCTGGCAGAGGCCCCCCTCGAACAGTGGGTGGAAGGTGGCCGGGTTTCTCCTCCCGCAGGACAAACAGCTGTCTGTGTGACAGAGAGAGCTCCGCTCACCCTGGGGCAGGGAGCCCCGCACAGGAGCGCAGACCCCGCACCTCCGCCCCACCGCGGGCTGCAGACGCTGGAGCCGCTCCTCTGAGCCGCATGCCGGTCCAGATGCAGCTCCCCGGGAACAGGCCCTGCGGGGAGGGTCTGCACAGCAGTCTGCTCCCCTCAACGCTAAGGGAGGCCCAGTGATCTGCAGTCACAGCACTTCCCCCCTTTTCTACACGGTGCGGTTAAGAAGGGACCCACGATCTTTGGCCAGTGCTGCCTGCAAGCACCCGCATCAGCCCCACACCTTTTCCCAAGGGACACAGGGCAGTCGATTACCTTCGAGACTCCCACTGTTGTTCGTAACTTCGGAAACCATTTGCTCTTTATAAAATTAAAAAGAAAAAAAAAAGATTTATCATTCCTTATGTTACAAACTTTAAATGCGCTCTACTTACAGATGCCTTATTTCTTGCGTTAAAACTGCTACAACTTTGCAGAGTGCTGCACAGAGAAGGCAGCTCATGGGCACAATAGAAATTTTGGTGCAAAACCCATGTCCTTTTGCTGCTGGAGATATTAGAGCTAGAGCTCCAAGTAGCAACACACAAATCATTTCCAGGCTGAGCAAATAATGGAGCCCAGCTTGTGGCCCCGCATCTTGCAGTTGGGTTTGTGGTGTCTTAAAAGGCTCAAGTGAGCAACACGAGACCACCTATGCTTTTACCTTCAGAAACCACACTCATGGCCCCCCGGGAAGAGCCAAGTCCTTTCCCAGAGAGGTTTCCCAGTGCTTTTCAGGATGCAAAGCCCAGGCCATGCTGCTCCCCAGCTCTGGCTGCCTGTTACCTCGGGTCTGGTCCTCTTCCACTCGCTGCTCCTTGCTGTTGTTGCAAGGGTTGGTCTTCAGCCTCTTGGTGGGGGGGCACTGCTCGAGGGACAGCACCTCCTCCGTCCCATTCCTTAGAGCCCCGTTCTCTGCAAGGGAATGGCGGCTCAGCCTCCGGCCCCGGGAGCTCCCCAAGGCACCGGGGGATATCTCCTCCTGAGCCCTGGCAGGTCCCATCCCAGCCAAAAGCAGAGCCCTTCCTGGCCGCCCGGGCTCCTCACCCGCAGCTCGAGGCTCAGCCAGGTCATTGGCTTCCAGGAGCAATGGCTTTGAGGGTGCTTTACTCTGACCTTTTGCAACGCTGCTGTGGGGGACCCCATGAGGAGCAAGGAGCCCCAGGGCCACCTCGGGACCAGGTCAGCATGGCCGCAGCAGAGGGCGAGCAGGCTCAGACAGGGCTGACCACAACGTCTGGACACCAGCGGCTGCTGCCCATGCCAACCCCATGCCACCACCTCACCTGAGGCTTTGGGCGGTCGCAGTCCCTTGAGGCCCAAGGGTTTGAAGCCGGTGAGCGCCCAGTCAATCATGGGCTTCAGCTGCTCCTCCAGGGACTCCCCAGGGGTGGCTGCAAATGTCTTCCCTGACCGGCTCCGGGCAACCTGCCGAGAGAGGAGGGATGGCGTGGGCCAGGGTGACTGGGGTTGGTCCGTGGCCAGGAAGCAGCCCAGCTGCAGCGTGCATGGCCCACATGCCTGCCAGGTCCCAGGCCCCCTCCCCACCGCACACACGTGCGCAGGGCTCGGCGTCCCCGGCACAGCGGCAGCTGCCGGATTCCCATGCTGGGTGCGCCCTCGGCTGCGCTCCTGAGCCTCCGCTCCCTGCAATGAGCCCGTCTGTCCTCCACCAGCCCCAACCCAGCTGGGAACAGGGACGGCCCAGCCCCAGCCCTCGCCCAGACTCGGCTCCCCGGACAGGCAAAGCGAAGGCAGAAGAGGCGCCAGTGGGTTTGCAGCACCGTAACCCAGAGCGTGATGTGATACCTCCCCTGGATGGGGACCAGAGCCACGGGGTGCTCAGGGCCAGCCCCGATGCAAAGGGCATCCGGCACCAGCCCAGGACACCTCCTGCCAGTGTGACATTGCCACTGCGATGCTGCCGTGTGTCAAGAGCCCCCAGAGGGAGCCTGGCCCCAGGGGTTTCTGGAGCGGAGACCCTGGAACGGCAGCAGTTACTCCTGAATCCCCCGGGATAAGGAGAGTTTGGCCCCATGGTTGCGCTTGGAAAGAGCCCCAGCAGAGAAAGGAGGGTTTTCCTACAGACACCTGTCCACATCGCCCCAGCAGATCGGGGAAATGATTAATTCTGGACTCTGGCAGGAGCTCACTTGCTGATCATTCTCAAGGTGATCCACAGGCATTATCCAGAACCTCCCTCAAATGCAAAGCAGAGCAATGTGTAGGGGCAGAACCGGGAAGCCCCAGCGCCAACAACCTCCCCACACACTACCGGAGCTCTGGAGGTGCCTGGGCTAAGCAGACCCCCAGCTTCCCGGCTGGGGCATCTCCTGCTGCCCTGGCAAAGCGTTTCCTTCGCCGGCTCAGCTGCATCAGCCGCCCTGAGCACTGCCCATCTCTCCCTGCATCCCACGGCCCCCTGCAGAGCGCAGCACCTTATCCACCCAACCCCAGCTCTGCTCCACGGTTACCTCCAGGGCATGGTATATGGCTCGTCGGTAGGAGACCAGCTTATTAAACGTGGAAGAATTGAAATGCTGCCTAAAGGCCATCAGTCCCACCAGCTTGTCTGCAGAAACCTGGGAGAGAGCGACAAAAGCTAACCACTGGGCACGGGCATGCCTCGCATCGGCCGTGTCCCCCACAGACCCGTCTGCCAGCACGGCTCTCACACCGCAGCCGAGGGCGCTGGGCTGCAGCCATGCCGCGCCGCTGGGGCTTTGTCTGGACCATGCAGGCGGGAGAGGAAGCCCAGCGTCAGCTTTGCAGAGGGCGACAAGCGGCAGAGGGAGGAAAGCAGAGAGGCGGCAGCATCGCATTCGTGAGTAGGACGGGAGTTTTGCACCCTCTGCTGGCACCGCACCTCTGCCGGCACAGCCAGCGCAGCACGGGCACCCGGCACAGCAATTCCCTCCCTCTGCCCACAGCCCAGGGGAGGTGCGGGATGGCCGAGGCGTGCTGGGGCTCCGGGAGAGCATCCCTCACCAGGCAGGGAGCGACGGGGGCTGCCCTAGAGACCAGGGCTTGGACGAAACCCCGCAAAGGGGCTGGGCAGACGTCCCTGTCGCTGGATGCTGTTACCAACCTGCGGTGGCCAGTCATTAGTTATAGACAGTAGAGCCACGAGAGCATGCCAGAGCTAAACACCGGGGTCCCTGCCCAGGGAGGCTGCAGGTGAGCGCACACACATGTCAGAGGCAGCCCCAGGAATGGGACAGACAGTAGAAATGTGCAGAGGAGGGGATTTCAGCCTGGGCAAAGCCGGGCGCAGGCAGGGGCAGGCAGAAGGCTTACCTCAGAGAACTTCCCATCTCCGAACCACTGCACCCACCGCATGCCCGAGACAGCCTGGCGCTTGGCCGTGGCTCTGTAGGAGACGACGATTGCAGGCCACCAGGAGAAACCTTTGATCTTTCCCCAGACGAGCTCCCCAATTCCAAATTCCTTTCCATCCTGAAAGCAAAAGAGAGCAACACAGGTGAGTCAAAAGCACAAACTCCCCATTTTATCCAAGCACCCATGTGGGGAACGGCCACGGGATGCCCTGCAGAGCTGCTACGCCACATGTGTCACTCGCTGCAGCATGCGTGGACCTCTGTGCAATCATCTAGAAAAGCTGCACCCCCTCCCTTAAAAAATAAAACTGCAGAACGCATCCCTGGCAGCGCTGGCTCCCAGCCCTGCGCCACGCAGGAGCTCGGCGGGAAGGTCTGCGCGTTGGCAGCCCCACGCCAAGCCCGGCAGCTGGCACGCACAGCGCGGCACGTGCTCCCTCCTGCACAGCCCTCCTGGCACCGGCACCCCGTGCGTGCCCACTCCTGCCTGCCCTCCCGGGGTCTCTGCAAACACCGGGATGCCTTTTCCTGCCCTCACAAACCAGAAGCTCCGGCTATCCCAGAAGGGCTTGCAGCAGCCCTGGTGATGGGAATGGGCAAGGCAGGAAGGCAGCAGCTCTGGGAGTGCAAACGGACTCTTCCTGATGCCCTCGCCCATCGCAGCAATGTTTGTCCGGGAGAACTTGGCTCACTGCACGCTGCTGCCGAGCCACGAGGCACAGCCCAGGCTGAGGGATGCAGGAAGCACGGCAGGGGATGGTACGTGTCCTGCCTGGCTGCAGGGAGGACTTTGCACCGAGGCTGCTCCCTGGGCTCCCCGAGCAGACGACGTTGCTCCTTGGCGCGGGGAAGCCCCCTTCCCGGGGCTCACAGCTCAGCTTTGTCTGGCTGCGCCCCAGGAAGAGGACACCCACCCTCCTCTTGTTCCCCCAGGGGAGAGCAGAAAACAGGGCAGAGCGAAAACAGACAGAAAAAAAAGGAAAAGTTGGGAATTTTGGCAGGATCGTGACAAGGGCCCCCAACAGGCAGCCTGATGGGGACCACGCGGGCACAGTGCTGTGCCCGGAGAGGCATCACCCACAGGAGCAGCCACCCCTGCCTGCAGAGTCCTCCTTCCCAGCTTTGTTCTGCAATTAGGCACCTAATTATGCAGCAAGAGGCGATTGCCCAATTCCTGCAAATCTCAGGCCCTGCCCTGACGCCTGCAGGCACTGAATCACGCTCCTCTGCAGCTCCAGCAGCTTCAGCTTCGTTCCTCTCCAGCATCCCCCGACAGAAACATTTTCTACACATGTAACTGCCTGTCTCAGCGGGGCCGGGCACGGCTGCCAGCCCGGCGTGTGCCGCGCACGCGTCTCTCGGTGGCCCTTGGAGGCTTTTGCAGCCCTACATGCGGCGCAGGCAGGGGCTCGGCGCGGCGGGTCCCCGCACGCCGCCCATCTGCAGCAAGGTGCCCCCGGAGCAGCACCAACCCCACAGCCTGATGGACGGGGACAGCCCGGCACCATCGCACCCTGGACACACAGGGAAAGGCAGGCAGGGAAGAAGAGGCAGGAGAAGCAGCAGTGAGGTTTCCAGAAGGTCCCCCTGCCCACAGGCTTGGGACAAGCCAGGAAGGTTCATCCTCACCCCACACCGTCCCAGGCGCAGGATTCTGGTGCAGGAGCAGAGTTTGGCCCCTCTGTACCTGGTACTCCAGCGCCATCCCCGCTTCTCTGCTCTCCGGCTCCTCGACCCCCAGCTCGGCAGATCCATTCTGCCCCTCCTGGGAGCTGCTGCCGGAGAGCGTGCTGCTGCTCCGGGATGAGTCCCGGGAATCCTCCTCCGTCAGGTCGATGGTGGTCACGGGGATGGACGTGGCCAAGCGCCGCTTGGAGCTCTGCGCAGAGGAGGGAGCAGAGTGTGAGTGCGGCAGGAAGGCTGGGAGAGGGGCAGGGGGGGCAGAGACCTGCCCCATGTCACTCCCAGGCCCTCAGCGGGGGATCGGAGAGGGGGAGTGCCAGGGCGAGGGGCACCGCCACAGCCAGGAACGGAGGGGAGGTCTCAGGACTGGGGCATCTGAGGGAGAACTGCTCTGCTTTTACTTGCAGGACACATAGAAAATGGTGCGCCACTTGCTCTCTTCCCTTTCCCTCTCCCCAGTTGACCCCAGGGTGTTAAAAGCATCCAGTTCATAGCAGGGGCGAGCAACAGCACACACGCACCCACTTCACAGGGGAAACTGAGGCACGGAGAGGCTGCAACATGGCTGAAGCCCCTTGGCCAGGGCACAGCAGAAGTGCAGGTCTCCAGAGCTCCAGGGAAGCCCTGGCCCCAGGCAGACCCTCACCCGCAGGGGAGCTGGCAGGTCCCTGAGAGTCTCCACGCTGTTCGTTTCCTTGATCTTCATCTCGTGCCGGGTCTGCCCTGCCTGGAAGATGAGGCGGACGGGGGGCTTCTGCCTGAGGCTGCTCTCCCAACCGGCGCTGCCCCTGGGCCGCACCTGCAACCGGAACAGAGACGTGCCATGGCGCAGACACCCTCCCCACGCCAGAGGCCATGTGGGGGACAGGGACAGCCCAGTGGCACCGAATCCTGGGGGATCGGGGCAGGGGGAAGGCGAGAGGAGTGCGGATGGCTGCAGGAGACACCTCGGGCTGAGCCGCTTGGTGCGACCGTGCACGTCACAGCATCTCTGCCGGGCTGCAGCCACGCTCAGCAGCTCCCATCGCCGCAGCCCCCAGCACCCTGCACAGGGGGGCAGCGGCCCACCAGCAGCTGCTTACAACAACTTTTGTTTCCAGCTCTCATGTGCATCCTCGACTATACCCTCCTATACACTCCCTCCTCGCAGCTACAGCTGCGGCGGAGCGACCGAGACCAGCAGGAGCCAGCAACCGGGAGGACCGGCCACCGGGAGAGACGTGGGCCCCGGCAGAGCCACCGGCACGGCACGGCACGGCACCCGGCTCACACAGGCGTGGGTGCTCTCACACGTGCGTGGGTGCGCTCCCCCCCACCGCCCGGCCCTGCAGAGGCACCCAGGGCAGCCTTCCCCCTGCGGCCTCAGCACCCGCAGTTTACAATCAGTCTAACCCAGGCGTGTTTCCTGCATCCGGCATAACAGTTTCAAAATGAAATGAGATTTTGCAAGCGAAGAAGAACCCTCGAACCCACCGTAGTGGGAAAGCAGAATTTTTCACCCCAGTTGGATTTATGGCTCTTTCTTTTGGAAGCTGCCTCATCACAGGCAGATCTCCAACCTTGGGGTTTTATTTCAAAGTCAAAACAACAAAGCCAGAAGGCAAAAATGCTTCCAGACCCTGGAGGTTTGTCAACCTAGTCAACAAAAGGAGGGGGGGGGCAAAACTGGGATCCAGCCCCAGAGCAGCTAAAAGCAGGCCACCCTGAGAGTGGGAGACAGATGCTTCGGTCCATCAATACGGCCAAGACTTTTTAAAGAAAATATCAGCATAATAATTATTAGAGTGCTGCACCACGTAGTGGGCATCACTGCATCATGCACCATACCCTCCTGCTGCTGCTGACACAATGTAAACCAGGAATCTAAAAATGAAAACAAATATTATGCTTGTAAATGATTATTGCATCTATCACTGGACTGTTCCCCCAGCAGCGAGCGCAAGAGCCACCCCAGAGGGGAACAGGCGAGGAGGGTCCCGGGCACCAGCCGCCCCGCACAGACAGCCCACAAAGCCCCCCCGGGCAGAAAGGTCTTATTGCAGCCTCAGTGAGCACTTACCTCCTGCGCCCCTGAGAGAGCGAGCGGCCAGGACAGGTCATCCTTGGAGAGGTCTCCCTTGCTCACCCTCTTGTTGTTCTTCAGGGACGGCAGCCCCAGGCCCCCAACATCTGCGCAGGGACAAGGCAGAGCAGCCTCAGGCTCCGTGAGCCGTCCTGGCCGTGGCCCTGCACGCCTCCGCCCGCCGCTGCTCCGAGCAGCAAGGTGTGATTTGAAGAGACCGAAACCTCATCTTGGAGAAACGTGGCCAAGAGCAGAAGACAACCGGTGTCCCCAAGGCTCCCCATTGCAGTACTTACTGCTGACACTGGCAGTCCCAGATCGCCCACCTGCCCCAAAACTGGGAGGGACTCTAATAGCAAGTGTGGGGACCTTCTTGTGGACTTTTCTGTTCCTGAAAGCTCTGAGGCATAAGGAAACCGTACTCCCACTATTCGGGGCTTGTCACTAGTACATTTAAAGCAGAACCTCATGAACCCAAGAGCTGGGATTTGGGGACAATGACCAGAGCATCCCAGGAGCTGTGATGCAGCTGGCAGCAGTCCTTGGGCACGTGGGGACTCCCCATCTCCCTCCTCCCCAGCAGGGTTAAACCTTTAAGAGGCAGAGCCAGCATCCCAGTGTGGGACCCGTTTCCACAGTCACTTCTGTTGCCATGGTCTGGATGTGCCACCAAAAAGCAGAAACCCAGCGGAGTCGCGGAGGAATCCTGGCCACAGCCACGATGTTGCAGCCCCCAGGAAGCCCTTGGGACAGTGGCTGGGAGATCCCTGGCCCCGGGCATCCCTGAGCATCCCTGAGCATCCCCGGCATGGTGCATCCTGGGCACGGAGTGGCAAGACTCACCTGGAGCACTGGGCTTTCCATTCGCCTCCAGAACAAGGGCAGGGGTGTCATTAGCGGAGTCAGTGCAATCCCCGTTGATGAGGATGAGCTCTGCCCTGCAGTCTGCCTCCTCCCGGCTGTGGCTCTTGTCCTTTTTCACGGTTGCCTGTGGAAGCCAGAGTGGAAAGGAAATTTAGCTGTGCAGAAAGCCCAAGGGAAGGTAAAGCGGACAGCGTAAGCTCTGCAAGCCAGCCATAACATTTCATGCCCTTAGCAAAGGGGTAAGGGGACTGGAGAGACGTGTTTGTAGTAGTATTGGGAGCCAACGGGCACCTGGACAAAACCTCCGCACAAATGTGGTGGCCCTGAAGATCCACCACCTCCAGCAAACAGAGGCTCCAGATGCAACCTGCTTGTCCTCAGGGAAGTGCCGGGGCTCTTCTCTGGGGCTGCGCTGGCCCAGCCCTGCCATCCGTACCCCGTGGATCGCTCCCGAGCTCGGTGCTGCCCAGCCCAGGCTGCCCCTGCTGAAGCACTCCCGGCCACGGCTCGAGACCCTGTCTGGAGGGGAACTGCATTTCCCAGTCACCCTGCAGAAACCAGGGGACATCCCACCCACCCCGGGGTACCAGTCTCACTGTGCTCCGGCTGCTCAGCACACCCAGGAAACCCAGCACATCCAGCACGCCCAGCAGCGGGTGGGCTGTTAGAGCAGCAGCGGACACGGCAGACAGCTCGCCACGGGGGGGCAAAGTCCTGGCGCCTGCAGTGAGTTAAAACTCTCCTAAAGGCAGAAAAATCCTCCTGCCCACCCCCATCCTCAGCTCCCAGGCCCCAGGGGGAAGGGGCAGGGCAGGGGGCTGCGCTGGCTGCACTCACCCCACCACCCCCGGCCGCAGGGGCCAGGGGAAGAGTGTCAATGTCCCCCCGCCCCAGCGTCCCCCCAACCCAGCGTCCCCCTGCTCCGGGAGCTGCGGCTGTGCAGCTGAAGCCCAGCCAGGCGTCCCCCCAGGAGAGGTGAGGTACACCTCGCCTGCACCCAGATGCCTCTGCCCTCCCTCGGGTGCCCTCCCTGGATCCTGTTTTTGGAGGTGGAAGCTCCCAGGCTCTCCCAGAGGCACCCGGGACTCCGCTAACAAAGCTGCCTCACTGCTGGGCTATGGATCTGTGCTGCAACTTGCCCCTTTGCCAGCACAGTCATTTCAGGAGAACGTAACTCAGCTCAACGAGTGAAGGAGCAAGCAGGGCTTTACCCACCCTTTCCCTGCTAGAAAGCAAAAGGAAACCCCCCCCCAGCCCAAAAGAGACCCTGGGCTCCAGCCCCGCCACCCCCTCCCCATCGCTCTCGCTCAGCATCGCCTCCAACTGCTTCCCTAACAATTGAGATTTCTGCTTTGAGATAATCTGTCAGCACCTCTGACAAACAAAGACCAGTCGGGGTTTGATATTTCAGATGCCGAGGGCAGCGTCAAAACCCTGGTGACATCCAAACACGAAGGAAAACAGGTGTCCAGAACCCACCTCCGCAGGCAGAGCCCCCGGGTGCACGTCCTGCCTCCCCCCACAGACACATCTCAACAAAGGATGAGGAAGAGCAACGGCACCAGAGGGAGTCTAAAGCTGCGTAAAACCCTACAGCTGTGTGCAGAAATCCCACTGCTGCAAGCACATCTGCTCCCAGACCCGGCGAACAATTCCTGGGAGCTGCCCAGACTCGCTGGGCTGCCCCTGGCCCAGGCGGCCGGTCCCACATGCCGGCCCTGCGCACGCCAGCCCCGGATACTCTCGGATGCAGCAACACATCCCGGTGCCGCACAGCCGGGTCAGCTCTTCTGGGGTCTGTTCCCCCTCCCCAGCCTGCGATCCAGCAGAACAGCAGTGATCATAGCCAGCAGCGATGCTGCCACTAAAGAAACAGCAATTTTCACAAAATAATAGTGCATCTCACAAAAACCAGCGAGTGTCACTTAGGAATCCGTACAGCGCGGTGTGAGAGGATACGCTGCTCTCTCAGCATGAGGGTGACCCAGAGGAGAGGCTGGGGACAGGGAGATGGGCAGCGTGAGGCTGTTAAAATCCAGGGAGGACAGGAGCAGGCACGGCCACCTCCCAGCCCTGCAAAACATCTGCACCCTCAAAACCCTACTGGGACCTTCGGTCCTTTGTCAAGAGTCTGTTTGGGAGCCTCAGACAGGACCCTGAGCCCAGGAGGTTCACACTTGCACCTCAAAAAGGCACGGCCAGCCCACGGCAGGCGATCGGGCGAGCGTGTCCCTGCCAGCCCTGCGCTGGGGAGGTGGAGGGGAGGGTGACACAGCAGCCAAGTCTCCCCGGGGGACACAGCCAAGACTGAGCACACCCGATGTGCCACTCTCAGCTTTGCCGCGTGCTCGGGGAGCTCCGACATCATCTTTGTTCCAGATATAAAGTGGGGGGGGGGGGGGGGGGGGAAGTTATCATTTTGGAAGGAATTGCTCCCTGGCAGAGATGGGAGAGACCCCCATGCCAGGGCTCTGCCGGGCCATGAGACCTGGCTGCAAGCACCAGCGTAAGCACAGGCACTTCGGCTCACCGGGTGCAGGCAGGGCCTGCAGCATACATGCAGGAGCCAGCAGTGCATACGCAGGAGCATACGCAGGAGCATACGCAGAGCTGGCTCCGTGCACTTCTCCAGCTGCACCACCTGAGATCACTCGAGGACATCCCGTCACCATCCTCTGATACACAAGTGGGAAAGGGAACATCACACCACGACTCAAACTGCAAAGCTAGTTATACTCTTGCTATCCCAAAAACTTACACCTAGGCAGCGGGACTGCAATTCCCATCCCTTTTCCTATTGTTGCTGCCTTTTGCACCAGGCAATGCAGGCACATGCTCAAGTCCATCCTGGCTGCTGAAGAGGGCGGTCGGTCCTGTCGCCCCTCCGACCACCGAGGATCTCCTGCAGGAGCCACCGTCCTCACAAGCCTCACTACCTCCTGCTCGGAAGGCTCAGCCCTTTGTCCTCGCCTCCCCTTGCAGAAACACCCACCAACATGTGCACACAGGGCATTACAAAAATAATAAGAAACAGAGCGCTCCCCTCACATGTTCGGTCTCACGGGAGGAGGAGAAAAACAGCACCGCAGTGTTTGCATTGCTTAACGCACTGCAAACATACAGGCATGCACTACAGCCATACGCTTCCTACAAGAACCCACGAAGAATGAAATAATGCAGAATTCTGGCTCCGATGCTCGAAGCTCCCCAAGAGACTGGCGCGAGCGGCAGCCCCGACACTGCCTGGTGCCCAGGACGTGCCCTGCAGGGATACCCCACCGAGACAATGAACCCGCTGACTCCGGATCCCGCCCTAGTTTTGCAATACCAGTTTCTTTAAGGTTTGCCAAACTGGTTAAAGACCACGCCACAACATTAACTGCTTAGAGAGGCTCCCGGGCCCTGCCCGGCCGAGCTCGCCGGCTGCCTCGGAGCAGGCAGAAGCGGCCGCGCTCACCTGCGGAGCATCCCGGCAGGGCCGTACCTCTGCCCCCGGGCCCAGGGCTGCTCCCCCCAAGCCTGGCTGGGGCTGGTCTCAGTTTTCCTTCTTGAGAAAACAGGCTGGCCCTTATCAGGTGCGTTTCCCCAGTAGGTGGAGAGATTGCAGGGGAGACAGCCGGACTTTGCCTCCAGACAGGGGCATGCATATCAAAAGGCTGGAGGGAAGCGTTTTACATGATGGCTGGGATGGCAGCCATCACCCAAGCCCTGTTTGAATAACAAAAAGAAATAAAGGACCCCAATGGCCGGGGCTCGCTCCCTCCAGGCTGGCTCCTGCCGAGGGCTCTGGGCTATCGCGCACACAAATGGCCTTTAACTCTCCCCAAACTGAACATTTCCCTCTAATCCTGGGAAGAAAAGAGTTGCTGGGTTGGCAGTTTAGTAAGAAAGGGAGCCCATTTTGGCAGATATGCTCATTAAGAAGGGCAGGCTCTCCCCTCCCCTGCCCGTTTCCTGTGCCTGGCCCCTCTCCGGCTCTCGCCGCGCTCCCGCGCTCCGGCACTTCCCTCCATTTTCCCCCTGTTTCCTCTCCTGCCCCCCCCTGCCCCGCTCCGCTCCCCCTCCGGACCGCAGCAGCCCTTTGCGGCCACCCCCAGGCTCCAGCACATCGCCCGCTGCCTTTCAGCAAAGCTCCGTGTAAAGAAATGAAACAAAAAACAAACCGGCCCCTCCTCTCCCAGTGAAGACCAGGCCTGAGAAGTCTCCTGGGCAGCCACCATCACAGCCAGCCGCTGCTCCAGCCGCTCTAGGCTCTTTACCATGCTCATCTCGGTCACGTCCCGCTGAGATGAGCCACTCTGGCTCTCCCGGGCCCCCTGCCCAGGGACGTGCCCGGCGTGGAGTAGACACCCCGTGCTGGTGCTGCCTGCGGGCAGGGCTGGGGGCAGCGGGGGCTCTGCCGTCTCGCAGGTGGGTCTTGCTCAGCTGTGGCAGGTCCTCCGTCCGGAGCGGTTACTGCTTCATTTTTCCCCTGCAAAAGAGGACATAAAGCGATGACAATGACACCTCACTGTCCCCATCTCTTCCCACCTGGTCCTGTACAGTGGGGGCTTGAGCCTACAGCCCTCCCCAGAGCTGAGGGCTGGGACACCTTGGCTCATTCCCCCTCGCAACTTAAAAAATTAGGAGACCGGAGGCAGGGGGAGAAAAGGAAAGTCCTGCTGAAGGGGCAGCAGGTTTCAGCCCCCTCGCTCCTTCTTCAGCCCCCTTTCCGAGGGAGTTCAGGGCAACATCAGCGAGAGCCCCAGGACCAGTGTTCGCCCCACGAGTCCACCCGCTGCTCCTCTCTCCCGGACTCCTGGTACTTGTGCCCCACGGTGGGACCACCCTGGAGTTTACTTCTCTTTCTCCGACGCTTTCCCTCCCCTGCCTCTCCCGCCACCGGAGTTTTTCCCCGGGCTCGGGAGGAGGAGGATGCCGGCAGAGCTTCCCTCGGGACTCCCGGGGTCGGGAGGAGGAGGATGCCGCCAGAGCTCCCCCCGGGATGCCCCTGGCTCGGGAGGAGGAGGATGCCGGCGGAGCTCTCCCCGGGACCCCCCCGGGTCGGTACCTGCCGCCTGGGCCGGCGCCTGGCAGCTGAGCGTGCCCCGGCTCCGGCCGCCCCCTCCCCTCCGTCCCCAGCCCCGGGGAAACTTCACGCCCGAGGCTCCGGCCGGGAGCTGTTTTCCTGCGAAAAGAGAAAAAACAAGATGCGCTGACACATCCCTGACCCAAGAACCGAAAACAAAGGTGTTCAGCCCCGGCAGCGCTACCCGCCGCATCCCGGGCTCCCGGAAGCCCTCCCCGTGCCCCCCTGCCTGGGGGCGGCGCTGCCCGGGGCCCGCCGAGCCACGGGCAGGGTAACCCCAGCCCTTCCCGAACCCTCCCCGCCCCGAAGCCATCCCTTGCCGTTTCACCGACGGCAACCCGAGGACCCCGAGGCTTTGCCGCGTTCCCGCCGCGGCCCCGGGCTGTGCCCCTGCCCCTGCCCCGTTTCCCCTGCCCGTCCCGGCATCGCCGGGGGTCCCCGCCACCCGGCCCGACCCCGCCGTGACAGCCCCGAGACGCGCCCCCGGGATACGCGGCCACGGCGCCTCCGCGGGAAATTCCGAAAGTTGCGACGGGAGCCGGAGGGGCGGGCGGGACCGGCGGGAGCCTTGCCTGGGGCTGCGGGCGCACCGAGCCCCCCCCGAGCCCTCCCGGGGGCCGAGCACCGGCAACAAGTGGCGGCGGGGCCCGCCGCCCCCTCCTCCCGCCGCCCCGAGCCCCCGGGGCGGAGCAGCGCGAGTCCCCAGGAACCGGGAGCGGGGCCGCCCGATCGGCCGGGCCCGGGGCGCTCCCCGCAACACCCTCCGGTGCGCCCGGTGCCGCGTCTCCGCCCGCCCCATTGTCCCCCCGCCGCCTCCGCTCACAACAAAGCCGCCCACGAGGATGCGCCGCGGCTCCGGCCCGGGCGGCCCCGGTGTCCCCGATGTGTCTGTCCCCGGTCCCGCGCTCACCTGCGCCGCGGCGGGACGCGCCGTCCAGCGGGGCCGCGCCGCCGCTCGCCGCCGCCTCCCGCGCCCCGGCCGGCCCCCGACAGCCCCGCGCTCCGGTTACATGGCGCTTTAACCCTGCCCGTGCTGGGCAGCCCCTCCTCCTCCGCCGCCGCCCCACGCCCGCCGCGCCGCACGGCGGGGGAGGGGAGGGGAGCAAGGGGGCCCGCACCCGCCCGCCCCCGCGGGTCCCCCGGGCCCGCAGCCCCCCGGGCCCCGCATTCCCCCGGGGTTCACATCGCCCCGGAGCTCCACATCCCGCCCCCCTCCCCGCGGCTCCGCACTCCCAGTGCCCCTGTATCCCCCCACAGCTCCGCATTCCCCCAGTGCCCCGCACCCCCGCGGCCCGACACACACACACACACACACACACACACACACACACACGCACACGGGCCTCCACATCCTCCAAACGCGGCTCCGCACTCCCGGCGCCCCAGTAGCCGCCTACTGCTGTGCATCGCCCGGGACTCCACATCACCCAGTGCCCTGTATTTCCCCCCCAACGATGCCCCGCATCCCATCCCCGAGGCTCAGCATCCCTCTCCCAGGGCTCCACAGCCCCCCCGATGTCTTGCACCCTCCCATGGCTCTCCATCCCCTGGTACCTGCCGGCACCCCGGTGTCACCCACAGTGCTCGGCATCACTCAGGCCTCAGCATCCCTCCGGGACTCGGCCCTCGGAGCCCTCCCCGTAGCTCAGCCCCCGCGGCAAAGGACCCCCCCCTCCCCGGGGGGAGAAGGGGCACCCCGATGATGCCGGGCAGAGCCCTCACCCTGCCGAACCACCCCTCTGCCCACCGGGTTTCCATCAGCACCGTGCCCCTCGCAGCGTGGCACAGCCTCACAAGTTTTACAGTCAGTTTTTGTTTGTTTGTTCTTTCCCTTTGCCGTACAGAGGCGAGACACTTGCGAGGGCTGTGCTGGGGACGAGGAAAACAGTCTGCGCCTCTCCTGCCCAAGACAAAGCATCCAGAGTCCACGTGGGGTATAATCTTCTCGGCTCACTTGCTATTACTTCTAGATCCAGCAGAAAACTGTATAACAGTAAGAAGATGGAATATGATTATCCCTGGTGTGATAGAAACAAGTTTTCAAAGCCAGGAGGAAAAAATGAGTTAGCCAAAGCATCCGAACCCTGTGGGAAGTACCTGGACCAGCCCAAGGCCTGTGCTGCAGGTTTCCCCAGACCACCCCTCCATCCATGCAAAACACAAGCATGAAAAATGTGGCTGCACATGTGAAAAAAGCCCTGCAAGTGAAAAAGAGGAGCTGTGAAATCTGGTCTGGATAAGCCTTCGGGAACACTGGATATTACAGTTCAAACAAACACACGCTGCATAAACCTAAAGCTAATTTGCAACTCTGCCGAGTAGATTAAAACCCAGCAAACAGATTTTACTCCTGGTTGGTTTTCGAAATTTGAGAAAGCAGAATGCTTTTGCGGGTTGTGTTCATGAGTTTCTAGGGCACTGTTAGGGTGGAATTAGCCCTTGCTTCAAGCATCCACGGGCTCCTCTCCCTTTCTACGGAAACCTTCCTGCCTCTGTTGGCCTCGCTGACCTGCCATCAATCTCCCGCCCGGCTGAAACGCCCTCTTTCTCTCTCTTCCCCTCAGTTATCATTTAATTCAGGAGAGCACGTCTGTGCATACTGTTCGTGAAAAAGGCCTGGTACCAAACAAAGCAGCTCTGGGCAGATTATGTGCCAAACCCTGACCCTTTTCCCTGTCTCCGCTACACGCAACTACAGAGAGATGCTGTGAGTTTATTTCTTAACAGTCAAGAAAATTTGTATGCCATCTCACGGGGAAAAAAGATACCTCTAAAGAGGATTTTATGTTTAGGCTCCTGCCAGACATTTCTGGTACCCTGCACCAGGCTCTCAGCCGTCCCTGCTGAACAAGGGCTTGCAGCTGGCAGCCTCTGCCAGGCAGGTACCAGAGCATCCCCACCACTGCTCCCCGTCAGCCCTGAGGCTCTCCAGCATGGACATGTGGTGGGACATGGCCCGGGGGGCAAAGCTCCTCCGCTCCATCACTGGAGGCTGCAAGAAGCCGGGAAGCATGTCCAGGGCTTACAGGAGCAGGGAGCAGCGGCTGGGGAGAGGTGTGGGGGGGGAATCCCTCCCCACCCCTTGAGCGCAGGCTGCACATCCTCTGCACACCGTGCCACAGACATGTCCCTCCCCGTGACAGAGTGACTCCCATCAGTAGCACAGCCGGACTACCCAACGCTTCTGCAAAAAATCATTCCAGCAAGAAGAGCCATTTTCACATCTGGCTGGCCTCCCTTGGCCAGCGTGTCAAATCCATGGAGCCGGTGACCCACCAGCCGAAAGAGCCGCCCTCTGTCACCATCACAACAGAGTTGAGACTGGCAACATCCATTCACATCAGAAGTGACTCCTCATCCTCATCTTCCACTCTGAATTCTTCCCAGTGACCGCACCAGCCCTTCCACACATAACTCATCTCTCCCATCTCTGAATCCTCCTTCTCACCAAAGGCTGCTCAGCCATTGCCTTCTCTGCAGTGTCCCTGGGTTATGGCACCAGGCCCAGATCCTCTCTGTCCATCTTAGTCTCCCATTTCAAATCTCTTCCTAAAATTCTCCTTCGCCACCCTGGTCAGGAAAACCAATGCCATTCCCTGCCCGGAGCTCTCCTCTGGCTCCGATCACCTGCTGTCCCTTGCTTTGCACCCAAGTGTTTGAGTCAGGACCTGCTCCGTGTTTCATAAGTGATGTGCCTAGAGAACCCACACAAATAAAGCAACTGAGCAAATGTGTCATTATCTACAGCCGTCAGCAGTGCACCCTTGTCATCTCCGGATCGGTGGGTCCCAGATTCCCGGTCCCCAGTGACAGCTATGTGCTTGTTTAGTCTTCTAGCAGGTAGGGAGAAGCACCAGCACCATTAAATCACCTCGGACATTTGCAAGCTCTTCCAGCGACCCTGGGGCAGGGAGCAGGAGGAACTTTTCCGTTCGCTGAAGCCGGCAGTGACGGTCCTGCTGAGTTCAGGCTTTGGAGTCTCCCGTGTAGGTGTACGCACAGCACAGCGGCTCTTTCCCAGCCCGCAGTAACAATCGTTTTCACTGCCTGGCATTCTTCATTGCAAGACCCCATCGGAGCATGTCCCATGGGATGTGTCCTCTTCCACAAGCGGCTCTGTGGCCCTCACCCTCACCCCAGCCCAATGCTGTCCGCTCACCTCTCCACCAGCTCCACCAGCTCCGCTCCATCACAGCTCCCAGCAACAGGGCGCTCCTCACCACCACTCCATGGAGAAGCTTTCCTGCCACCAGCATCTCTCCTGAGCCCTGGAGCGAGATGTGGTACCCAGCAGCGCAGTGGCAGGGCTCTCTGGCTACTGAGATGACAGCGAGGTCTGTCCTCGCTGTGGGAAAGCCTCATCCTGCTGCCACATGTGGGAATAGAGCCTCCAGCCTCCCCTACAGCCGGGCTGGCTTTTCCCATCTGGGGGGAATTGCTGTTTACACAGACATAGGAAGTGTTATCCCTCCTACGTGAAGTTTCTAGCCCTTCCTGTGGGTTGGCCAGGACCACATGATACAAACCTCTAATAAAAATAAGGTTAAAAATAAGTGTCATCCGTGTAACCAGAACATCTAGAAAGTCTGCAGCTACCGGCGCGTAAACTTCAAACGCAAAGGCACACAAAGAAAAATCTTCAATGCCTCTCTAACAAAGCTGGCCACAAAATCCTCTTTTTCCTAGAAAACAGGATACGCCTGCTACAGCCTAATCTGAAGTGACGAGGCCTCCCCAGACCGCCCTCCTGAGCATATATACTTTTATCGCAGAAACACTGCTCCCCGGGGGCAGCTGCCCGCAGAGGCCCCTCCTCTCCAGGTCCAGAGCTGCTCCTTCCCTGGCGGGTAAGGGATGATCATCCCCGCTCACGGGCAGGGGAGGCGGCAGAGGAAGGGTTTTGCCTGCGGTTACAGGGCAGGAGCGTACCAGAGCCCAGCAGTGGTGCTTCCAGTTCCGCCGCAACCTTCGCACGCAATGCTTGCAATAATTTACTCCTGTAGCAATGTTTGCCTGGGAGCAAACAGTGCAGAGTGCGATGGGGGAGAGGAAGGGGCATTAAACTGCAGGAGAAACTGAAATTCTGGTCTCAGAGACCTCATTTATATCAGCCTCCCCTGGGAACAGATCTAACCCCTCCAAGGTTTCAGCCGGGCAATCTCCATCACAGCAGTAAGCTGGGAGGAGTTGTAGCATCCCTCAGCCCACGTACAGAGATGTTCTCCTGAGTCCACACAGCTCAAGGCAGACACTGTAGATGGGCAGAACACACTGAGAGTGGGTGGGCTCAGCACCAGCCAGGGTGAAAGGCATCTGGGTTTTACCTCCAGCTCGTTCACACACTCTTACCTTTTCCAGGCCTTTCTCTGGCCAGCAAGTGCAGGCAATGCTCTCCCACTTCAGGAAGATGCTCCAAGGGTGACCTCGGAGCAACTGCAAAGGGCTTTGAGAGCTTTGGATAGAAAGTAGCATCAGAGAACATGACAGTGACACCCCAAGAGTTGATCTCTAGGGAATATATAATAAGGACCCTTCCCCAGGTAACACTCTCCAAGTGCTGAGGAAGCTTTTGGAGTTTGACAGGTGAAATGAAGCTGAAAAATGCATCTGAAGTAGGGCGCACTGATCCTCTGGCTCATTTTGGAGTGCACCAGTTTTAATACTCTATTTACCTCTCTCTGTGTGTGTGTGTGTATGTGTGTCCATGTCCCATTGCCTTTTGCTGCTGCTTTCATTCTAGTATTTGTGGTGAACAAGCACGCATATCTGTAACTCGGAACTGCTGTCCTCAGCTTGTCCTCAGCTCTGATGAGTCCATCAGCAACACGTTCTGCATGAGAATAGCCTGGCAGAGGCACCCATCGGCTGAGGGCTGCCGGGGGACACAGGCTGCCTCCTGGGGCAGGGACAGCCCTGGGGGGTCTGCCCGGGGCTCTGGTGACCATCCTCCGCCTGGCACCCATGTAACTAATCCAGACCATCACCCTGCAACCTTCTCTTTTATTTGAGTAAATCCTTTTCAAAAACGAGTGCTGGCAGAAACAAGCCCCCCTGCGCCAGTGCCATACCAGGGATCGTGGCACTTGCATGGCATGCTGCAGCCAAACCAGCATCCCAGGAGGTGGGACTGCCAGATTTCCTGGTGATTGTTTGGACAGGATGTTATGAGCACATACCTCCACTTAAACTCTTCTTCTTGGATCCTATCACTCAGCTTTCCCCAAGAATTTGGTTTGCTGCCTGGGAAACTGTTTAACCACGTTGGCTTCTCCCTCCTGCATGCTCACACAAGCACACACGCGTGCACTGAGACCATCCTTAATTAGTTCCTAAAGCATTACCCTAGAAAGACAAGGGGAAGTAAGGATCAGTCGCAGGCTGCTCCTGCACAGCTAATCCTGGCACACAAACCAGACAGAAAATTGCCTCTTTCCTTGTTTCTGTTTTTTGGCCACTCAGTACAGGTGAATGAATTTTGGTGGTTATGAAAGTGTGCAATTATTAATTGCAATTAATTATTTGCACTTAGGAAAATGTACGTAAGGCTCTATGCAAAATTTTAAGACCAGAAATACTGTGTTCACACACACTGGCATCCCGTGCTACCCTGTCCATACATCTACCTGAATGAGTTTTAGTTAAGATTAACTATTTTTTAGAGACAAGCATATGCTGTGGTTTTAAACATGCCAATATGGCCAGTTCACCACAGAACCCGATAAATTGTTCCAATGTGAAAAATCTGCACTTTGCTTTGAGGTGTCCTAAATATTTAGGGTCAAACCGTGCAAGCACACCCACATGCAATTTTTTCAGCTAAACAACCCTATTAAATCAAGGTACACAGTTCCACCCCATGTATATGAAATAGAAAATCTCCCAGCTGGGGTATCTTCACAATGAAAGGCACTATAAAATTTCCTATGCTCTCATTTGCAATTGAAAGTGTCAGTAATAAAACAGAAGCGTTGTGGGCTGCCTTAGTTTTACCTTCCACAAAGGCTTTTATACACTGTCCATCTGCCTCCGTGAACACCTTCCCAGATAAAACGGATCAGACACATTCACACTGATAGTGAAATAACTGCTGGAGAGCTTATCTTCCTGCTCTTGGAAAGCTGTGAAATCACAGCTTAAGGCAAGGGTGTCTTCAAGCATGGGATCAGCTCCATTGTCCTCTGAGGGAATACATCCAGTTTTAGTATTTTCTGGGTCAAGGCCTTCCTCCCAAGCACAAACAGAAAGGAGACCGTGTAACAGAGGGTGAGAAGGCGATTTTACAACTCACCTGCCTTCCTACAGGTCTCTGAACCAAGGAGACCTCCTGTTTATGGGTTATGGTGAGAACGGGTTAAAATCTCGACATCTCGATACTTTCTGCCCCTGGGCTGGTCGAGCCTGGAGCTGCCTCTTCCTTACCATCCATCACCCGTCCATCCCAAGGAGCACAGCCATGGGTCCCAAGGAGCACAGCCATGGGTCGTGATGAGCTACTTTGCCCTGGGCCACCCGCCACTGTGAGCCTGTGCCAGTGCTGGGAGAAGCAGCCAGAGGGGGGAAAATCACACCTGAGTTTCTGGTCCTAAGTGGAATTTTCAGAGGGAAAAAAAACCATTCACCCTATAAACTGCTTTTTTAAACATTTTATTTGAGGGGTTTGTACAGAAAACAACTTATACTACTCAGCTGTCAGCCAGATCTCCACCCCACAGGTGAAACTTAAGCCTCCGCACACGGAGGGTACCCACAGCTCTCTCCCTTTTTGCCTGTAGTTTACTCTCCACACGTACTAGCAACCACACAGTTTACTTTCCATGGAAGTGATCAAGTGCATAAAATGAAACACGTGGCTAAATACCTCTAGCACAGAGAACTTCGAATGAAGAGTAAACATTTATTGGCACAAACACACAGACATATGCATGTACCGCAGCTCGAATTTGGGGGTTCTACCGATGAGTTTTAGGTAGGAAAGCACGAGGCTGTCCCAGACCTTCACACCAAAAATAATTGTTCTGTAAGACCAATTAACGGCGCATGAAGCCATGCTGGGAGGTGAACCCAGCCACGCTCAGGTGAACCCCTGCCCGCACGCGGCCTTAGGGCATGTGGCACAGCACCACTGCGAGCCCCGGGGTGGGCAACGGGGCACGCCGGCCCGCTGGCCACCCATCCCGCCAGCCACCGGTCCCACCGGCCAGCCGTCCCGTGCAAACGAGGGGCTCTGCCAGCACCGCAGCTGCGGCCACAGGGGCCGCCATGGTCCGGGCCGAGTGGTTGCTCCAGGGCACGGAGGGCGGTGGGAGCCCCAGCCGGTTGGGTGGGGTCCCCTCAGCCGCCCCCCTGCACCGGTGCGGTGCGGGGTCGGTGGCTGCGGTGGTGCGGAAAGTGCGGCCGCCAATGCTCAGGCTGAGGCGGGCCCCGGCGCCGGGGCCGGGCGGGGGCGGGCGGAGCCGCGGCCGCCGCCATGGGGCTGCTCAACTTCACCCGCGACCCGGTGCCGGAGGCGGTGAGCGGCGACATGCACAACCTCAACCAGCTCAGCGCCCAGGTGGGGCCGGGCCGGGCCGGGCCGGGCTGGGGGAGGGCGGGGAGCGGCGGCGGGAGCAGCCTCGGCCCGGGATCCTGCGGGGCCGACGGCTCCAGGGCAGCCGCAGCCGGGGTCGGGGCGAGCCACCACCCGGGGTGCCGGGCCCAGCCGGCCCAGCAGCAGCTCCGGTACCGAGCCCGGACGGGCCCAGCAGGCCTCACACCCCCAGAGCAGCCTCGGGAGTGGGCGCCATCGGGCCTCCAGGCCCCGCAGCCCTGGAGCAGCCTCGGTATTGTGCCCAGTCAGGATCTGCACCCCCAGAGCACCCCGGTACTGGGTCCCATCGGCTTCCAGGCCCTGTACTCCCGGAGCAGCCCCGGTACCAGGCCCGCTCAGGCCCTGTGCGCCCAGAACAACCTGGTACCAGGCCTGGTCAGGCCCTTGTAGCCCCAGAGCACCCCGGTACCAGGCCCATTCAGGCCCTGTAGCCCCAGAGCACCCTGGTACCAGGCCTGGTCAGGCCTCCAAGCCCCAGTGCCAGGATCCCTGCTGGGTCTGAGCCCGCTCCGGAAGGGAACTGTGTTTTCTGGTGTCTGGGGCAGCATTGCAGAGTGTGGCCCTGTGCTCAGCGGCACAGCCCCGCACCCAGCTGTGCGAGCCCCTTGCATGGCAGGAGCCTGGTTTTGAGGGCCACAAGGCACTCTGAGTGATGGAGGGGCTCATGTCGCACCCTGTGTGGGCTGTAGGGTCCTGTCGAGTGCTGTTTTTTCCTGGTGGGACTGCATGGCATCGGGGTTGTGATTGCCACCCTGCCACCCTCCTGTCCCGGTCAGCAGCACATGTCTGCCTCTGAGTCGCCCACACACTGGGTGTGCAGCCACGTCGCAGAAGCTGTTTTAGCTCATGCTGAAGTTAGTGGAAGAGCTGTAGCTTTTTTAGCTTAGCTTGCCAGAACCATGGGTAACAGCCATCTCTGTTACATGGCTGACGACAAGGATAGGATGGGATGAGCCATGTACAGCAGCGGACCAGCCAGCCGTACCCAGAAGGTCACAGCCAGTGCTGGCAGAGGAGAGAGGATGGTAGTGCGCTGCCCTACAGGCAGGCTCTCCAGCCCTGCCAGCTGCACGCTCAGAAAACCGAAGGCAGTGACTAGAGCTTTAACCAGTTCTTTTCCTTTCTGTAGTTAGTCTGGTTACCTCATGGGGTTTGTGAAAAAGAGGTGTTCACATCTTTTCCCATTCAGTTTTTGGATTACACAGGACAGAACAGCAGCTTCCAATTAGCCAAGGGTCACAACAGTCCCGTGCAGTGCCAGCTGCTCAAACCCTTTGAGAGTCTCTGAAAAGCACCCATGAACAAATCCCATCCATAGGCATCTTGTAATGCCGAGGACTGGGGTACCTTACCAGCACGGGAGGTCAAACTCTGGGACCAATGTACTGGGGGCAGGTGGAGCTGCATCAACGTGGTAAATCACCCGCTAGTCGCAGTGGTGATGGGGGTGGCAAAGCGCTGAGAAATGATGCACGCTGATGCCCAGCTCCATAACACTGTCCTGTTCTTCCACAGCAATTCTCAGCGCTGACTGAAGTGCTCTTCCGCTTTCTAACGGAGCCCAAAGAGGTATGGCATGTGCAGAACTCCAAGGAGTATGTGAATGCAGCTCTCTGGTGAGAAACATGCAGAGGTAAGATTGTGTCTCTGCTCTTTCTCTTGAGCAGGTAGAAAGGTTTCTGACTCAGCTCTCAGACTTCGCCACCATGAATAAAATCAGCTTGGGCCCCCTGAAAAACATTGTCAAAAGTATTCTTCTGGTACCTAATGGTAAGTGATACATTTGCATATGCTACCCTGAGGCCAAAACTATTGCGTCTATTCCTGCATGCTGCTAAAGTTCATCTTAAGAACTGCAGTGCGCTTGGTTTGCACAATAAGTGCTAACAGTAGCTAATAAATGGCTTAGCATTTAAGAATCAGAAATTCTCTTGTTGAAATGTCCATTTGGTGACTCGGACTTTGTATTCTTTACACCCTGCCTGCACACACATTTCACAGGCTTAACTAAACTCACTTATATATTTATGCATTAAATGCAAGCACAACACGGTGACAGTGCTTGGTTTAACTTGTGCCTGTAAATCTGTTTTTTCCAGACCTGTGCAGCCTTATGTTGGCACTAAATCTTTGTAGGAACTTCCATCCAAGTGACTCAGTGCTGTAATTCCTACAAGGACAAGCGCTGTTTGAGACAGATAAGACAGTGTACACACCCCTCTAGAGTGGGCTGGAAACTGGCATAGTTCTAGGCCATGTGAGGGAGACATTTGTCCTTGCAGTCTCATTTTAGAAAAACACTTATGTGCCCAGCAGTTTCTCATTCATAAATAGTGGGGAAGAGGAGCAGGAGGATTCCCCTTGAATACCCCAGATTCCAGCACTTTATGAGATTACTCTGATGTTGTGGCTGCCGTTTGACATGATAATGCATCAAACACCTCCACTGCACGATCATCCCATTGATCCTTCTTGTTATTAATAGTCCCTTGCTATTATCCTTCTGTCCTGGGTTTCCCATAGCTTTCTGCACAGCAGTGAAGCCGTGCACAACTGTTTCCTGCATTTGGTCTAAACTTTTGTTCCACTACTTCAAGCCATTTCTTCTGTCCAGGAGTAGCACTGGATATTTTCCTTTCCTACAACTGTCCTGGGGATATTTAATGTGGAACTGGCATTTTCTCCCGTCCTGATTCTAGCCTAGGCGCACTCGGTCTCGTCGTTCCTGTTTGTGTGCGCTGACTCCAATCCCGTTTTAACTTTTTGTTAGCTCTGGGATGCCACAGACAGTATTGGAACAGATTACAGCAGATAACTTTGCTTATGCGCTACACAGACAGAAAGCCACGTGGGACTGGCAGTCTCTTTGAATTTATGAGATTCCTGCTCTTGGCTTTAGAGAACAGAATCCTTGTAAACTTCCATGTGCTGCCTGTGCCCCAGAACAAAGGAGGCAGGCACAGCAGGGGAAAGTGTTATATGCACACGTTCACACCCATAATCCAAAACACAGCAGGTAGGTCAAATTAGTAGCCTGCCAGCCTTAACAGTTCTCCTTTAACAAGCAAAGCTTCTATAGGAGGGAAAGCAGCAACTTCAAAACACAACCGCTGCTGCTGTTTCCATGGATACCCTCAATGAAATCTCTCCCTTTCTCTCGGGCACTTCCATCGCCCTGACTTTTAAAGCACTGGGCATCTGCAAAGATACCGGCAGGCACAACTGTATTTCCTATCTTGACGAGCTGTGGTTTGTCTCAAAACACAGTCCAAGAACAGAAGCTTTCTATCGCAGGGTCTCCGTCCCAGCATTTGTTTGACTCGGTAAAGATGGCTTTGACTCAGTAAAAAGTGATTTTTCTTCCTTGCATTGTTTATTCAGGTGCCCTGAAGAGGAATCTGTCTTCCGAACAAGTCAGAGCAGATTTTATTGCTCTAGGTAGGTCACCTGACTTTCGCTAAATAAAAGATAATTAATATTTATCACATATAGTAATCTCATATGGTTTCTCCCACAGGCCTCAGTGAAGAGAAAGCCAGTTATTTTGCAGAACAGGTATTAATACATTTTTGCTTGTCTCTAAGCTAACAAAATGTCAGTCTTTGAGTGGGAACTTGTAAAACCCCACTGAGCTACTGAGATGTGTCAGCACTGTGGGTATTTTCTTCAAAACCAGCTCAGAATTTTGAACAGGTAACTGATAAGGATAACTTTGTCTAATGCCATGGCCTCTACCTAATCAGTTTAGTGAATCCTGCACTTCTGTGTGGCTTTCATTTGATTGTTTTCCTGCTTTGCATGCCTTGAGCCCTGGGGTCATGCAGTTACATGAACACATGACGTTTTGCGCAGATATTGTTACACTGAACCAGTGTTAAAACAAAAACAGTGAGTTTCACTTACAGAAGTGACAAGGCAGATGGAAATCCTAGCAGGACTCAAACATCTTTGAAAACCTTCCCGACCACATTAGTTTGCCCCTTTGCACACCTCCAGTTTGGGCTTCTGCCATCAGTCTCCCATGTTTCTGACTCGTGTTGAAATGACGAGTAACATAAATGGAGGCCTCTCTGAATTGATTGCTTGTGTGTCTTTTGCTCTTGCAGTGGAAGGTGAATTCCCCCACCCTAACACGCCTGGCTGTTGGTCAGACGCTGATGATTAACCAGCTGATAGATATGGAGTGGAAGTTTGGAGGTAACAGAGCTAAAACATAAACGGGTTGGGAAACCCAACAGCAGCTCTCAGCTAAATAACTTTTTATTTCACAGTTTAGCTAACAGATTATCTCCCTTCTTTTCTTTCTGACTCACAGTGACTGCTGGGAGCAGTGAACTGGAAAAAGTGGGAAGTATCTTCTTACAGGTAAATCTCCTACATCAGAGAGTTCGGGTTGTAGTGCAGTTAAGGAACAAGCTACGGACAGGCATGGGGGAAGTACTGGCTGTGAGAGGAGCTAGCAGAAAGCTAGATCTCACAGGAGCAAGCTCTGCAACAGTGCATCTGCTTCAGGCTTCTGAGTGCAACTGCCAGCAGATAGCAGGCACACTGCTATTTGTTTCTCTTCTGAAGACATCATGTATCACAGAAGCGTAGCCCACTCTGAAAAGCTGTTCAAAAACCTCAACCTAGCAAAGGTCACGCTATCTTGGGGAGGGAGGGGGAATGTGATCGTTTATACAGACTTCCAGAGATCCTCCCAATGCCTAAGGAATCTATTCCTACAGTGACACTTCCCAAAAAGCCTGTTAAAGATGCGTGTGCTTTGCAGCAGTCTGCCCGTCTGAAACTCACAGCAGACTCCTGTACTCCTGTCTTTTCATGGTGCTCAGAATACGGGTCTCTCTGAATTAAAACACCTCTGCTTTTTCTTCCCCCAAGCTGAAGCTGGTGATTAAAAAAGGGAGCCAAATGGAAAACGTATATATAGGTGAGTTAACAGTTCTGGAAGAGAAGCAAGTGTTTGAGTACGTGAAAGCAGAGCGGCAGCTCAGAGCTCCCTGGTGTTGCTGGAGGTGGGGGAGCTTTGGGCACGGACCCAGCAGGGGTCACTGTGAGAGCATCGCTGGGGGACGCTGCGGTTGCTCCTGCCCTTACCCCGCCGCAGTCACTCCAAAAGTATTTAGGAACACCGACTGTTGGGCAGTCTTCGCATCTTTGCATAAGTAAATATAGATACGCCATGCAACCGTGAAAAGCGGTCAGAGGAGCATGGCAGATGAAAGTAAACAATTCCCAAGTGTCAGTTGCTGTTAGGAGAATCCTAGCCCAGAACCCCCCCCCACGCAGCCCAGCTGGTGTGAAGAAACAACTGCAGAGAGCCGAAGTGTCTAATCCTGCCTAGCTTAGGTGAACATGAGTTGCTCCGCGGTAGCACCACGATGGCTTTTCCAATGTTGGAAGTGTAACCTGAAATCTAAGACTTTATGCCTCTTTTTTTTTTTTTCTGCAGAGTTAACTTTGCCCCAGTTCTACAGTTTTCTGCATGAAATGGAACGGGTCAAAACCAGTCTGGAAAGCTTCAGCTGAAGCTGCATGGGCCTGACCAGATATCTGTCCAGGATGTTTAATTTCTCCTTGTGGGTCTGCAGATCTGCTCTTTCCTGGCTGACTCTTGACACCTCGATAAGAGAAGACAAGGCTGTGCAATGAACAGTGGTGTGATTGCCCAGAAGGACCCATCAATCCCAGAACCTGAAACTTTGGCAAGTGTTTCAAAGAAGCTACAAATCCACTCATCTGGGTTTTTTTTTTATACTATTATGAGAAATTGTGGTCAGAAATATGTGGATACTTGTATTAAAATAGCAAATAAATAAACCCATTCCCATCCTGCTCCATTTGTATCAATCTGATTTTTTGAGAAAAAGAAGCAGAAGCAAAGAATAATTTTCAAACTTGGAAGAATTAAGCAGAGAGGACAAGGGAGCAAGGAGAGCATCTAGCCTGGGGGATCACTTCATGCTCACTTCCAAGCCTCTCGCTTCTCGTGTATTGAGAAATGGATTGATTACGTCCTTCCCAATTGTACCCCATTATGGAAAAGTATATCAGTGGTAGATGATTTTAAATCTTAAACAACCAAACATCTGCCTCTGCGCACAGGGAGAACACCTCCTCAGGGGGTGACTAGATAAATGTTGTTTGTGCGCGCTAGGCTCTAGCAAGCGGCTCTTTAATCTGCAGTTTGTGTGACATCGCACAGGTAGATCCAGCCCGCTTCCTGGTACGTCCAAACCCCACGAAACACCATTAGCTCGACTCCTCAGTTGTATAACAGCAAGGATGAGCTCTTCATCAAGAAGCAGAGGAGTGCCCCTGACCTGACACGGAGGCAGTGGAAGATGTTATGTTCACCGAGGTTCCTCCCATGTCCAGACTGTTTAACTGTCCGGTGCTTCTTGGCAGTCCGAGCTCGCTGGAGCCTCCTCCCATGGCACAGAGCTGAATGAAACTCCCTCGTGCAGCACACTGCTTCCACCGTCGGGATTTCCTGAGGCACCTCTGTCCCTGACTCACTCAGCGGTCTCAGTGGAGGGAAATAAACTGCAGCACAGGGGAAGATACCAGCAAGATCCTCTCCGTTTCCAGCCTGCACCTGAACTAATTCACTGTCCTGCAGCAACCTGCAAGTCTGCTGTGGGACAAGCAGCACTGCGGCTGCCTGTGCCTGCATCTGCTTCCAGTTAAAGCCATGCACAAAACAGCAGTTTCTGCGAGAAAGGCATCACAAAGCTCCCCGCAACTCACAGCTTTACCCGCAGGTTTTCAGCTTGCAAAAACCCCAGTGTTTTTCTGCACTGCATTTCGTGCAGTCCTGTGTGAGTGACTAGAACCAATAACGAGTATAGGCTGAGCTGTGTGTTTGGGAAACAGCTCGGGGAATCCCGCTGGCAAACCTGGGGACAGTATTTGCATATTTATTTTGCCACATATCAGGCCATTCACAAGCATTTCGAGCTTCATCACATGATTATGGTAAATTTGAAAAAAAAGAAATTCCTTAGAAATAATGTTCTGCAGAATATTTAATCTCCTTTTAGGTGGCAGGAGAAGCTATTTCAGGGAGGAAGAAAAAGTCCAAAGGGCTGCTTTTTGAAGACGAATTTTTCTGCCTTACATTTTCTGCTGCCTGTTCCTATTATTTCTCCTTGCCCTCCTGGTGCCAGGGCGGTACCACTCAACCCTATCCGGTTACGGCGGGAGGCAGACCGCGGCGATGCCGGAGAAGATGCCAGGCTCAGTTGTGGGTCAGGAATCCGCCACCCCACCGCGCTCCTCCTCCTGCCCGGTTGGGATTAAGCCGCTCGGGGCTGACGCACGCCGCGGCCTGCTGACCCCAAGCGCAGGGGTCACCTCCATGCTGCTCCACAATCCCCACGGGCATCTCTGATCAGCAGCATTAGAGAGTGCTGCCGCCGCACCGCCGGGACGTGGCGTGACCTTCATGCTGCCACCAGCAGTCCCTGGTACCCCGGGAGCACCCTTTCATCCCACGCACTTGGCTGTGCATGAGCCAAGCTGGCAGCCCCGGCGGGGAAGGGGCACCAGGAGGGAGCCGGCTGCGGCAGCACCGGCACGGGGCGACGCCAAATGTGGGGGAATTGGGTCGCTCTCCCGATCGGGCCAGCCAGGCGCTGGGAAACACAGCGTGACAGCCATGCCTTTTCTGCACAGCGTGGCCCCGGCTTTGCCACCAGCACACGGGGTGATGGCGAATGCCCAGACCCCCACACCGGGACTTGGCGAGCGCAGCCTGGCACAGCTGTGAGGAGGGCTGAGCTGGGAGGGAAGGGGCTGCCACAGTGCCCATTTTGCCCGGCTTTCCAGGCGGCCCCGCGTTACTCAGTGCGCTCTGCCTCTTCCGGCTGCCTGTCAAGCCCAGCCAGCCGAGAGCTAATCTCCACGGGACAGCGGGCGCAGGGGAAACAGGGGCCTCTTACAGCTTGGGGTGAAGCTAACCGTACTCCTGCAGTGGTTTGCCTCCCCGAGGACTTTCCCGGCCCATTTCCCTGGGGGCAGCTGTGCCGCAGCCCCCTCGTGCCTGCCCAGGCCCCCCGCTGCGGGAGGAGACATGGGCTTTCCCGGCTGCAGCACAGCCCCCAGTGTGGGGCTGCAGTGGGGCAGGAGCAGCTCTGCCGTGGCGAAGCTGCAGTGCAGTCACCCCCTCGCATGCTTAGATGCTCGTGCAGCCCCACTCACTGCAGTGGGGGCTCTCTGCCACCTCAGGGACCACCTTATTACACCCCGGGCTGCCAGGCAGTCTCTCCTGAACCCGGGGGATGTGGCAGAGCAGTCCCCAGGAGCCAGGCTGCAATGGGTCCTGTGCTCCCGGGCATCCCACACTCATCCCTGCCAGACTCCTGCAAAACCGCACCAGAGACTCAGAGGGGTCTGTCGCTTCCCGGCACCGATTCAATACAGTTGTGATTCTCAACCGTGGCAGACGCTAATGACCAAGGGAGCCGGAATGTGTTTGGATGCAGCATCTTCTCCTCACTGGAAACAGAGATGCTGTTCCCTTCACGTGTGAAGGAGCCCTCCAAGCCCCGAGAACAAAAGCCTCGGCAGCGCCTGCCGCCCTCCCCCTGCTCGGAGGTGGTGGAGCAGACGCAGGCTCTGCTTCCGCCTCGAGCCCGCGGGCCGGTGGGGAAGGAAGGAACCGGGGCTCGCTGCCTGCTCTGCCTGACCTTGAGCAGGTCGCGTGAGAACCAGCAGAGCTCCTGCAGGAGCCCTCGGCTTTCACAGACCTCGCCGGGAGGCGCCCCACGCCAAGGACTTTGCAAGCTCCGTCTTTATCCCTGTCCCATCTTTCCTGTTTGCAAAACAGGGTGACAAATCTCAGGGTTGGCCAACAGTTGGGAATGAGCCGTGGCAGGAGAGATGAGCTGGGGAGAAGAGCCAGTGGGCAATGGTCCTAAGAGCAGCCCGGAGGTGAGCCCCATGCCAGGCAAAGCCCGCAGCTTGCGGTGAGGCTGCAGCAGCGTGTGCAGGTGCTCGGACCCGGCGCAGCTGAACGCCGGCCCTGGGAGAAAGGGAAAGGTGTTACCTCCATGACGGTGTTAATCCCACACACAGCAGCACGGCTGAGGAAGCCAGTCCTGCCCCACACTGTTCCCCTCCCCAGTTCCTCCAGGTTTTGGGGCCATGTGGCACCCAGGCTGTCACCAAGCAAAACCATCAGCTGCAAACCGCAGCTCCCAAAATTTGTCTGCCTGGGAACAGCAGTCCTGAGCACTTAGGAGGCCCCAGGGCAGAGCCACCACCCTGCAGTGCCATATGAGTCCTTGGGGACAGGGACCTGCAGGGGGTGCATGGGGCTACCTGGGGCTCCCATGGCCAATGCTCCAAGGAGAGGCCCTCAGCGTTTGCGTCCCTTACCGGGAGCGGACAGGCGAGCACAGTGCTCGGTGCAGCACTGTGGCGTTGCTGAGGGGACGCTCCCCAGGAACACACTCCCCAAGGCTCAGCCTGCCTTGGGAGAGGCTTCTCCTGGGCCCACCCTGCTCGGGACATGCAGGGAGGCATCCCACCCTGCCTGTGAAACTGAGCTGCTGCCTCTCAGTCTTGCAGGAAAGAGGGGAGGGTGTGTGGGGGGGGAACTGGTGGTGTCCAAGGCAGTGGAAATATTCCTAGCATGTCCTCGTCTCCTAAGCCTTGCCATCTCTCTAGGCACTTCTTTGTCCAGGCACACTGGGAACAATTGGGCTTGCTCAGCCAGACCGCAGGCTGTCGATCAGCAGAGGGAATGAATGCTGAGGCATAAGGAACCCATCTCCTCCCGCAGCACCAGGAGGTGGCCACCAGAAACAGGGCCTGTGGCACAACGGCACAGGCAGCAAACAATTCCTGGGCACCAGCGCCTGTACCAGCCCCGAGAAGGACAGCGGGAGCTCACCAGCCCATCCGAGAAGCAGCAGACCAGGAGGGGATCACCGGGCTTCCCCAGACCCCACTGCGGGACTGGGGGCTTGTGGCTGCGCATTTGGCATGACATGGGTGCCCTGACAGCTGGTGCCAAGGTCCCTGTGCGCACCCACGTCGCCAGCCCTGACCCCAGCCCTGAGCACCCGCTCTGCAGTGGCTGAGGAGGAGCAGAGTCTCAAGGGCCATTTCAGAGCCCAGCCCAGAGAGGAGCCCCGCAGGCTCTGGGGTCGGGGCTGGGCTGGCGCCTCACAGCACCCTTGGGGCAGCCCTATCCGGGACTGGTAGCAGGCATAGCTTCATTACCAGCACCCAGCCCCGCTGTGACAAACCCACCCTGTCCCCACTGTCCTGGTCCAGCTGCTCCCTTCCGTGACACCCCGAGCAGCCGCCGGCTCATGCATGGCAGGGGGAGTGCCCTGCCAGCCGCTAGCCGAGGCAGCTTGGCTACCATTTCCCAGCGCTCCCCTGCAGCGCTCAGCTCCATTTTATAGGGCTGCTCTGTCCCAGGGGCATCACTGCCGCAGCGCAGCCGCTAACGAGGTTATCCCCAACCTCCACCAAGTTCGCCATGGAAAGAGAGGGAAAGCAAGGTTAACCCTTGTGCTGCTGAGACATCTCACAGCTCTGGGGAATATCTTTGTTTGAACGCAAGTCGCAGTGATGATCGGCTGCTGCAAAACACCAGGCGAGGAGCCCCTGTGCCATACCCATGCCAGCCTCTGCACAACAGCATCCCCCCCTCTCAGAGCATCCCCCACATCTGTAACAGCACTGAGCACTGAGGCAGTGCCAGCCCTTGCACATGGTGCCCTTGGGCTGGGTTTTGGGGCAGCAGACCGAGGAAGGACTGAGCCCAAATCTTTCCCTAAGCTTTGTTTCATGCCGGTAGTGAGTGGGATGGTGAATAACGAGCCGGGCACTTCCAGCCTGCGGACAGGAGGTGTTGCTTGACTGAGGCCGCTGGGAGCACTGCTACCCAGAGGCACCAATGGCACTGCTCCCCTTTCTGCGTGGAAATCTGGGGGCTGCATGCAAGGTCAAGGACCCTTCCCTTGCTGGGACACTGCTTCACACCACCACCGGGCTGGCCAGACCCACCGTCCCCTGGGGATGGGGACTGTCCCTGCCCACTCACCCCGTGGCTGCGGGGTCTGGGTGGGATGAGCGGTGGGTGGGTAAGCACAGGCAGCGCTCCCCAGGGACCACCAGCCGGAGCAGCCCCATTTTCCCCACTCAGCATCCCCGCGGGACCGGGTTTGGGGTGGGGGTCCCCAGGCAGAACCTCTCCCGCCTTCCTCTAGTTTCCCCCGTGCCTCACATCCCCGCAGAGCCCCTGCAAACTCACGGCACCGCGGTGAACCGGGCGCTGCTCCCCGCATGGCCCCCCCTCCCCCCCGCCGCGGTGCGCAGCGCGGAGCAGCAGAGGGCGCCAGAGCACCGCGCAGCACCGCGGCTCTCCCGCCCCCCGCCCGCTCCCCCCCCTCCGGGCATCCCGCCCTGCGCCCTCCATCCTCCGGGCATCGCTCCCTGCATCCATCGCTCCCGTCTTTCCTCCCTCCCTCCCTCCCTCCCTCCCCGGGGCATCCCGCCCTCCATCCCTCGGGATCTCTCCCTGCATCCCTCCAACCCCCGGGCATCACTCCCTCCCACCCATCTCCCCTTTCTCTCCCCACGTTGCCCCCCCCTCTTCCCTCTGAGCACCCCTCCCCTGACCCATCCCTCCCCTAATCCACCACCCCGTCCCCCCCTCCTCTGCCCCATATCACCCCTCCCGCTCCCAGCAGGCACGACCCCCCTCCTCCCGCCCGCCCGCCCCCCCCCCCCCTTCCCCCGCGACAGTCGCCAGCATCATCTCCTCCTCAATCCCCACAAGCGCTTTCCCAGCCGGGAGCCCCGGACTCACCCCGGGCGGGGGCGCCGAGTGTCACCCCCGGACACCACCAGGCTGGACCATCCTGCATCGGGCTCCTGGACACCCCCAGAACTGCCCCCGTAGCTGTGACAGCCCTGACCACTGGCACCCACTGCCCCAAGCTGAGCGCCCTGTGCCCACTCAGCCACCAGGCTGGAGGCAGGAGCCATATCACGACAGTGCACACCCCCCTACACCCACATTCCAGATTTACTCGGAATGCAACAATACTGAAAACTGATTGTCACCGTTCCCCACCATCACCTGGGGATGGTGCCTGAGTGGGCCCTGTCCCACCCCACGCACCCCATGATGTGCCACATCGGGGCGGTTCATCAGTGGTGTTGGCTTTGCTATGAGCAGATTAAAAATAATAATAGGGAGAAACATCGCCTTGCTGGGGGCCACCTCACAGCATCTGGTTACCCAGCCAGGCAGGTCGGTATTTTTAGCTCTCACTATTGAGGAATTGGCCGTGTGTGTATATGTATATACATAAAAGTACCGACTCACCATCTACATGGGGTGTGTGGGACACCAGTGGGTGTCCGAGCCCCCAGCTGCCAGTGGCCTCTGCAGGGCCAGGCCCTGAGGACCGCAGCAGGAGCACAGGATGAGGGGGCAGGCGGGTTCCTGTGGGATGCTGGACCCTTCGCAGCCACCCCTGGCTCAGAGTGGAGAACCCCTGGGGTCAGGCAGAGCCCCTCAGGCTGGTCCAGCCAAGGTCCCGCTGGGTGGGGAGGGACACAAGGCCCACGGGGCTGGAGCTGCAGAGCATGGCAGGAGCGGGAGCAGGAGCCCCTCCACGCAGGGCTGTGGGTGCAGAGCGGCTCTAGCAGAGCACTGCCGGAACAGGTTAAAGAGAGGAGGAGCACACGCCTTTTCACCAGCTTTTCTACTTGATCCATCTCACATATAAGGGAATTCTGAGCGCACAATGCAGTTATTGAATAAAATTATGCTTTTTTTAGTACTTGTATGCATGTCATTTTTAAGGCTCTGCCTAGAAACCACCCTTACAGCCGGGAGCAGAGAGACTGGAGGGAAAAGCCAGGCCAACCCTGGACCCCACGCCGGATTCAGAACATTGTGAGATGAGTGATACAAGCACAGCACCACCGACAAGAGCAGCTTCCAGGTGGCACACCCATCCCTCGCAGGACACAAGCCCATTGCTCCTTCTACCCCAGGGAAGGAGGAAAAAGCACTGCTGGCTGGGGCAGGGATGGGGCAGGGAGGGCAGAAGCCACAGCCAACCCAGGGGCTGCCTCTCCTCTCCCCATCACCATCTCCCATGGTGTCAGCTCTGTCCCCCTCCCCAGTCCCCTCCCACAGAGCTCTGCCTGCACCCGTGAGGACGGGTCCTGCCTTCCCCTCCGCCATCTCGCTCACCCTTCAGGCAGCAAAGCTGAGGCACCGGCAGCTCCATCTGCACAACACAGCGAGCACCGGGCCAAGGGACAGGACCCGGCAATCACATTTTCCTGGAGCACATTGTGCTCCCGCCTTGCTGAGGGTGTTAGAAACTGGTGGCTCTAATAATGGTGCCACAAATAACTGCAGCTCACTCACCGCAACCTCCCAGCCTGCTGCATGCGCCTGCTCTGCCTCCAGCTCCTTATTCCCGAGGCTGTTCCCTGCCATGATGTGCCCCATTTTCCAGCCTGCCTTATAGCCTCCTGCCCCAGCCCAGGTGCCCGCAGTTCCCAATCCCTCCCACCCAAGGGCTCCCCTGTTAACATTTCCCCCCCTGCAGCTGGTTTGGCTTTTATCTATCTCACTCCTCCCAGCAGGACTCCCTGAGCTGGGGGCACAAAAAAAACCCAAAACAAACCCCAAAAAGAGGATCTGCTGCCCCGTGATAGACAGCATTGCCTAAACACGGTGCAACACAAAGGGCTGCAGAGCTGTTATTGCCACTGATCCCTGTGCCACTACCCCAGAGCTGCCTGGAGCAGAGGCTGCCCTTGTAGCTGGAATTTTACAAACAACCCTCCTGAGGGGTCCTTGGAAGGACCAGGGCGCAGCTCCCCGCTCCCCGCCCCGGCAAACCGGCTGGAGGGCAGCAGGTACTCCTCTGTCCCCAAAACCGGCTGCGGCAGTGCTGGCTGCAGTGGTGCCATCTGTTTGGCAGGCACAGCCCCGTGTCACGCTGTGCTGCAGGAGCCATGCCAAAGTGGCCGGACCCCGCTGGGGTACCCACATGGGAACTGGGGTTTGAGAGCGGTGACTGATGCGATTTTCAGCCCTGGTGAAAAGACAAGGGCACGGATGCCAGCGGCACCTCCCCCAGTCCTGTAGATGAGCCCTGCTGGGTGGGGTGGTGGGTGCTGGGGCTGTGGGCACAGCCTGGGGGGGGGAGAGAGGGGCTCTGGTGGGGGGCAGCTCACCAGCCCACCCACAGGTCAGGAAGGTGGGCATCTTGTGGTGTCCCTGTGGCAAGCGAAACAGCGACGTGTCCCAGTGAGGGCACAGCGGTCGCAGGGCTGGGAAGCCTCACGCCAGGCTCCGTCCTGCTCTGCTTGCTCATGAGTGAAAGGATTTGTCAACAGGGAGCTGATGAGTCTCATGGGGCCGCCAACTCGCCCGCCTCCCAGCACCTCCTGCCCTGCGGGCAGCCTCCTGATGGCACACGGCACACACAGGCACCAAGCCGGCTGGCCACGAGCAGCCAAGTGGTCCCGGGGGTCTGCACCCAGTGTCCCACCAAACACCCCGGTGTGGGGTCCCAGACCCCGCTGCCAGGGCAGCACAGCCTCTCTGGAGGTGCTGACCCCACAAGGTGTTTCTGAAAGATGCTCACTGTGACCTGGGAAGTGCTTGGCACATGGAGCAGCCGCACACCGCAGAGAGAGGAATATTCTTTCACCCGGAGAACAAGAAGAGCCCTCTGATGGCTGCCTTGTCCCTTGTAAACACCAACTTTGAGAGCATCAAATTACAGCCACTGCAGAGGCTCCAAACAAGATGGTAATCGGGAGTGCGGGAGGCACTGTGCCTGCACAGGGGGTGCTGCCGGGCAGCGGGGAGCACTGGGACGCGGCCCAGTGGCACTGCTGAGGCCATGACACTCGCCCCTGCACCGCAGTACTGCTGTGGCCCAGTACGAGCAATGGTCCCACTGCCACCTCGACCCCACAGAGTGCAGCGGCTCAGCGGAGCCCTGGGGCGTGCGGGAGCTCCCCTGCCCTCTGCTCCCGGCCCAGCTGCCAGCCCGGGTGGGACCATTGCCTGCATACCCCTGGGCACCCGGATGCAGACGCAGAGGATGGTCGCGGTGGGCACAGGGCCCTCATGGCAGGGGAAGCACTGCGGCTTGGCTGCGGCCCCGTCAGGCTCTCAGCAGCCGTGGGTGTGCGGCTCACATGGCGAGGGCCAGGGTGGACCAAGCCCCCGTGGGACAGAGCTCGGTGTCTTGCTGCCGCCTTCCGTCCCGGTGTCACGGCTCGGGAAATACACCGTCCCCGCAGCCTGGGGGTGGGGTGGGGGTTGTCTCCAAACCCCACCCGCAGCAGGGCTGGTGCCGGGGTGCAGCCCTTGCGCCATGGAGAGCTCTCTTGCCGAGCAGAGCAGACCTTTTGCGGGCGGGCACAGCCTGGCAAGAGCGGAACCATGCAGCTGGCAAAGCTGAAGGCAGCTGCCTGCAGCGCAGGGCTCCCCCCTCACCTCTGCCTCATCCCTCCCTCCCTCCCCCCCCCCCCGCGGCTCCCCGCCGGGGTCCGGCCCCGTGATGCGGCGCTGCCGTCCCCGCTGCGAGCGGCCGCGCTCCCCCACCCGCTCCCCGGCTGCGGGGAGGAGGAGAAGGAGGAGGACGAGAAGGAGGAGGAGGAGGCAGCCGGTACCGCCCGCCTTCCCCCCCCCCATCCCCAGGGCAAGGACCGAGCTCTTCCCTCCGATCCCGGTGCCTCCTCCATCAGCCCTCCCAACCCGGGATGCTCGGTGCCCGCGGGGGACACGCGGGATCGTGGCTACCGCCTATCCACGCCGGTCCCCCAGCTGCCCACGCTGCGGCAGCTGGCGGGGTGGGCGGGCGGCGGATCAGCTGCGCGGTGAGGCCGGGGATCAGCTGCGATCCGCTCCGGCGGGGCCCCCCCGCTCCGCTCCCCGGGGAGGGGCCGCGGCCCCGGGAGCGACGGGGCGGGAGGTGCCCGGCGGGGGACGGGGGGCCGCGGGAGCGGCCCCCCGTCCCCCGCCGGGCACCTCCCGCCCCGTCGCTCCCGGTGTTGCCCGCCCTACCTGCCCGCCGCCCCTCCCGGCCCTCCCCGGTGCTGCTGGCTGCCGCCCAGCCCGGAGCTGCCCTGCTCTCCTTCCTCCTCCTCCTCCTCCTCCTCCTCCTCCTCCTGCGGGCGCTGGCAGCGGTGTGCGCAGCCCTCTCTAATCTCACGGGTGTTTAAAAAAAAAAAAAAAAAATAATAATAATAAAAAAATCCACTTTGCGTCTTTTGCCGGGAGGAGCCGGAGCCGTTCCCCGAGCGGTGCCGGTCTGCGAAAAAAAAAAAAAAAACAACCAACAAACCAACCCCGCCGGTCGGAGGGGGAACCGGAGGATGGAGAGAGAGAGAGAGAGAGAAAGATGCTCTCCGGTGGTGATTATCCGGCCGAACCCTCCCCGCATATCGCAGCCATAGCAACAGCGATGGGCTGTCCCAGCCGGAGTCTGCAGTGCAATAAAAGGAGAGAGAGGGACGCAGGGAAAGAAAGAGCCGCGCGTTGCACTGGGCAATCTCCTAAGGGGTTGGCACAAACAAACAGCAACTGGAAGCAACTGGAGCCAATCCCCCGGCTCCCTTTGTAATGCTTTCTGACACAGATTCCCTCTCCGTGGCTGACTTTGCAAGTTTCCCCATCCTCTTCCCCTCCTTGCGCGGCTCCTTTTCATGCGACTAAATTATACACGAGAGGAGGGACATGCTGGAAATTCGAGTGAAAAAATAAAAATGTGCAGGTTTGTGCAGGCGGCTGCAGCCTGGCCGCCTCCAGGACTCCTCCCGCGAGCGAAGAGGGACAGGACCTGGTCCCAGGTCAGTAGCATTTAAAGCCCGTGAATTTTGAAACCACCAAGAAAAAGGCTTTTCCTGCGGAGAGCAGGAGAGCAGCAGCGTGCAGACTGGGGCCGTGCCTGCGGCGAGCCCACGGTGGGTGCCGGGACTGCGGCCCCTCCACGAGCAGCGGCTGCTGTCCCAGCACACAGCACCCTCGGGGACAGAAGACTATGCATTCACTTCCCCTGAGAAATGTCTTGTTTAGGGGCCAGTAAAAAATATGCAAATCTGGCAGGGCTGGGCCTCTGAGCCTCTAAGGCAGCCTTCCTCCCCCCATCACTGTCATGCGATGGGAGCTGAGCCCTGAGCAGCAGAGGGAAGGGAAAAGGCAGGGCCGGATGGAGCGTGGGGGCGGCGGGGGTGGCTGTAGGCTGAGATTTGGGATGCCATGGAGCAGGATGGGGACATGTGCGCGGGATAGCGGCTCCCCCAGACAGCGGGCATGCGGAGAAGGCTCCTGCTCCCTGCAAGCCCGGGTGGGTGGAGCGTGCTGTCACTTTTTGGTGCTGGGCAAGCCCGGCATCGCTGTCGCAGAATTGCTGCCTGTGCTCTGATGAGTCAGTAACGGCGCTGCCACGTTTTCCTCCTACCAGGCAGCATCCCGTTGCGGGTCGGTCATGCTCCGCACTGGGATGCTCCCGCACAGGCGGTGCTGGTTCAGCTCCGGAGCCACGTGGGTGGGTGAATCTCCAGCAGCGACTCTCCGGGGAAGTCCCTCTGGAGCAAAGGGCTGCGCAGGGCTGAGGACACTGACCTGCAACTTGGGCGAGACGCGGAGCGCCTGGCTCAGGCTGCAATCCCACAGGACACGGGCATGTTCCTGTGCCTGCGTCCCACCTCCTCTGCCAGACAATGAAACACTGCCCTCCTTCCCAACTCGCGGCAGAACAAATAAAGCAAGCGCCATATGGTGCCAAGACATGTTGGAAATGGGGCCAAGCCCAGGAGGTAGGGGAGATGGCAAGCCTCCATCCCCACACCAGTCCCCATCTCGAGCTCCAGGCCAGGACTGGCCCTGGGGGAGCACTGGACCCGCTCCTCCTCTCCCTGCAGCCACTGCCCCACTCCCCAGGCTGCCGGGCACAGCTCTGCATTTCAGCCATGGCTTTGCAGTGACTCACTCACCCTCCTCCCTGCCTGCAGTCTTGGGGAGAATGGAAATGAAAGCTGTCCCCAAGAGTTTGTTTTCCTGTAAGGGCTGGGCTGGGGACACAGGAGTCACCGCTGGACTGGCACTGAGGCACTGTCAGGAGAAAACACCCCGCACCCTGCCACAGGACAGCGCATGTCCCCTTAGCCTTCCCCCGGAATTATGAATAGGAGCAGAAGGTGCAGACAGCTTGTCCCCTAAAGCCCCTGCAGCCCTGGGGCTGGAGGAGAAGCTTCCCCACAGCTGCAGGACACCAAAGAGACAGGACCCTCCTGTGAGCAGAAAGTGGCATCATCTTTCTACCTGCCACAGCAATCATCCCGCCTGGACAGGCTCCCAAAGACCTGCAGCTCATGGATGCCCCGTGTATTTTCAGGCAAGTCACCTCCAAACACATGCACCTAGATGTGAGATACCTCCAAGCAGAGCTGGGCATCCCGATGGCTGGGCTTTCAGAGGTGCTGAGCACCTGCACTTCCCTTACAGCCAGCTCTCTGGAGCAGATGCACATACTCCCCAAGCACCCAGTCCAACCTGGCTGCCTGAGGCTAGGGTCTGGCCCAGGACAGCAGATCCCAGAGCTTCTTCGAGAGCTGGATGTGATGAGCTCTGGGGGGGAAGAGGGGCCCCAGGAGTCCCTTCAAGCTCTAAAAGATTCTTCTTCAGGCTTAGCAAGCAGCCGCCAGCCTTGGCCGTGCCTGGGAGCTCCCTTTGCAGAGCCAGCGTGGTACATACCCGCCTGCCACCCTCATTTGCCCCATTCCCTCTGCAACAGCCTCAGAGAGGGGAGCACTTGGCTCTGCCCTCCAGGCCAACTGAATCAAAATTAGGATCTCTTGAAGGTTTTGTAGCCATGGGGCTCAACTCTATCACTTGCTAATGTGAGCGGATCATTTGCACCTGAGTCATGCCGATGAGAATCATGTAAGTTGTGCAAGCAAAGGAGTTTATTGAATCATACACAAAAATGTAGGGATGATAAGGATCAAACAGGACCGGAGCAGCCCACAGTTCTCTCCCTGCCATCCTCCTTTGTTTAAAGAGGCAGCTCTGCCTCACGGAGAGTCCCACCAACCTGGCCCTGGTCCCTACCTGCCACCAGCCTCCGGCAAGGTGCTCAGCCTCTGGAAATGCTCCGCACTGACTAGTGCTTGCGGGGTGCTCTGCAGATGCGAAGCGCTGCATGAAAATGTTCTGCATTATTATTTATTGCCAGTGTTATAGGTAATGGGAAAAGCAAGAGGCAGCCTTGTCCTGCACAGCCTACCTGGACTTCTGCAGAGGGAACGTGGCCCCGGCGGAGGGCCCTGGCTGTGATGCTGTTTGTTGGCCGGCGGCCGTGGAGGTCTGCGGTCATCGTGGTCCCGGCTCCACTCAGACTTCCTACCCCACCACGTGCCGATAAACAGAAAAAAAACGTACAATAGATGCATTGAAGTTCATAGTTGAGCAGAGTACAGCAGTGTCTGGTCAGAAGGGGAACTTCTGCATTATTTTTTGCTCTATTAATTCAGAGGTGGGAATTGGCTGAAACAAGGACAATCCACAGGGATGGATCTGGATTTTTTAACACCCCCAGGGTTAGATCCAGGGCAGAGTTAAATGTCAGAAGGCAAAAGAACAGCAGCAGCACCAGGAATAAAGGGGATGTGGGTGTTGTGGGCAGACGTTAGTTGCACAGGCTGACTCCTAGGAGCAGAGGGAAGAGTTGCCAGGAGGTACAGGGTCAGGGCATGTCATGTCCCCTGAGATGGGCATCACTGGGAAAGCACGTGCAGCTGCAAGGTGAGGCTGGGAATCCCGGGTGGACCACCAGCCAGCAGCTGGCAATGGGCTCCACCAGCACTGCTCGTGCACCAGAGCCATTGAGGAGGTCATGGTCTGGAGCACCTCTCCTATGAACACAGACTGAGAGAGTTGGGGGTGTTCAGCCTGGAGAAGAGAAGGCTCCAGGGACACCTTAGAGCCCCTTCCAGTGCCTAAAGGGGCTACAGGAGAGCTGGGGAGGGACTGATGATCAGGGAGTGGAGCTATAGGACGAGGGGGAACAGTTTTAAACTGGAAGAGGGGAGATTTAGATTAGATATCAGGAAGAAATTCTTTCCTGTGAGGGTGGTGAGCCCCTGGCCCAGGTTGCCCAGAAAATCTGTGGCTGCCCCATTCCTGGAGGTGTTCAAGGCCAGGTTGGACAGGGCTCTGAGCAACCTGGGCTGGGGGGAGGTGTCCCTGCCCAGGGCAGGGGGGGGTGGAACTAGGTAATCTTTAAGGTCCCTTCCAACACTAACCATTCTATGATTCCATGATCACCCTGCAGAGCAACCGCCCACCTTTCCGCAGCGGTGCCCCGTACCTGGGGCACGTACCAGCCGGTCATGGCACTGACACCGCAGCTGCACGCACAGGACGGTGCCTGGGCACTGCAGGGGTGAGCAGCGTGCACAGCGCAACCCAGCAAGTCACCGAGCTGCAGGCGGTGGCAGCACAGGCAGGGAGTGCAGGCAGCTCTGCTGGCAGCAGCCAGGGCTGCAGGCAGCAGCCTACCCAGGGGGGAGAAGCCAGGGAAGCCCTGGGTCCATGCCACGTCCCGGGGACCTTGCAGCTTCCAAGGCCCCTGACTGGTGCAGATGGTCCCGAAGGTGATGGGGTTTGCACCAAGCGATGCGTGCGCCCCAACACGGCGCCAGCCGGATCCTGCTCATCAGCAGACAGTCCCGGGGCCTGCGCCTGGCAGGAGGTATCGCAGGATTGGGCGCAGAGCAATCTGTTCAGATAGAGGTGGGTGGTAAATTAATGGAAATGGGAGAACAACTCCCCTGTAGCTCCAAAGCGGGGCGTTATCAGCGAGCAGAGCTCTAACAAGCCACAGAGAAGGCTGGAGCCCTCCGTGCCATTTCATTGCTGCTGCTCTGCGTCGGATTTCCCAGGAGCCCTGCAGCCTTGGCCTCATTAATTATGCAAATGAAAAGGTGTTGCCAACGCGCCATCCCTAGGTAGGATCCCTGTGACTGAAGTTGTGCCCCGAATGGCGGCTGCTCCCCCTGCGTTTGGGCAGGGAGGGTCCGGGAGCACATCAGGCAGGATGGATGTTTGCAATAATTATCCAGTCATCCCCTTCAAGTGTACTGCAGCCATAGCAACAGACAGATGTTCTGTCCCAGCCAGAGTCCGCAACGAGCTGGGGAGAGAAGCACAAAAATTAACCCGTTCAGCCCCAGGACGATACAGAATCCACTTTATTCTGGGACCAGACCAGACCTCAACATCCCTGAGAAAATTCTAGGAAATCGGGCAAAGAACCAACCACACACCTCCCAGATAAAATCGCCAGAAATTGCCCCAGCATTCACTCAGCCACTGTCTGACCCAAAAAGTTGAACGAAAGAAGCAGCATCCTGCAGGCTGGTGGCCTGGCTCTGCCGAGAGCCACGGTGCCTCTCCTCCCGTTACGGGTAACGAGCTCTGCTCACACTCAGCGTCTCCCAGGGGCGATGCTGCAGGCGAGGCTCTCTGGGTCTGGTGGTAACGAGCCTTTGGAGACGTACGGCACCGGGGAACCTGTTCAGGGACAGCCACCAGCAGCACGTTTTCTGCGGTCAACATCCACACAGCGGCCACAGCATAGACATCACTGGGCACCCAGCTGGGCAGAGAAGGGGACAGATGAGCCACAGGGATGAGCATCCACTGCTAAGTTAACAGCTGCGTCGAAGCGTTTAAAGTATTAGGAGGTGGGATACAGCCAGGCTGAAAAATAGCCGACATTTCATTATCCCGCTGCCGCACGGGTTTCCAGGATTCAGCTTGAGTCCATTAAATCCCACCCAGAAACATCATCGCAAGGGCCCTCGTGCCCACCAGCACACCAAAAATTTAAACCCAGCTTCTCCTGGGGGCCCTGATGAGCAAGTAGCCCTCCCCAGGCACAAGGTCTCTGCTGCCTCCTCCCTTCCCCACCAGCCAGTGATGCCTTTAAGCACTAGCATTTAAATGTTTTAAGGCCACACCCCCACCTCGCAAAAGGATCTGAGCTGCCCACCCTGGCCAGGACTCACCTCTCCCCTTGGGTGCCAGCCGTGCCCAGAGGTCCCGCAGAGGCAGCGGGGATTCCTCAGAGCCCAGAGCAATCCCCTGACCTCAGAGCAGCGTAAACAGGCTCATGGGAAAGGCCCGTCCAGATGTTTGCAGCTGCAGATGCTGCTGGAGCGCACCCATGGTGAGGATTTCAAAGGACGATGGGACCGGGGGAGGACAGCCCAAGCAGATGTGCCTGGAGGGACAGATTACACCTGGAGGAAAGGAGATAACCCTCTCCTCTCGGCTGGTGGAGCAAGACAACCCACTGCCCTGCACATAAGCACAAGTGTGAGGGGTCACAGGAACACAGTTTCACTTCCCAAACCGTAAGACTATTTTTGGTTCATATTACTTCCCTTCTTGTCCTCTGTCACACAGACAATGAGAGCTCCAGCTTGCAGAGGGCATCCCGTCTCCTCAAGGCTCGCCTGGTGACAGCTTGTACTGCGTTAGCACAGCCTATCCTGGAAATCTGTGGTCTCCCCGTTGGGTTTTTTCTTCTTTCTTCTGAAGGAGAGAAAAAAAAAAAAAGAAGCAGAGAAGGGTAAATTTGCTGATCTTGAGACTGAGGGAGACGTGGCATCATGTGCAGTCACAGAGGATGTGGGCAGGTGCCATCAGACTTCCCCACGCAGCTCTGGAAATGTAGCTCAGTCCTGATCTGCAGCTCCCTGGCTGTTCCTGTCCCGGGCTCCCACACAGCCCTGGCAGCTGGTGGGTATTTCGGTCCTCACCACAGCGCTCAGGCTACTGCACTCCTTCTGTGTTTTTTTCCCCCAAGCACATCAATTGAGCATCCACGTGGTTGGATTCCCAGCCCTCTGAAGCCACGCTGGAGACAGAATAAGAAGGTGAAGAAAATGTCTATTTCCACAAATGCCCATTCAGTTTGTAACTCCAGTTCCTCCGCTTGTGTCCGTCCCAGGCCTCTCCCGAGCGAAAGCCACACCAAATAATGTTTTGGTGCTGTGACACGGACAGAAATCCTACAGCCTCCAGAAAGAATTCATGCTTTTTGCTGACTACCCTGAGCTGCTTTGACTTATTATCTGACCTGGATCTAAATTAGGTTTTGATTAAAGTCAAGAATAATTCTACTTGGAAAAATCCCACTGTTTAGGTTCAGAGTTAGCAAAAACTACAGGAGAATTAAAACTGATTTCTCACTTTGGGGACAGAGACCCCGCAGGGACCTTAGACAATGCCCCGTCACCCGCTGCGAGAGGCAGCCACACTGTGCCATGTCATTCATAACCTGACCATGCTCTGTTTTCACAGCGGCCACGTTCTCTCCCCACTTCTCCTCTGAGATCACTCCCGTAGAGACTGACGGCTCTGGTGCTTGGTCAGCATCTCCTCATTTCAAGCGTGGGTTTATCCACTGTGTGTTTATTCTTATTCATTCTTGTGCCAAAGTGGTACCATGGTTTAGTCCGTGGCCCTCCCTGGTGTCTTATCTCTTCATTGTCCACAAACGTGTCTTCTCTCAGCATTTGTTCTCCTGAGATCAGTGAGCCGAGTCACCTCTGTAAGACACTCTCCTTTCTCCTGAGCAATCCAGCAAAACACTCTCTCTGCACTAGTCTCAGCCTAAATTCTCTCAATATGGCTAACCAGAACCAGACAGGAGACTGGAGCTTCACCAGAGCCTTTATACTTCTCTGTACCTCTCTTGAAATGACTCTCCTGAAACAATTTGGGATCGTTCCCCTTTTTCTTGACCGCATCCTCTTAGTGGATCCCAGCTCTCCCATTAGTGGATCACAGCTGTCCTGCTAGTGGATCACAGCTCTCCCAATGGTGGATCACAGCTGTCCTGTTGGTGGATCAGAGGTCTCCCATCCAGCCTTGGGTAGGCGAACGTCTCAGACGCAGACTGCGTGAGACACGTGGGCTCCCTTTGTGTTTGATGGAAAGAATAAGGCAGCTCCAGTGAGCGATTCATCTCACTCCACAATAAGCGTTTAAAGCACCTTGATGAATGGTTTTTGAAGGTGCTCATCATCGTGCATTGACTGTAGAGGCAGTCGAGACACCCAGGTAACACCGGCTGTCCGGCTTTGAATGACTGAAGTTACGAGAGCCAAACACTCATCCATAGTGGTCCCACAAGTACATTTCTCTATCCTTTCCCAAGGAAGCACTCCCAGCTCCCAGCAGAAGTGATGGTTATTAAACCCTGAGCTCACTTTGCACTGCTCGGTACCACGCTACGTCCACTGATGGGTTCGGTTCCCCCGTACCCACCCCTCTGCCCGCCTCTTTTATCCCACCCAGCAGCACTCAGGGGTATGTGGTAAATGGTTCCAGTTTGGGTCCTATTCAAGTGAAAATCCAGATGCTGACCAACAAAACCAGTGTAGCTGGGGACACTGCTGGGCGCCCACTGGCACGGCACCTTCTTCAGCTGGGATCTGAGGGGCACTTGCTGCTGGCCTGCTGTACATGACTTTTTACATGGTATCTGGCTGCCTTCATTTCCAGCTGATAAACTGTGTTTAAAACAGCTTGGAGGAGCAGGGTACTTTCCAGTTATCACTTTCCCATATAAGCTCTAAAGGTAACTGTAGGGGTGTCCGAGGTGACGGCTGGAAAGCGTCCACCACTGCCACCCCCACATCAACAGGCAGATGCTATCGGGGTGGATGGGAGAGTCCCTGGCACGGTCCCGCATGACTGGAGGGGGGGTCACCGCTCCCACTCGGCCCAGACCCAGCTCTCCCACCGCCCTGCCCCACCGAGGCGCGAGCCGGGCTCTTGGGGAAGGAGCGGGAGCCGGCAGCCGAGGGCTCGCTGGGCTCACGGTGCTGAGCGCACGGCGAGGACCGACTGCTGCCGCTGCTGAACAGGACGGCTGTGGGAAACACGGGGAATGCGGGAATACGGCTGAGCTGAATCAGTCCCTCCGGACTGCTGTGCTGTCCCTGCCCCGATAAGCATCAGACACTTCACAGGAAGGCCCGAGTGCTACAGTGAAAAACCAGGGAAGGAAATATCCTCAAAGGAAGCATCCTTCTCACTCCTAACCATCAGTTTTAGACTTACCTCTAAAGCAGGAGTGCTTATCTCGCCCTTTTCTTTCTTAAATGTGTGCCTTCCCAGGTGTTTCTCCTCCCGATGGGCACCCGGTCCTTTTGCACACACAAACACTCTCTGTGGTGATAAATTCCGCCGGTTAGCTATAAGATGGGTGAAAATGATCTGGTTTAATCAGTCTGGATGACTCATACTTCTGATGATGGTCCCTTTTTCTTGTACCTTGAGAAGGGACCTCTTTGCACACACCATGTACCTTCTCCGGACACTCACCACGCTACAGAGGCACCGCAGCCTTCTCTCTTCAGCTCCCATCTCGGCTAAGCTGCCCTGATATTTCCAGTTAAGCATTTCCTGGCATTAGGATTGCTAATTCCTGATTTCCTTGCTTTTATGTATGTGAAAGAATAATCACAAGCCAATACAGTAGTCCACGGTCTGGAGTACCTCTATCTGAAAAATATGTGACAGAGAACTAATGTCTAGTTTATATTTGTTGGAAGTTACTAAGAACAACTTTTATTTACACAGTATAAATAGCAATGGATCTGGTGTTACCACTTGTTTGTCTATAGGAAAGCCAGCAGCAGACACCCTGTGCTGTACACCACCCAGTACCTGTCATCCAGAGCCAACAGTTTAAGGTCCAGTGCCACCAAACACTTCCACTTCCCCCCCCCCCCCCCCATCTTTAAGGACAAGAGTGGCCTCAATAACACACGTTACAATCTGGCATGTCATGAGATTGCTCATGCAGTGCAAATGAAAATCTTGTTGAATCTTGTTCTGCTGGATTGGGACCTAAAACATTCACCTGAATGCTCAGCCCCCTGTGTGAGTGGTCTTCCCAAAATCCTCATTCAGGGGACAACAGTTCTTGGTTTGGCTGGCCTTGCCTTCCCAAACTGGGGAAACTCCTGTCCATGCTCTCCAGAGAGTAACCCTCTGTATCGCTTTCTAGGTGGGCCCCCAGACCTTCTTAATAGAAGGACTAGACAGATTCAGCTACTCACATCAAAGGGCAGACAAAATATTTAACTGCAACTATTAACAAACCAAACCAGGTGGAGGAGAGAAGAGACCTAGTCAAAGGAAAGGCTTAGCAGGACATAGCTTGCCACATCTGGCGGACCAGGACGCAAAAACATCAAGCCCCATGAGTGCTGTACCCCAGACTAAGGTCATTAACTGGAAATACTGCAGTTTCCAGCAATTTTCTACAGAGGACAGTCACTGTGGGTGAGAAGACCACTGGAGTCCTTTCCTTCCATCAGCCATGCCTACCGTGTGGCTGGAGCACCTGGCTCACCCCAAGCCAGGTATGTGTCCACCAAAACAAACTGCTGTCTGTTTGCAGGCTCAGGGAGTCTGTGACCAACTGACTACCACACGTGGCCCCTCACTCCTCCCTGAGCCCCTCTCCGCCAGTTCCTTCCTCTTTTCTGGGGCAGGCTCAGGCCCTTCAGCTGATGTCTTACTCTGCAAAGCGCCATTCATGCCAAGGAGGGGTGTCTATTAATCATTAAGGAAAATATAATGCGTATCACTCCACTTCGCACTGATGGAGCTAATGTTTGATGGTCATCACAATTTGGCAGCAATAAAACCCAAACTGGTGCTGTTCTTGTGGAAATATCCAGATTCAATGGACATGCAATCTCCTACCTCAGCTTCAAATGGGTGGGCTGAGGCAGGAGAAGACTTCTGTCCATGCCTACGGTGGTGTGAGAGGACGTTCCCTTGTCCCTTGGCTTCTGAGTGGTTGAACTGCAAGGTGGGGAATTCAGTGATTGCCTCAGCCAGGAGGTCCGATCACAGTGAAGAAGGCAGCACCACCCCTGGCTGGAGCAACTCCTCAAAAAAAGCAAAGTGTTCTTTTACTGTCTTCCTCACTCAACATCTCCTGCAAAGCAGCTGGACTCCAGCGCCGAGTGCTTCCCTGCCACTCCTGGACAGCCAACTGCCACCACACCTCCTACGAAGCCTATTCATAGGAAATCCCACCCACCCCTGTGAGCACCCCAGTGCCAGCCGGTTCTGGACACCGAGTTCAGCTGGTCACTGTGTTGCATCATGCAGGTGGGATGCCCACGTGCTGTAGCAGGCTAAGAGCTGAGCCCGACTTAATCTGCAAATTCTTTGTTGAGAAAGTTGCCCACCAAGCCCCAACTGTGCAGAACATCCTTATCTTTTCTGCCATTTCCATCCCCCCAACTGCTCCTTGCAGCAGTCCCCTGAGAAAGCTGTGCTTCCATGGCTGACTGAGGCTTGAAAGGATGTCCATCTTATTTTTAGTGGTCAGCAAAAATACTGCAGTGCACTGGCAAGTTCCTGTAGGCATCCTGTGTTATGTGGTAGAAAACCCAAAACAAGGAAGACCTTCTGCGTTTCACGATTCCCTCTCCATCAGCATCATATTGGGCCCGGTACAAGCTGGATGGTAAGACTGGGAATTTTTTGAGAGGTGTCCAGAGATCCATTGGGGTAGAAAGGGTCAACATGATTTACAATGGTGTATTTCAATAATTAATTTCAATGCTCCAGTGTCACAGACATCCCCTGTTTTCACCCTACCCCCTCTGCCATGGCTAACCCATGGCTCAGCTCCTGCAGCATTCAATTCCCTCCTCGGGGATCTGTCGGATGGGCAAAGTGCGGCTGGCATGGGGCAAGGGAGAGTGACAAAAACTGCCCTTTGGCCAGTGAAGCACCCTCACCTGCCCCCCTTCCTTCAGCCCCGGGCATGTGGCACTGGGGCCACCAGTGCGCTGGGCAGCTCTGCCACCACCATGCACTGCACCTCCAGCACCGGCCTCAGACAACTCCCTGACACATCAAATTCCTCTTTCAGGTTCCCACAGGCTCCCAGTTCCTGCTCCTATGTCCTCACACTGGCCCTACCGCTGCTGACAACACAGGCAGCCCTCGGTATGCACCACTGCCGTGCCCCCATCCGGCATGGAGCAGGCCTGGGGCTCTGCCAGGTGGGCACAGAGCACATGCGTGGCACTGCCAGGAAGGCATGGAGAACACGTGTGGCTCCACTGGGCGGGTATGGAGCACACGCATGGCACTGATGGACAAACTGGGAGCACACGCGTGGCACTGCCAGGTGGCCATGAAGCACATACATGGCACTGATGGACAGACTGGGACCACATGCATGACATTGATGGACAGGGACCACGTGTGGCACCGATGGACAGACCAGGAGCACACGCATGGCATTGCTGGGTGGGCATGGAGCACACATGTGGCACCAATAGATAGACGAGGAGCATACATGTGATACTGCTGGACAGACGGGGACCACATGTATGGCACTGATGGACCTATCAGAAGCACATGTGACACTGATGCACAGGGAGCACACACATGGCATTGATGGACAGATTGGGACCACGTGCATGGCATTGATGGACAGGCCAGGAGCACACACATGGCACAGCTGGGTGGGCATGGAGCACACATGGGGTACTGATGGACAGACCAGGAGCACACATGTGGCATCAACGGACAGACTGGGACCACATGAATGGCATTGATGGAGCACACATGTGGCACTGCTGGGTGGGCATGGAGCACACACGTGGCATCGATGGACAGACAGGGACCATGTGTATGGCACTAATGGGCAGACCAGGACTACATGTGGCACTGATGGACAGGGAGCACACGCATGGCACTGATGCACAGCCTGGGACACCATGCATGGCATTGATGGAGCACATGCCTGGCACTGCCGGGTGGGCATGGAGCACACACGGGGTACCAATGGACAGACCAGGAGCACACACATGGTACTACTGGACAGACAGGGACCACATGTATGGCACTGATGGACAGACCAGGACTACATGTGACACTGAGGGACAGGGAGCACACGCGTGGCACTGATGCACAGCCTGGGACCACATACATGGCACTGATGGACAGCGAGCACACGCATGGCACCACCAGAAACACGGCACATGCGTGTGACTGCCGGGGAGCCACAGCTGCCGACTGGGACTGGCGGCCCCATCTCGCCCCCCCCGGACCAGCTGTGACCGCCCACCACCAGAGACCCCTCGGAGACGGAGGAGTGGGACTGTCGCCCGAGCGCCCCCCCGCTCCCCTGCAGTGGCGGGGCTCGGTCACGCCGCGGGACAGCTGCCCGGCCGCAGCGCCCCCCCTCCCGCCGGGACACAGCGAGGATGCTCTCCCGGCTCCTGCCCGGGGAACAGGCGCGGAGGGCGGGGGCGGCTACGGGGCGAGCGCAGCGAGGCACCGGGGCCGGGGTCCGGCCTTTGTCTCCCGCTCCGGGGTTGCCCCGGGGCCGGATTCGAGGCGGGGTGCGGCTCTCCCGGTCCGGCGGGACAAACCCCAGTCGCTCCGGTCAGCCCCGATCGAGGGCGCTGCGGGGCGATCCCGGTATTCCCTGTTCCGTCCCGTTCGTTCCAGACCGTTCCGGCGGGGCGGTAGAAACCTTCTACCGTTACCGTTACCGCTACACACTCCCCCCCCACCCCCCCCCATCCCGCGGCTCCTCCCCGGTTCTGCGGCGGCTCGGCAGGTGCCCGCCTCCGCCCCCACCGGCCCGTCCCGCCGCACACGTGCGCCCCGCCGGCCCTTTGTCTGGGACCGGCACCTGGACCCGCGCCCCTCGGCTCGGCCGGTCGCCCCCCTCCCCTCCTCCCCTCCCCGGCCCGTCCGGGCCGGGGGAGCGGGGAGGGGAGGAGGGGAGGGGGGGACCGGCCGAGCGCATCCCACCGGCGGCGCTGCGGGAAGCGGTGGGCGGCCGGTGCGGAGCACGAGGGCCGGGGCGGTGCGAGGGGGGGTGGTGGTGCTATTGGGGGGGGAAGCGGTGGCCCCGGGGCGGTCCGACCCGGGGGAGGGGTTGGGGGGGGTGTTGGGGGTGGGGGGCCCGACGGCGGCGGAGCGGCCGCTCTAACAGGTGGGATCCCGCTGAGAGGAGGAGGCGGCCGGAGGGGGGCGGAGGAGGCAGGGACGGGCAGGCGGGCGGGCGGAGGGAGGGAGGGGGGACGAGCCGGAGCCGCCTGTGATCCTGTGACAGGAGCGGCTGCTGCTGCTGCTGGCGCCGCCGGTGCCTCCCTCCGCCCGGCTCGCCGGGTCGCTGTCCGAGCCCCCCGGCCACCCTCCCCATCCCCGCCCCCCCCTCCCCTTTCCCTTCCCTCCCTCCCTTCCCTCCCTCCCCGCTCCATCCCGACCGTCGCCCCCGCAGACCGTCCCGGGCCGCGCCGTTCCAGAGCCGGCCGGGCTCACCGCGCCGCCCCGGCTGCCCCTCCGCCCGCTCCGGGACAGGGCGCGGGGCCGGGCGCCGCCGCCGCCGCTACCGCCGCCGCCACCGCCGCTAACCGCCGCCGCCGCCGGCCGGGCGATGCCGAAGCCGCCGTTGCTGCTGCGGGGGAGCCGCCCCGGGGACAGCGAACTGGGGCGGCAGTTCCGGGACTGGTGCCTGCGCACCTACGGGGACTCGGCCAAAACCAAGACGGTGACCCGGAGCAAGTACCAGCGCATCGCCGAGGTGCTGCAGGGGGGATCCGGCTCCGGCGGCGGCTCCGGCGGGGGGGAGAAAGGCAAGTTCCAGTTCTGGGTCCGGTCCAAGGGCTTCCGCCTGGGAAACGGCACCAGGGAGGCGACGAAGATGGGTCAAGTGGTGGTATATGTGCCGGTGAAAACGGGAACGGTTAGTGCGCTCCGTGCCCCGGGGGCTCTGTGTCTGTCTGTCTGCCTGCCTGTCCGTGTCTGTCTGTCCTCCCCGGGGGTTGCGGGCGGGGAGGTGGGTGCGTGGGTGTGTGGGGGGGTTTACCCGGGGCGGGGGCGGGCACCCCCGGGGCCCCCCGTCCTCGCCACCGCCACCGCCGCGCCGGCCCTGTCCCGTCAGCACCGGGCGGCCCAGCCCCGCCGCGCCGCCGGCCGCCGGGAGCGCGCATGCCCCATGCGGGGCGCGACGCGGGGCCCGACCGCTCCCGCAGCCCCCGCCGCTCCCCGGGGCACCCGCCGCGCCCCCGCCGCCCCGACCCGCCCGGGGATGCGGATGGGGAGAGGCGCCCGCCCGGAGCCTCGCACCTTCCGCCGCCCCCCCTCTCCTTTCCCCGTCCCCGTCCCATCCGGTGCGGTCGCCGTCCCCGGGCGCTGCCGGCGCGGGGGGGGGTGGTGGCGGTGCCCCGCGCCCGCCGCCGCCATGCACCTGCCCCCGCGCCGGGGGAGGGGGGGGGTGCGCCGCCGCCCGGTGCGGGCCGTACCGCCCCTCACCCCCCCACCCCCCCCCCGCCCCGTCCGATCACGTTCGCCCGGCATTTCCCATCCGCCCCACAGCCGGGGACAGGTCTGCAGTCAAGGGCAGAGAGCGGCGGGGAGGGGGCGCCGGCACCCCCCGCCCTCCCCCGCCGCCGCCGCCGCGCCCTGCCCGCCCGGTCGCCGCGCCGAGCGGAGCGGAGCGGAGCGAGCCCGGCCCCGCTGCGGCTCGCCCGGCCCCGGCGTCCCGCGGCGCTGCCCGCCCCGGCGCGGCCGCTGCAGCCGGTGCCCCGGGGAAGGAGGAGGCGGGGGGGGGTGGGGGGATGCGGGCAGCGGCAGAGCCCGGATTAGGGCAGCCGCTCCCCCCCCCCCCCCCCCCCCCGCGCCTGCCCGCGGGCCGCCGTCCCGGGAAACTCCCCCGCCGGAGCCTCATTGTTCGGCGCCCCGCCGGGCCGGCGGCGCGGGGCGCACCGGCCGCCTCCCTCCCTCCCTCTCTCTCTCTCTCTCTCCCTCCCTCCCTCTCTCCCTCCCTCCCTCTGTCCGTCCGTCCCTGCCGCCTGCCTCCCCGCCCCGCCGCCGCCCGGGGCTGCCCCGCCGCCCCATTGTTCCCGTCCCGAGCGCGCTCCGCTCCCCGGCGCGGAGGGAAACGCGCAACTTTAGCGGCCCTACGCGCAGGGGTGCGCCCGGCGCGGTGGCGATGCCCCGGCCCCGCTGACCGGGGATGGGGGGGGGGGGGCGGACGGACGGACGGACGGATGGACGGACGGTCCGCCGCCCCGCCGGGGGACTGCTCCGGGCCAGCGGGCACAGAAGGGCTCCGGGAGGTTTTTTTTTTTTTCTTCCCCCCCCCCCCCCGTCCCCCCCCGTCCCTCCCCTCCTCTCCCCGCTGCTGCTGCTGCTGCTGCTGCCGCTGCTCTAAAGGGTGCAGTGTTTTCTGTGCACACACAGACTCCAGCATTGATGTGGCTGGAGGATGCTTCCATTGAGGGCAGCCCATCTGTGGCAAATGCTTCTAAACGCACTATTTACCTCCCATCTGGTCTGCCTTATTATTGGGGGGAGGGGGAAGGGTCATTATTTCTCCTTTTCCCTTCGTGGTGCTCAGAGGCGCCTTTCTTTCTCCCCTTGCAGCCCCCCTCCCCCATGCCATGCCCCCAAAAAAATTCTTCGCGATTTTTTTTTTTTTTTTGAGACCTCTTTGCAGCCTTTCTCTCCCGCTTCTCCCCACACACACACCAAAGAGCCCCCGCCGAGGGCGGATTAGGAGCGGTACCCCCGTTCCGCGCTTCCCCCGGGTCCTCTCCATCTAAGCCGGCGACTCTATCCCAGATCTTCCAAATGCTGCAGAGTCATGGTACCCCAGAGAGGCCGAGCCAGACTCCCTCGACCCTGCTGCTAGCTAGACGCCCCCTCCCTTTTGTCCGTGAGGGGGTCCCTAGGGTCAGCAGCTCAACCAGGCCGGCGCAAGCCCGCATATTCCCAAAGGGCTTCTGCACAGATGAAGTTTCAGCAAGGAGCATGTCTAGGCCCCCGCATCTTCCGTGGCAGAGTCCCTGCAGGCTACAGATAGGCGATACACCCCTGCTCCCGTAAACCAACAAACAAAAAGCAGGCATGCCCTCGGGGGACAACTGAATTTTCCGAGGGGCAATACCGCTTATTTCCCAGCGCCCTGCGGCGCCTGCCGGACGTCAGGGCTGGGAGCGCTTTACAGAGCCACTGGCTGTAGGGGGTACCAGTCGTTGCGCTCCCCCAAATCCTCCGGTGCTGGTTCTGTAGAAGTTGTTGCCTCTGTCCCGGCCCTCCCCAGCCCACCTTGCCCCTCTCTGCCGGGAATCCCGTGGACAGTTTCAGATGGATGCAGTTGCTGCCTTTTGGGTTTGCCTGAAGTGGCTCTCAAATTTAGAGATAACTTGACAGGGATTTTCTTCAGCTCCTGATAATTCAGTGCTCTCCTTGTCCTCGGTGGTTTGGGCTGGATTTGTGGGTGTATTTAATTTCTCCCATGCATGCAGTCAAATAATTCATGAAGCTGATATGAGCCTTTTGCTTGACAGTAAAGCGTGTATTGTGGTTTAATGCCTGTTTAGCTGCTTTTCCCAAATACTTCTGGAGCGGCATTTCAGTTGCTTTCTCCTGGCTGTGCTCCTCAGCAACCTGATACCGCTCGTCCTGTCCGCTCGTCCTTCTCGGAGCACATCTGCCGGAGAAGCAGCAGCGTGTTCGGGACTGTCCCACCGCCAAAGAGTCAGGCAGAGCACAACACCCAGGCGGGTGCAGTGCGGGGGGAGGCGGGGAGGTGCGCGCCGCTGCGCCGTATCTGCAGGTCGCTACAGGAAATCCGAGGTACCGGGAGTGCAAGCTAGAAGAGAGGTGGTAAAGAGCGTGTAGAGGGCAGCAGTGGGGATAAGATCTTTCCTTCTCCTGACGGGGCTGGGGCCACTCCTCCTCTGGAAAAAAAAAAAAATAAAAACAATCCCAAATGCAAAAAAGAATAACCCCCCAGCAGCAAGATGGTAGATTTTTTTCCTTTTGGCTTACACATCCTGAGCTGGTTTGTGTATTTTCTGCGCATCTGTAGCGCAAACATAATTAACATGTGGTTATTATTTTCTCTCCTGAGTAACTTTCCCTTGCCCTCCTCCAGGCCTCTCAATCAGAACAGGCCTAATCAGATTTGGGTGGCTTGAGAGCTGGGACTGTGCACTGAGAAGGGGGCATCTGCCTTAGGTGGTGGTCAGAGCAGATGGTGGTCTTCTCAAAGAATGCACTGGGAATAGGAACAGCAGTGCGGACGGATGTCTGGCACAGAGACTGTTCAGATTTCTTTTTCCCAGATGAACGTCCCAAAGATGCTGGACATTTAACACATACAATTAAAAAACCCCTACGCAGATAAACACGTGAGGTTTAGCAGTGTAGGACATTGTTGCCTGACAGCCCTATTCAGGTACGGGCTGGATGCTGCATCCTTTAGGTCAAGGAGTTGAAAAAAAAGCACATTTAGGCTGTACTGAGGAGGAGGGTATCTTTGTGTGCTACTGCAGCACAGACAATGGATACAGCCCAAAGTGCCCAGGTCTGCCCTTCTTTCACGTGGATAATGCATGCTAAGGTGTAAAACACCTCGTTACCTTCGGGCTGGACTGAACCCTGGTACTGAATGTGCAGCGCTCTCCCTTCTCCCCAGATTTGCTAAGAACTGTGGGAGAATTTGTTTGTGACAAGGTGCTAAGATGCAGTTCATTATAATCTCGTGTCCCTCTTGTCCTAAGCATTTAGCATCATTTAGACAGTCTTTCTCATACAAATGTAGAGTGAGATGGAGACACGGCGCAGGGAAATGGACAGCGCTTTGGTGACAAGGGACGATGCAGATGGATGTGGCTGTAGCAGCAGGGTGTGCAGGGGAGGGTTTGCCTCAGACTTCGGTTCGGGCATTAGCTGCGGGAACGGTTACGCACGGTCTCTAAATCAATGCCGTACTTCGCCCGTGCGTGCTTGTCACAACTCCGGAGCGGTGGCCAGCCTCGCAGGACGGATTCATCCTGGCAGGCCGTGATGCAGGCTGGAGGACTGCGGGATGAGGCAGGGGGAGCCCGGTGTCAGACCGGCCCTTCGGGGACTGCGCGGAGGCTCGGGCATCGGGTAGCCTCTTCAGCGCTCGCCTGCATTTGATTTTGCTTTCCTGCTCTCTCCCTGTCCCCGGCAGAGCTGACACGAGGTTCTGGGGTTCCCGTAGGCATTACTGAAGGGCTGAGGACATTCGTGCGGGTGGGTTGCTGGTGTTGTACAAGTACAGTTCACCTGTGCTGGCTCCCCCAGAGCCACCAGATGTTCGAAATTATTTCACTGTCATGCCTGGTGACACTCACCCGAGGAAAGATACTATCGCAGGGGGAGTGCTGTAAAGAGAATTTGATGAGGCCAAAAAGCAAAATGGATGGAGGCCTTTCACCGACAGCAGGAATAGCGTCACACGGGACATGGGATAAATCTCACAGTACAGCCCATCCCTAAATACATTTGAGCTCCGGAGACAGGGAGCGTTGCGATGCGAAAGCCGCGGTGCCAGGCCTTGGGACAGCACGGCACAGTGGCAGAACGCTTGAGCTGAGAAGCCGGGCATGTTGGAAAGATGCTGCTCCAACAGCTAATAGAGGCTACATTTTTCCTGGTACAAGTACCCTTCAATGCCCATATTCAGTGCCCCCAAAAGCTGCACATCTATAACCTCTAAGAACATTAGTCAACAGAAGGTTTTCACTATGTGAATAACCACTTAGACTTTCTGTGGACTTCAAGTGATGAAAAAAAATAAATCAAGCCCATTCAGAAGAGCCTTAGACAAGGCAAATGGGCCTGAGGGTATTATCTGAGAAACTGTCTATTAGTTCTATAGCACAAGCCTTCCTTAGAGCACGCAGAGCCTTCACCTGCTATGAAATAGCCCACCCCTGCGCACGCGGGGCAGCGCAGCCTTTTCCAAGGAGCTGAACCGATGGCAGGTTTACATTTCAATGTGCGCTTAGGAGACTGGCACGATGCTGGCCCGGGTGCTCGGTCCCATCCAACCCCGTCTAGAGGAAATCTCCTACATCAATATCCCTTCCAGATTCAGCTCCAAGTTCGCACAACATCAGGACCAGTTTTTACTTCTGAAGCTGCTCGTGGTACAAGTCACAGCGGTGACACCCAGTCCTCCGGGCCCGAGAGCTGGCAGCAGCAAAAGCCTCCGGTACCTTTGCAAGGTGAATTTAAAGAGCTCTGACGATCTGCAGTTACGCAGACTGGCAGAATGAAGTTCCTTGCTGAGCTGGGAGCAGGAGAGTTGGCAGCGGAGCCCATTTCCAGCTCCTGCCCACTCCCACCCCTCCGGGACAGCCTGCTGAAGCCATTTCTAGGGATAAGGGGGGAAAACAGCATCTAATTCAGTCCTTGCTTTCTTTTTTTTTCTGCCAAGGCTCCAAGCCTGACTGTAAGGCAGCCCCACCATGGTTGTTGGTGGTGTGATACAGCGCACATGGCGCAGGTCCAGCGGGAGATACCACTGTCCCCAGACAGCCTCAGCCTCAGGGACTGGCTTTGGTCACCGGTCCTCGCAAGACCTGTAGTTGCATCAGCAAAGGTCCTGCATCCCATCTCTCATCCCAGTCCCTCGATACATGTCTGACTGAAGAGTTTCTAAAAGAATAATCTCTCTCTACCATCTACACTGTATGTCCTACGTGATTCCAGAAACACCGACAGCATTGCTGATCCGAGAGGGACAGCGTTTTTTGGATAACTTTCATCCAAAAGTTATCTCCCTCACCCCACAATTGCTTTCAGGTTTGTGGTTCTTGGTGGGTATTGTTCTGAAGAAGGTAAAAGAGCAAACAAACAAAGCACAGCTCTGCAAGGCCTTGTTAAATGAAGCTAAAATGGAAAGAAATCCAGGGCTGATGAGGTGCCGTTATTCCGACTCTTCAGGTTACGTCACCCCTTTGCAAAGGAAGAGGGGTCCAAGCACTCAGATCCCTGAATTAAAGAGGAGCGCAGAGGACTGTCTGTAAGAGCGACATGTAGGCTGTTCTCACCTCTCCTCATGGGCTGTGACTCAGAGGGGAATTCAGTCGCTGACCAAGGACAGCCGCAGAGACTCGGAGAGGTGACCACACTCCTTTCAGTGAGGACTTTCTCAAGAATCTCTTTGTCCAAACCATTCTCAGCAATAAGCTCTTGCTAATATAATTTGTACAGTTTTGGTTTTGCACTTACGTTAGGCCTGATATGAGCAGTCTGTGAATTTATGTTGTGGGCAAACAAATGGCGGGGAAACCACAGAGGCGTGGAGGAGGAGCATCGATGGGATGTCCATTCACCTGTCCCGCGCGGATGCTCTGGCTTCCCAAAACCTTGTCTGCATTGCTGTGACAGAGGAATTCATATTCCTCTCTCTTTATTTAGTGCAAATTAGCAATTACCTTCCCCGTATCTGATATTAGCTGTGCCCCACCTCTAAAGAATTGCATCAAGATGGGCCAAAGCCACCACCGAGTTTCGGTGCCTGGTTTAATTAGCTGATTGTAGCGAAGGCCGGTACCTGTCGGCCAGAATCGTCATCTTTGTTGGAATGCTGCTGATTTCCACTTCTGTGGCTGGTGCCAAAGAGTAGCAATTTATTTGAGGAGAAATAGCTGCAGACTGTGTGTGCGTGTGTATGGCAGCAGACAGTGAGAGCAGAGGTTTGGTGTAAGGGCTTCTTCCCTGCGTCTCTGAGATTAAGGCAGCGGAGTTAAGTTAAGGGGAGGCCAGTTGTGTCCTACCAGTGCAGTACAGGGCCCTTCATGGAATGACAGGCGGGAAACCGAGCTGCTGTGTGGATGGTTTCTCTCCGCCCATGCTCTGCTTCGGCTCGGCAGCCCAGAGGAACACGTTTCCCTTCCGACACGCAGGCAGAGGCGATGCCGGTGGCTCAGATGGACCCGTTCCTCACCGAGAGGGAGGGAGGCGTTCTGGGGAAGATGGGGTAACGCACTCTCTTCGGCTCAGAGTTTGGGCTTTCTGCTTGCCAGCTACGGTGATGGGTCTCTGTTATAGGAGTCTGTGGGCTAAAAATGGATTTCAGACTCATCAGGAATCCCCCCCAAAAAAAGGAGAATAAAGTTTGGGACTCCTGGCTGGCTTGCGTGTGAAGGAGTGATCTCAAAGCAAACCCTGAGTCATGCACTCATCCACGCTGCCGAGACATCCCAAACCTTCTGGGTTTTGGTGCTGCAAGTACCGTCCATACTGGTGCCCAGTTACCAACGGGGCATTCCAGTTTGCTGTCTCACGGCACTGGGACAAGCAGCCAGCCCGGGGGAGCTGGTTCCTTGGGGCTGCATTCACGTTTGTCATTCCCATCAGTCGTTTGGATGCCGGTCGTGCGGCTCCCTGAGCCGGGACCGGGCATCTTTGCCGGGCTGGGAGGAGGCCTGCCTGCTGCCACTCACCTGCGTTGGGCGTTTTGATCCAGCAGAAAGCCCTTGAGCTGGTGACAAAGGTCTGGATGTGGGCTGGAAAGTACGGTCCTGTCTCTTAGCAACTGGTTCCTACCTCTGAGCTCTCGGAGCCGTGTGTGGGACAGAGAGCATCAGTCACGCTCCCGCTGCAGCAGCAACGCGCCGAGGAGGGGATGGGGGATCAGGCCGGCTCCAGCCACCGCCAAGACGCTTAAAGAAGCTCAGGCATTTCTAACACAAGCAGTCATCTGTGAGTCCTAATCAAAGCTTCGGTTTAATTGCTTTCCTCGTGCCCTTCTCTGCACGGGGAACGGAGCGCCGATTGGCTGGCCGCGGCGGCTGCCTGCCAGCTACCTCAAGAGGCTGCTCCGCACTGCCCCGGCTTTTTTGGTCACAGGGGTGGGGACCAGGGAGGGAGGAGGAAGAGGGAGGATACGGCCCATGTATTTCTAGAAAAATTAGATGTCATAGGGTCCTTCCCTGAACTCCTCTGCACTGCACTTGGGAATCCCCCGTCCCTCTTACAGATGTTTGCATTGCTATTTTCTCTCTCGGTGCTCGGTTCTGCTGTTTCACCCTCATGTTTCCTCCTCCTAACCAAAAGCAACTCCTCTCTGATGAGCGTTTCTCAGAGGCTCCTTTGCCAAGCACCATTTCATAAACATTTTCACGAATCCTCAGCTTTGTCCTCCTAATTAACCATCCAATTGGCCCCCAATGGAGACTTCACCTCTCCTGTGAAGATCCTGCTTGCACAGATTATAACCTGTCAGCTGCCAATTTATTCTTCATGCAGAGGGCAGGTTATATTAATTTTCTGGCTTCCCTGCCCCATTTGGTTTGCCCTCCCTTTCTTCTGCTCCCAGTAGCATCCCTGTTTGGAGACACAGACTCACAGAAAACCAGGGGGACACAGATGTGAAGCAGCTCCATATGACCCATGTGTCCAACCTGCGGTGATGCGGCTGTTAGACCACATGTGGTGGGATGTTGCTGACCTGTGTCAGACCTGGGAGAGGAGTCTCTATGGATGGAGTCCCATGATGGAGCGTTAAACAACATGTTTGACTTCTGCTCCCCCCATGTGTAGTCTCAGTCAAGAGCTCAAGAAAATCCACGTGGCCATCCCAGGTTAACGTGGAATCCTTCCTGGGCATTATTTACAAGTCAGAGCTCAGATTTTGGAGAGTTGGGGGTCCACCTTGTGCGCTTATGTTGGAAACATCCAGAATACAAAGGAGGGTTTACCTCAATGCAGGGAGAGACCTAATGGATTTCCATCAACATCTCTCCTCCATGCCCCCTCAATTCCCTGTGTAGGACACCCCACCCCTGCAGAGCCGCATGCGCAGCCCAGAATAAATGCACATGGTGACAACAGTAGGTGCCTGCTGTCACCGAGGGTAGCTGCCTTGTGTTTTGCTGGGTTCCCATGGTGGGAAAGGGGATGATGGAGTCCAGCATGACCGTCATGGTTCATCACCAGCCGCATTTAAGGCACAGTATTCTTGAACCCAGCGTGCGCTCACAGGGAGCAGCAGTGAGCGACGTGGTGTTGTAAAGCGGGACATCGGCATTTCCAGGCAACGGCGCCAGGGACGGGCTGTGCTGAAGGCACCGTGGCACGGCAGGGCTCAAGTCCTGCAGTGCCCTTACCTGGTGAGGAGGCTGGGTTTTGGGACGGAAGGGCGTGCAGGCATTTTACCCCCCTGTGAACAGCTGCTGAGCTGTCAGCATTTTCCTAGAGGCACATCTTGCTGTTCCTGTGGGAGTCTCCGAGTGTGGCCCACATACTCCAAATTGCCAGGGAGCAGGGAGCTGACACCAGGATGCCGTGCATCCCGGGCTCAGCCTCTCAGCCCAGCCTGACCTTGATTCACTGTAGCATCATTTGTAACTTATTTTACATAATTTTGCTTGCCACTGACGAGCTGAACTGCCGCTGCTGCTCTATGCCTCCTCCTACTTAGTTTCGTTTTGACATCCCCGTGTCCTCACTGTAGGTCTGGTGATGCCGCGTGGCTGCCCAAACTCTGCTGGGTCTATTCCCAGGAAGAGAGGGGTCACCTTGCTGTGACAGGTAACCTCATCACTTGTTACAGTGCCTTGTCCCCCTCCAACTTGAAAGGTTTTGCTTTGGTAGTGATCTTTGTTAGATTAGTGCCTCGGTGCTGTGGAGATTGCTCACAGTGATAAGTTACTTCAACAAAGAGCCATCTCTAAACGTGTTCTGAGTTTGTGTTACAGGTATATATTTTCAATATTTTTTAGATTTCTAGTTTTAGATTTCTTTCAGGACACTACGGAATATAAATTCTCTTCTAATTATAAATGCAGTCTACTATTTTCCCCCCTTCTTCCCCCCCCTGCAGCATATCCCCCCCAATAATGTAAAACAAGATCCAAATGACATTAAGCAATAGCTAGCCATCTTTACAGATTTATTAAAAAAAACCCAAGTCACATTATAACTCTACCTATTTCAAAATAGTAAAAAATACTGCAACATTATCATAATCCACAAATAATATTGTCTGTGACACCTTCCCTGTTAGCAAGCTACCATGCGACGCTTCTTCTGCGCCGGTCATGGCACACCGCAGAGCCAAGCAGTGCCGTGGTTCCCAGTTGACGGGTGGGAAGACAGCGGCCCCAGGGGAGCGATTTTCCAGGCAGGTCAGTCGGGTGCTCTGCTCACGAGGCCACAGCAGCCTTTCTCACCAGAACTGAGAGAAACGGTGCTCTGACAGCAGCTTAGGCTGCTCCACGGCACCCAGTGTTTTGCTACCCTTCAAACAGCCTGCTCGCCTGCCCTGTAACGCTGCCCGCAGGCAGGGCAGCGCTGGCTCCCCGCTCATTTCTGGCATGCAGGCACGGGGTCACATTTATTGGGGACCGCTGCGCTTACCTCTGCGTGCCAGATCCAGCGGCTCCTGCCGGCACACAGCCCGGTGCTCGCAGGGAGGCAGCTCTGCTCTCCTGCACAGTGCAAAATGTCCTCTGCCTCCCAGGCAGAGCAGGCATCCCAGCAAGCCTCTGAGCAGGCATCCCAGCAAACCTCTCTGCCTGCCGGGCTTCTCCTCCAGGCCCCAGGATGGATGGCAGCCCCGTTCCCCGGGGGAGCAGCCATCCGCCAGACCCTGCTGCCCACCCGCCTCCCCTCGGCACCGGCCAGCGAGGAGCCCCCGCAGCAAAGCCCGCAGCCCACCTGGGCCCTCTCGGCGGCTGGAGGCAGGGCTGCCATTTCCAGGCTCGCCCCTCCCAGGCCGCTGTGTTTTCATTCCCAGGGCTGGGAGCCGGGAGAGGAATAAGTCGAGGTCAGAGCAAAGGCCTGGACCCATCTCGACAGCTCAGCTGCGGCTGCTGAAAGAGCAGCTCGCTGGTAAGAGGCGCCTGCCCCCCACTGAAAGACATACACCTCATCTTTGTTTGCCATCTAAAAATAATGCGCCCGGCTCCCCCTCACAAGGAAGTATTTACTTTGCAAAAAAAAAAAAGTATTGTGTACAGTCCTGGATAGAGAAACAATGCGAATGCACCCAGCGCAGGCTGGTGGCTGGGGCCCTCGGGCACACCGGTCCGCCGGCTCCTGGCCTGAGTCAACGCGTAGCTTTGGGCAAATGACTTCTTCTTTGTGCTTTGGTTTCCCCTGGAGAAATTAACTCTCCTGGGCCGGAGTGAAGCTCATCTGATCAGCAGAGTCAGGGCTGTTTTTACTGCAGTAAGTAGGGCTGTAGCTGTAAGCACAGGATGGGACTTCATGTTTGCTTGGTGGTTTGTGCAAAATGACATAAATACTTAGCACAGAGAATCATCATCAACATTTCAGCAACGGCTTTCCCCCAATTTTTCAACCAGAAATTATCAGAAAAATTTCCCAGCAAAATATTACTGGGAGGAAAAAAGAGCAAAATCTGTAAGTGAGAGCATTTCCCATATTCTTCTGATGGGTTCTTTTTATTATGAGCAATACAGCTGATATTGTTCTCAGCCTAGCATTTCCCCAGTGCCTATTTCTAAGACATGCACTGTGCCCGTGGCATGAGGGACAAGAAGAAGAGGGAAGTTCGAGGAATTTAGCTCTTCTTTCTCCTCGCAGCATTAGCAGAGGGAGCCTGCTGTGGTTTAACATATCCCCCGCAAAAGCTGCTTTCATCCTACACCTAAATACCATGAGGAGTGAACTTCCTAAAGCCCTGGAGAAGTCTAAATATAGAAGCCAATCAAGGGCTGACTTCCCAGAGATGAGAAGTACCAAGAACAGTTTCTTGATCAAAAGTTGTAAGAGTCCATATTGAAATAAAACGTCTGTTTTGGTACTGAAGCCTGTGCAGGAGGAGTAATTGCAGAGGTGGGCTGTGCTGCCTGTGCTCGCCGCTCTGTCTGCCAGTGGTACCCACAGCACCGGGCGCAAGAGGCGGCCGGGGAGGCGGTGGGCTGCCCAGGGAGATGGACTCGAGGTATCATCTCTGAAGCACCTGACAGGGATGTCTCTGACAGCACGGCAGGATTTCATCCCTATCTGTATGTCGCAGTTTTTGTCCAACTGCTTTTTCCTGTGCACGTCCGCTCCTCCTTACAGCTGATAATTTTTTTCTAAAGAACAGAAAATTCCTTAGAACAAAATACAAGTTGTAGAAATTGGAAAGGCACCTTAAAGAGAAAAGAGAGCAGAGTGCTTCCGGTAAAACACAAACACAAGTTTGCTAATCTCAGAACAGGTATGTGATGGCACTTTTGCGAATGCAGCAGAGGGAACCACTGAGGGTTTGCAGTGAGGGTGAGGGACGGCTGATTGCCGCAGAGATAGCGCTGTCGGGCAAGGGCTGGGGAACCCGCGGTCGCGCCGTGGGGCGGCTCGCTCAAGCGTGGGACCGGGGAACCCCAATCCTGACCCGTCTGGGGGAAGGCGGTCGTGCCCCACTGCCAAGGGGCAGCAGGAACGTAGGCTGAGCGAACGACGCCGCGTCTCTCCTTCGTGCAAGGGAGGTGACCTTGAGGGGCAGCTCGATACAGATAGCCCCAAACCTCCAGTTCAGGTGGCTCAGGGATGAGGATGACAGCAGCCCTTCCAGACAGCAACAAGAAATTAGAGTTTAACGTACTGGGGGGGAGATGCTGTGGTTGAGAGATACAGAGATGAGAGCTTTCATGTGAGAAGTTCGAGAAGAGGCGAGGGCAGAGGGTCTGCTCCCCGGCCAGAGAACAGAGTGCGGCCATTATCAGGCAGGGCTCTGCCGGCAGGAAGCAGCTTTTGACTCACAGGAAACTGAATTCGGCTGGTATCAGCCCCTCGCGTGAAGGCCAGGGGAGCATTTTATCTGCCGTTGAACACAGCAGATGGGGAAGCAGTCGGCACTCCCTCCCATCCTTCTCCTGCTCCAGCAGCCCCTGCCCGATGGCCCTCCTGTGTGTCCCCCTCTGAAAAGGGCAGCTTCTCTGTGGACCAGCGAAGCAGGGCCAGCTTCCCGGTCCCCAGGAGAGCTGCCAGCGCCGCTGGAGGAGGCAGAGATTGCTCCTGCCAGCCAGTGCCAGGGCAGAGCCAGGACCCTCCAGGCCTTTGAGCCCAAGCCCATGCAGGTAGCGGCTCCTCCAGCAGTACCCACACAGCGGAGCTGGGAGCACGCAGGCTTTGGAGAGCTGGCTCCCTGGCTTGCAGCTCACATGAAATCCTCCCAGATTCTCCTAAATCAGAGAGTCTGCGGCAGGGAAGGGCTCGCAGGGACGGGGATCCCTGTGCACAGAGCCTGCTGCTCGTCCCTCGGCCTCGGCGTGGAGAGTCTGGTTTCGCACGGGGTGGTGGCAGCTCGCAGGGTCTCAGGGTGGGTGAAGGTCACCACCGAGGGGATCGGATGGCAGCTGCTGGCCTTAGACCTGCTGCCCAGCAGAAAACCTAGCTTGCTTGTCAGTGCTGTAGTTTAGCTGCAAATCCCTCTGGTTATGACAGTTTTCACACACACGCGCCGGGGCAGCTGAGGAATGGTGGCAGGGGCCTGTGGAGACCCGCTGGGAGCGGGAAGGAGCCGGCTTGGGTGGGGGGAGGCCGGCCATGGAGTCGTGCGGATGCCGCTGTCGGGCTGTGAGGCAGGGAACGTCCGTGTGGGAGCCATGGCAGGGCTGCCGTGGGGGGTGAGGAGAGCGGCAGGGAGAGGCGGGATGGCTGAGGCCTGGGGGTAATGGTAGCCTGCCCCGTCCCCGCGGCCTTCCCACACCCAGGGTCTGCAGGGTGCCTGCGCCCCGGGGACCACCCGCAGCCGGGAGTCGGGCATGTCGGTGCCCTGCCCATGCCCGGTCGGTTCCGGGAGTGAGGAGGAGCCGGCGGCGGGCCCGGCCCGGCCCGGCCCGGGGGAGCGGATTACCGCCGGCAGCGCGCGGCCCCGCCGGTTGCCATGGTTACCCCGCTACCTGCCGGCGGGGCCTCAGCCCGGGCCGGGCGGGCGGAGCGGGGGGGCGGCCTCGCCTCTCCTCCCTCCCTCCCTCCCTCCTTCCCCGCCGCCGCGGCAGATGTCACCGGGCCCCGCCGCCGTACGGGGCTGGCCGGACCCCGTCCCCTCATGGCGAGCCGGTCCGCCCCCGCCCTGAGGACTCGGCCCCGGGCAGCGTTGGGGCTGCCTGCGGAGCGGGACGGAGGGGAGAGGGCGGGAAGGGGGAGCGGGCCCCGGGGGACGGGGGTTGAGCAGGCCCGCCAGCCGGCAGGAGGGAGGGCAGGCCGAGGGCGGCTGCCGAGAACAAAGATACCGGGGCAAGGGCTCGGCGGGCGAGGGCTGCCAGCGCCATGGCCGGTCCCCACGCCTGTGGTGGCGCAGCCCACCCTGGTGCCTCGCCCCAGGACATCTTCTCGGCCTGAAATGGCTGTCGCCTCCTTGTTGCTCTTCAGCGGCCTCGGTGATGACGGTCACTGCTTGCCGGGCGGTGAGGTGACCCCGGCCCCAAACAGCCCCTCCCAGCACTGCTGTGGGCTATAAATAGAGCCCGGTTGCCCGAGAGCAGGAGGTGGCTGCGATGCGCAGGAGAGCGGGAGGTGCGGGAGCCGAGGGGGCAGGGTGGGCGAGATGGAGCAGGGGAGGCTGAGGAGGCACAGGAGGGACGGAGGCACCAGGGCCGTGCAAGAGGCCAGAGGGGGCGGCTGCAGGGGGCTGACGCGGGGGCCATAGGGATGTGGGGCTACAGGGGCTCATGAGGCGTATGGAGGAGGCAAGCGAAAAAATGTGGGACTGGAGGAGATGGGAAAAACAAAGGTCACTGGGAAGGAAAAAGACCTGATGGGGAACGTGGAGGAGAGGAGGTGAGAGGAGAGAGAGTGCTACCAATGCTGGGAAGGTGGGGAGGAGGCAGGAGAACAAGACCTGTGGGACAGGGAACGCAGAGATGGAAAAGGAGAAGAGTCTGGGAAGGGGGAGAGACAAACTAATGCTGGGCAAATGTAGGGAAAAGGAGGATGCCTGTAAGGTGGCAAAGGGACTTCCTCAGCAGCACCCGAAATGCCATCTGCGCCCAAGCGCTTATCTCAAGGCTGAGCTTTGCTCCTGAAATTATTTACTCATTTTAGGGGCAGGTGACTTCCAATACAGCCCCAACACCAGGAGGGGGTGAAAGCATCCCTTGTTCCCATCTTTCTTCCCAACGGAATTTTTATTGCTTTTTAAACCTCAGGGTTTTTAAGCCTGAGATATTATGGGCTCTGACTCATGCCTTGAATACTCGTGAGCAATCCTGGGTGTGGAAGGAGGAACCAGAGGGGAGTGGGCCCTTCTGAGAGGTAGTCTGTAGTGTGTGTGTCCTCTTAAATCCTAGGTCAACATTTGGTTATATTGCCAGATATAAACCTCTGTAATCCTAGGAGCACTGACTTGATACAGCTTCTTATATCCAGTGGCTTTGATACCGCATGCACCTCACCTGCTTCCCAGAGCTAAATAATCATCACGGGGAGAGAAGTCACAAGGCTGACGAGGGGATGGAGAGATGCGAGGAGTCGGGGAGGGTCGCTGCAGGGAATGGGATGTCGAGGAGGCAGGTCCGGCATCCAGCCCGGCATCCAGCCGGGGTGAAGAAGAAGGCAGCGCTGGATGAGCAGAGTGGCTGTAGCGATTCCCAGACCTTGGGGTTACCTTAACTGCATTCGTTCTGAAATCGAGGAGGAAACAGGGAACCACTGGTTATGCAAGGAGGAGGGGGTTAGTTGGTTTGGATGGCCCTGGAAATAGTGATTTGCGTATGGGGTTGGTTACAACCTTAATTTTGAAGGCTCTGCTTGTTGCATCTGACTGTGCTTTTCTCCTGATGCATTTTTCTTTGTCCTGTTTCTGTAATTATCCTCATTTCAACCCCGCTCTGAGGATTATTGGTCAGTAGGAAGCCTCCTAATGCCCGCTTCTCCTTGGCAGGGGAATACCCATGCCCTCGATTAAAGTGAAACTCCCTGAACAGTGACAGAAGGAATTAGATCTATATTCCTCAAAGACGCTCCCTCAGGGGAAGTTTCCCGACCCTCACCATGGCAGCACTGCCACCCTGCCCCTTGTGTTCGTTCTGAATATTCTCTTTGTTACAGCCACCTTTATGTATGGCTCAGGGCTCCCTGGGGAAGGCAGAGGTGGTTTGTGTTGGAAAATCCTCATGCCCGTGTCCTGAGTGAGCACACCGACCCGTCCCACTAAAGTCCGTGCCCAGTATGGCACTCTGTTCCAAAATTGGGGTGAGGAGCCAACTTAAACAGGCAGCGCTTTACATTAAAAGTCTGCTTCCACAAGAAAATAGTCTTTAGCAGAAGGCGGTCCCTCTAAATGATTGATTTTTGAGAGTCCCTTGACTGGTGGCTTAAGAACAGCATTTATTCAATCTATAGACTGTATAAGAGAGACAGAGCCCAACCTCCAATAACAACAAAAAATAAAGGTTAGGAAATTGGGTGTTCCCTTTGCATGCAGACACCTACCAGTCTCTGCTGGTGTTCACAGATGTGTGAATGCACGTGAAAAAGATAGTTTGCTGGTCATTGAGATGTGCGGGTTGCCGCTCACCAGCCTGGTGTGTACCAGCTGGACGGCATCCATGCACACCTTTTCAGAAAGCAGGCCTCAAAGGGGTGTGTTGTGTGTGTGTATATATATATGTATGTATATCTGTATATAATATATATATACTTATATATACACAGCTGTCTATGCAACAATGGCGTTTTTTCAAGGAAGAAGCTAAGCGACCTCCCGAAGCCTTGCCCTTTTTCGGTCTCCCCTGCCATTACAGTAGCCACCGACTGTCTCCATTAGCACTCCCCGCTCTGGTGCTCTGTGCCGGAGCGCCGTTAGCAGCTGCCGGGTACCAAAGGCTGCCTCCCCTTCCTGCCGCGCACCCTGCCAGTATGAGCTGACACCGTTGGTGCCAGTCAGCTCGGAGGAGCACTGCTCCCCACACTTCCCACTCCCACCAGTCTGTCACCACTGCCGTGTGGCAGAATTACTGCCTCCTGCTCTCCAGCACATCCTAACACACAAAGAGCTCTGCTGCTGCTGCCAGCGCTCAGCTGCTCTGCGTATGCGAGAGAGGGAGGGTGCCTTGGAAAGGTCAGTGCAGGGAAGGAGGGCGATTCTGTCTCCTTCCTTTAAGGGCCGTATCCTGGCATCACAGTGAAACCTTGTCCTGCTGGCTGATCCACATCCACAGGCACTGCAGCCAGCGAGGGTGCCTCTTGTTGTGGGGCTTCCCAGGATGGTTTAGCACCATGTGCAGGTCCAAAGAGCTTCCTCTTCCTGTTCCCTGCCTAGCAAAATCACCCCAAATTATGAAAATTTAATTTCTTGATTGGTTGTGACTCCACTCTGGACTCTTCCCTTGTTTTTGTTCCTGGCCCAATTTCACTGGCAGCTTTAGCAGCACAACAGCAGCAGCCGCCACTGCCCTGGCTACAGCAAGATCCTCCCTGGAGCACTGTTTAATTTATCCCCCGCATGCCCCATGCCCAAGGCAGCCCGGGGCTGGAGCACTGCAACTCTGCCCCCTCCAACCGCATTAGCCCCGGGCCGATCTTGTCACCCCTGTCACCCATCGCTGACACTAACTCAACTTGCCTGCACTGTTGTAGGGGGCAGATGGACTGTCGGAGCCCGAGGGCATCTCTCTGAAACGCGTGGCTGTGGTGGAAGATTTCTTTGACATCATATACTCGATGCATGTGGAGAGCTCGTCGGAGCCGGGCAAAGCACCCAAACATGCCGGGCAGAAGAAAACCTACCGAGCGGTGAGACTCCCCCTTCGCGTGCTCCGGGCAGCGAGGGGACGGGAGCGAAGGGGCAGAGGGGCTGTGGGAGCGGACATCGCACAGGGATGGGCACAGGGATGGGAGGGCAGGTAGGTAGAAGCAGAGCCGCTGGCGGGAGGCAGAGGCAAAGGACAATCCTGTTTGCCTGTGCGGAGAGGCGTGAGAAAGCAGTCATTTAAAGGCAGAGTAGCTCTGCTTGGGAGACGGGAAACTGGGCTGCAATGGCAGCACAACGGTGCAGCTGCTTGGAGAGGAGAGACCCAAGCAAATCACACAAAGGTAACTGTACATGTACATAGGGAAAAAAAGAAAAGAAAAAGAGAAATGCTCAGTATTACTGATGGGCATGGGGATGTTTGCCCAGTCCCTGTGCACTCTGCCCTGTGCCATCTGCCTCCCTGTCTGTCTCGGCCAGAGGGAGATGTCTCTTGTGGGCCTTGAAGGGCAGGAGCAGCCAGAAAGGGGGACAGACAGAGCCTGCCCCTCTTCCCCAGTCGGGTGGAAGCTCTCACCAGCCCATGGCTGGGCTTCCTCCGTTACAAAATGGAGGCAGGCACCAAGCTAAGTCTCGTCAGGTGCTCCATGGATGCTGAGAACCAGCTCTATCCATCCTGAAACCACTCTAGTTAGGTCAGGAATAATTTAGCTTGAAGTGTGCTTCTCCAGGGAGCTTGCTCTTCTCCTGACTCTGCACAGCCCTTCGATGCAAACGTTTGGGCTCTCCTTTTACAAGAAGAGCTGAATTTACTGTCCAAAACTGAGCTACTCCCTTGAATCCTACGGCCCTAAGGACCAAGTCGCTTGGAGACAGAAGTGGCTGGCTGGCAGCGCGTGTCTCTGGTGTATACATCATCTTGGAGAGGTCTGTGCAGGCTGCCCTGGTCTCTGCGATGATGCCTGAGATTATGCAGGGCTCGATGTGCTGCCAGAGCTGGCTCAGGGGTGGAGTCTGTCCTGCCTGTCCTGCCCGCGTATTACCCTGGGTCCATCCACGACTGTGGTGGTGATGCCGGAGGTGCAGCCCAGTGCCCTGCAGACCCGCCGGCATGTGGTGGGAGCCCCCAGGGAGCTGGGCTTTGAACACAGAGCTCGTGGCACCGCTCCATGCCCTGCGCACTCAACTCCTGCCCCTGCGGCACAGCCCCTGCAGCCAGGGGCAGGTGACCTCTTTATAGTACGGGGGGGGGTCAGCCCCACCAGCACGACCACAATTCAAAAACTTTCCACTCATTTCCCCAGCAGACCGCTCCGACCCTCCCCTAATTCCTTCAATTCAGCTCTCTGGAGGACTAATCTGTGCCCTGCACAGCCTCGGGGGAGCAGGCTGGATCCGTCTGTTTTCCCAGGCCTGCTCGCAGCAGTCAGAGAGCTTCACGCTCCACCCCTCCGTCTCCCTCTTGAGCTGAGATCATCACATTAGCAGCGTGTATCCCCTCCTGACCTGGCAGGACGCTGCTGGCTGGGCTGGCTGGCCTCGCTCATGCCCTGTCTCCCTGGAGCGCCTTTGCAGCCGGGTCTGGAAGGTGAAATGCTGCATAGCGCACCCCGCGCTGTGGCTCGGGCGCACAAAAGGATGCTGCTGGGCGGTCAGCTTGGGAGGTTTCAGTGTCCCCTGCCATTTCTCTCCCTCTCCCTTTCCCCACCATTTCTGATTAGACGCACCGGAGAGTTTGCCCTTGTCCATGACCTCCGGAGGGAGGCAATCAGAAAGGGAGTTTGGATGGGAGATAACTCATCAAGGAAGCTGTCTGCTCTGCAGAGCATCAAATCAGCTGAGAAATAACAACTGTATCACTAAAATTAGCTGAACATTTGCAGCAGCGACTATGGGCTTGCTGGAGCAAAAGAGATGGGGAAACTGGCCTCAGCCCTGCTGGCAGCACCGAGGGACGGTTCCCTGCCTACGCCACAATACCATGTTTGCCACCAGCAATTTTCAGGCCCCTAATTTCAGTGTTTCTGTGGGAGTCCCTAGTGCTTGCACATTGATAAATATCGCACAGAGGCAAAGGCTGAGCTGGGCAGCCGCTCAGTCACAACAGAGCTCGATGGGGCTGGAGCTAAATAGAAGGAGAATCCCGTGAGGACCAGGCACTGCATCCTCCATTTGAACGGCTGGGACAAGGTCCCTGCCTGAACTTTCCACCCATCTGGCATTAGCATGCATGTAAAACCTCGGGCTCTGCTGCCGCTCAGTGGAGATAAATGTCTCTCCCTCCCACCGCAACGTCGGGTCATGGGGCTGCTTTAGCCATGATCCAGCAAACCCTCTCCCCTCTGCCCCATCGCACGCCTTCGATAAGGTTATTTTATTCCAAGCTTAAGCATCACCCTTTCCTGTAGGGTAGAAAAAAGGCTTGGAATTTAGGTATTTTTAGTTTTTATTAACAAAATAAGGTGGGAGAGTGATGCCCACTGGCCAGAGGAGGGGGACTGGGACATCCTGGGCTGCTCTCCTGGCTCAGCCGCATCACCAGCCGTCACTGGCGAGGTGTCTGGTTGCAGCCCTGCTTCCCGTTATGAGCCCCACTTCTGCCGGGCTTGCAGCCCCAAGGACTGGCACAAACAATTGAATTTCTGTCTGCTTTATGACCCCACTTGTAAGTGCTGTGACCCCTGCTGGGGTCGCGGCCCCTGGTTTGGGAACCGCCGTGCTAGGACAAGTCACTTAGACCAAACAGGATGGGTGATTAACCGTAGGAACAAACCCCAAAGTAAGAGGTGGACTCTCCACCTCTCAATGCCTTCCAATTAAGACCAGATGTCTTCCTGGAAGATGTTTTAGGCAAACCACAGGGCTGCGGGAGAACCTGGATGAAGTTCCCTGACTTGTGCTACACAGAAGGTCATACTCCATGATTTGATGGTCTCTTATGGCCTTAAAGAAATCTACATTAAAATTGCTTCATTCCTTCTCCAAAGAACCTAGTCTTGATCTTTAGAAATACTGTAAAATTGCTGCTGGCAGGGATTAATTGGAATAAGAGGACTCTGTGATAGTCAGGCACCTTCTGTGGGTGCTTAGGTCTGGATATAGTGTTTAACTTCAGGCATCCAAGTTTTAAATATTTATACTTAACTTTTCCTCATCTGTAAAATACAAATATCCCACAAAGGTTCAGGAGACTTAATTCATTACTGTTTGTAAAAATGTTTTCAATTCCCTAGATAAAATATGTCACAGAAGTGCAAAGTATTATTAACAGTAATTGATTGTCATTGTGGGAAAAAGTGACCTGCCCTTACAAAAGATTAATGGATTCTTCAGGTTACTGGTGTGATGGTAATTAACAATGCAAACAGAGCTGACGAGACCTTACTCTCCCATTTGATTCTTACACGTTTGTAGCTTTGCTCTTCCCAGGCTTCGAGGGGGAATGGAAAGGAGTTTCTGGAAAGGAGTGGCTACGCAGGGAGTCCAAAGGTCTGTTCATTTGTGTCCCGGTGCCTTTCTGACACACCAGTTACCCTCCCAAAATGTTCCTCCATCGACACTTGTTCCAGAGGCGGGGATTCAGGGATTCCGTGACCGGGCTGAAGGGAATGGTGTGTTGCTGTGAGTTGTTGATGTTCTCGACTAGGCTGAGCAGGCGAGGCGGGAGGGTGCCCGTGGCATCCCGTAACCTCCGCCCGGCTCTCCATTAGACATTCTCCCTCACCCGGGACATACAGCCATCTCATTGTTTTCCCAGATTGCAGAGACCTATGCTTTTCTCCCGAGAGAGGCTGTGACCAGGTTCCTGATGAGTTGCACCGAGTGCCAGAAGAGAATGCATTTCAACTCCAACGGACTGGAGCCCAAAGGTAAAGGCAAATGAATTCTGCTAGCAGAGCTGACGCAGCATTTCGTACCAGCATGGTATCACTGATAGCTGTCAGGATAATGCCCCATCGATGAGATACTTCTTAACCTAACCTGTGTTATTTTTCATGCACTTTTATAGCCAAGCTGAAATAATTGCTTAAATCTGGTTTGTCTTTCACTGTTTTCAGCTTAGAGAGCAGAAGCAGTCTAGCTTTCTTTCCGAGCTTCCCCAGTGCAACTGTACAAAGTTTGGGTCAAAAATATTGCCAATGTGCCTGCAATCAACCTGTAATAGTATGTAGGTGGACACTTTGATTTCTGAAAAAAACATGACCTGAAGTTTTTCCTTTAAACTAGTAATTTTGTTATGAAAGACACTGAAATAACTGAAGTTTCTGATAAAGAAGTAATTTGCAGTAATTAATAGATATGCACATCATGATCCTATTTTTGATAACAGAAAGTGTTTTGGTAATCACAGTTATATTATGCCTGTGTATACAACCAATTAGTGTGGCCATTGTGGTGGTTGGCTCATTATGGTTCTTTTGTAAACCAAACCAATCTGTAGCTCCTAGGCCTAAAAGATATAAGCGGTGCATAAGATGGGACCAGGTTTTCTTCCAGAGTAAATGGTTCAAGTTGATGTTTGTGTAGTTTTTTTCTGAATTACAAACATGATCAAGTGCAAGGCATCAAACTGACTTAGAGAGGTTTCACCTAACAAAATTGCTTCTTTAAAAAAACGTAAGCAAACTGTGGAGAGTTAGACTATTTCAAAACTGTTAAGGCAAACAGGCTCCTTTGCCAGCTCTTATTAAGCAGAGAAGCAGAATTAAATGAACAAAGGACCCAACAATAGAAAATTTCTAATATTAAATACAGATTTCCGACTGTTTACTGCTAGGAGCAGAGATAGGGACAGCCCAGAGGTTCCATTTAAGTGGATTATGTGTGCCAGCTATCCAAAGCTAGTGACTGAAATGCTTTGTACTTGTTATATTTTTTAGAAACTCTCCAAATAATCCTATGTGACATTTATTAGTCTAAGCTCCATTACCTCGGCACTTCCCACTGCCGGCTAAGGGCCCGATCCCTCTTTCCAATTAGGTCAAGAGAAGTTTTGGCCTTTGGCCTCACTGGGAGCAAACCTGACCTTTACACTGATTGCGCCGCATCTGTCACGGGTGACATTCCAAGTACTGCGGCTGAAGCCGTTGGCTCAGTGGACGGGAAGGGCCATGGGATGAGTTAGACCAACAAGGATGTCATGTCACCTCTTGGCTTGACCCAAACCAGGACACTGCACTAAACGCCTGGCACTAGCCGAGCCGTCCGCCCTGGAGCTTGGGATCCCTTTTCAGGAGGCAGCTGATGAAAAGGGTCATTGTTCCTTCAGGGACTCCCTCCTGCCCACCCACCATCCCCATGTCTCCCATGCCTCCCCAGCGACACAGCACCGGCTGCTGGGTGCCCTTCCCAGAGCTGACCTAGCTGTGGAAACTGTGATAAGGCCTGAGATCTGGCTGTCCTGAGCAAATTTATAATTTAATATCAATTGTCAATTACTTTCATAAAGCTTTCTCCCTTAGCGATTCTCTTAAAAATAAATCAAACGGGAAAACAAAGGATCCCACAAGTAAAAAGTCCTGCTTCTTACCCACCAGGACTGGAAGGACAGAAGTGCCTTTCTGCTCAGAATAGTACCTAAATAGTGACTAAGTACCTGTGAAAATACATAGAGTAGATTAGATAAGGTAACTTTTACTGGGGAAGAGTGTCTGATTTCACTAATACATATTCAGGAATTTATCGAGAGCAGATCACCTAAAAAAACATTGGGATCATAGAGGAGTTCCCTAGGTGTATGCACATGCATACGCACATACAAATATATATAGGTAAAGTTTAATTCAGTAAGATGAAATAAATTTAGTCATTCCCATCTCTTGTTCATTAAACAAATCTCAACGCATTTCATTTGTGATCACAAAAATCCCTAATTAAACATATCTGACATCAAACCCTACAGGGCACCCACATAACTCATAAAAGCAAATCGTCTTGCTTATGGGAAACTTTGAACATCACTGGACTTCACTGTGATCTCTTTACACTGTTATTAAATTAGGACTAATTCCGGTGGAGTTATACAAGTGTGGAATTAGGATCGAAACTGTTTTGCTTTAAAGCATTCTGCCTGTTCCATCTGTATGTCAAACACAGGGGGCATGTGATATAGATAACTTTTTGAAAAATGAGCTACAGGATTCCAGTAGCCCCCTCTGGTGACGTAGGATATGAGGATTGTTCCTGTGGAGTCCCCCAGGCCTTTTAAAACAAAGGTTTTCTTTCTTTTCCAGTTAGCTTAAAAAAGAAAAAAGGTTTTGGTTTCTCAGGCTCAAGCTCTTATCTGTTGCTGTTGCACAAATTCACAGTAAATTTGTGGCTGCTAATGGGATTATTCCAGATTTACATCAGGATGGTTTCAGGCAGAATCTAAGCACCAAAGATCTTTTACCTCCTTCTTCCTCCCCTTGTGAGGATGCTGAGCTGCTTCTGTTGAGCCTCATTCATTTCTGCAGGGCTGAACTATTAAGCAGGGGATGGCAGGAGAGCAACATATCATCCTCAGAGGTCTGAAAGACTCACCTCATTCACACCTGCGCTTCAAGGAAAGAGCAGCTCTATCTTTGTTACTCTTAGCAAATGCTTTCTTAAGCTCTTCTTAAAGACTCAGATATTGATGACTCCAGCCAGCCTGGGTAGGTGGCAGATTTTGTTGCTGGGAGCTGTTTCCCCTTTCACTACAGCACCAGACTGTGAGAAGCACCCGTTGCACTGGGATTTTAGCATCTTTTCATCACAAAGTAACATCCCTGCACAGTAGAATAATCGTTTATTTTGGGTGCTTAATAGGTAGAGATGTAGAACTGCTCTTAATTAATCTGTAGGTCAAAGAATGACAGAGACCCCTGACATACAGCCAAGAGAAAAGAAGGGAAGAATTAGTTTATAAGGTTCCTAAAAGCTTTGCACTTTCATATTTGAGCGAGCTGGTGGGCTGAGTAGCTCTGGCCACCCTTTCCTGCAACCACAGGCAGGAATGCTTTGGGTGCCCAGGGACGTATTAGATGGACCTGGGGAAAAAAGCACTGTATTTCCATGGACCCACTTACCATCTTGATACAGAAGATTTGCAAAAACCTATGTGATGTTTAAGTCAGTTACAGACAGTTTTTGAGTCAGGTCATTTCTTTATCAGATGTGATAGATCCGGTATTTCCAGAGGTGTGGAGTGTCTTCAGGTCTGCTGAGTTTCACTGGGGTTTTTTGATATTCAGCATTTCTGAAAAGCAGGCCCATTATGTTTGGGTTGATGGGTTTTCTAAGGTGCTGTAAAACATTTTGTGAAGGCTCTTTCTCAAGGGGCTCTGTCAGAGGTGCCTGTGAAACCAGTGACCCAGAAAATGCAAGCCAGCCAGGGAGATTCGGAGACGGGAATGGAAACCTCCCACCATCGGTTCACCTTCAGCTCCTGGAAATCCTTCTTCCCTGTCTGTTGTTGCATAAGCTCACTTTCCAGTGGACACCACACATCCCTTCAGAGTCTGCTGGAAGGCTGGATTAATTCTCCACACTTGTGTCTGCCTGTACTGAGGGCAAAGAAATCCTCCTTTTAGCCGGCAGCCATCCCTGTGGGAAACGGCAACTTTCCTCTTGAACAAACCCCTTTCACAAGCCTGTAAATTCAGTGTTAGATGATCCTAACGGTCTTCGTGTCCTAAGTGGAGAGCTCATAAGCTCCACAGTGATGATGGCAGAGCTGACAAATCTTTGAGGATTCAGAAAAATTATTGAGAATTTGCGTTATGGGGAGTCCTCTGGTCTGGCTAGACAAAACGATCTGCAGGAGCGGTCTGAATCCAGAGTGATCTCTAGAGCTCAATATGATGCAGCCAGAGGAACCAACAGGAAGAATTTAAATTAAAGTTCTTTAAAATTAAGTTTGTATTTTAATGAGTGTGTTAAAAATAATCTTCATCACCAGATAGAGATACTTAATAAGTTGCCTTAATGTTAACTCCTACCTGAGGGAATCCCAGCAAAACTGGCAAGACTTTGCAATGCTAAAGCAAGCTGCAAATATATTCTTGTTCATCAACCTCTGCATAAATCCCATTTGCATGGAAGTGCTTCTGAGGCATCAGCAAGACTCAGTTCCTTTCTCTGCTACATTCTAGTTTGGTAGACTGAAAAATCATATATTATGTGTAGTCTTTTCTGCAGGTGACAGCAATGCTTTTTTTTTTTTTTTTTTTTTCCAAAACAACATCTGTTCTGTAATTATGTTCTTGGTGGGGTCGTGTTCTTATAGGAACCTTAGCTCAGCGGGCACCAGCTCTAGCTAGGGATTTTAAGTGTTTCTAAATACATATGTTTAACGATTATGAGAACACATCATAGCTTTTTGCTTCCACATCCCTATATCTAAATAAAGGTTTTCGTCTGTTCTTCAGAGAGCGAACCACCTTCCTCTTTGGTTTCTGGGATCATTGACTACAACATGCCCCTCACCTCTACTTACCTGAAGCAAATGAAGCTGCGAGTAATGAATTCCCAGGAACAGGTGAGTCACGCTCCGGGCGCAGGGTGCTGCGAGGTGCAGAGCAGGTTTCTGCCCGTGCTGAAGGGGTGAAGGGAGTGACTGGTGGTGGCACATCGATTTTTGGAGGATGCTTTTGGAAATGGCCAGTTTGTTGGGGCGGGTCAGGCTCTGACCCAAGTTCAGCAAGTGTTGGTGCATGGCAGTTGGGAGGGCAGCATGCCTCTCATCTTCTGGCTCAGAGAAAGCAAAGAAGGTTACTTCAGAGTCGTGTCAGTGGAGGGGAGCAGAGATGGAGTTGATGCAGTTATTGCTTATAACAGTCTGCTTGTTCTTTAGACATATAGTTCTTCTAAGAAATTGTCTTAAAAATAAATATGGCAAATAGGAATTTGTTTCTTTACCTCCTCCTAATTGCCTGGGAGCTTTAGCAGATGGGGTCTAAAACCCAAACCTTGCTTCAGTTGCTCTGGTGCTCTGTTAAACTGATTGTTAACTTGAGGCAGTTCAACGGCAGCTACTCAGCTCTCGTGTCAAAGTGGGAGAAGGCTCAGTTGTTTGATGAGAGCGTTAAGCCACTGGATTTTGATTTGGGAATGGATGGGGCAGAGTGCCACAGGATTATACCCGGGCTGTGCAATTTTCTGAAGTTCTGCAGCTGCAGAATTAGCTATGGGAACCTCTGTGCACCATGGAAACAGTCTATAAAAAGAAAAGTATGTTTTACTTGCTCCCCACAATCTGCACTGGAAGCCAGTGTTGGATTTTCTTTCCAGCACACTGAAACCTGAATCTGATCTCGTACATTACTGCCAGTTGCAAGAAGTGCAAGAGTTTGTATTGCGTAGTGGTAGAAAACACTGCTGATAGCTTGAACTGTGAAGTTGCGCCCAGTGGGTACTTTTATCTAAAGGGACATGGGTTAGAGCATCCATTGCCAGGGTGTAAAATGCCAGATGGGGGTTTGCTGTCAGGAGCTGGAGAGATACCGAGCTCCTCCATCGCTTCAGCAGTGAAACCTTCTTGCTGGAGGGTGAAATGGAAGCACTTCTGTGTTTTGGAGCTTTTTTCCTTTGCGCATGTTGGACGCTTGAGTGTGTTTAAAGTTTTGTTTGCAATAGATTATGTTATAGGCTTTTGAAATGTGAATGACTGCGATGTGCCAGGTTTTGTGCTTGGGCTGGATCAGGTGGTAGAACTATGGAGGGGTGGCTGGACTGGGGTAAACTGGGCTGAGCTGGGATAAAGTGAGCTAGGCTGTGCGGGCTGAGCTGTGCTGTGCTGGGGTAAACTGGGCTCAGCTGGGCTGGGCTTGGCTGTGCTGGGGTAGACTAGGCTCAGCTGGGCTGGGGTAAACTGGGCTCAGCTGGGCTGGGGTAAACTGGGGACGTGGAGTGGATGGATGTGCTGCTTTGTGGCATCTGATGGCTGCTTCAGGACCACTTTTGAATAAATAGGATTGAAAGTTGACATATTCCAGCCACCTTTGGCTTGTGCAAAGTGTTTGCTGGGTCTTGGTACAACTCCTAGCAGAGAGGCGTTGAGACTGCAGACCCTGCTGTTGTCTGTACCAGTGAGTATCAACCTGTTCTTCACCAAGGTTAAGGACTCAGTGGGCCATGAAGGCTAACTGTGCTTTTCAGCATTTGAGGCAGTTTGATGTATAAAAAAGGATGGTCTGAGAGGTTTGTCTAGTTACCATTTATGCATTTTCTAATTCCTCTTGGCTCCAAGCCTCTGTTCAAGAGATGTGTGTTATGAAGCTTCATTAAACTCCTATACCCAGTTTCTACAGGTAGAAAACTGGACTTGCAGTTTGATTTTACTTCCATAATAAAGAACACTCCAGGAGCTGGCAGATTTTAGGACTGAATCCTGAATTTTGAAGCTGCGTGCTTAGGGATGCTTGTTCTGAGAACTTTCGTTGGTAATTTTGAGATTTGAGAAGTTTATATGCTGAATTTTGGTTTAGCAGTTTGCACTGGAGCTATCGCTAGATAGATAAATATAATGTGCTGCTGACATGAATACTCTTGAAGCTAAGATCAGAATAGAAGCATATGTCATATGGGAACAAAAAAGGGACCAGCTGAGGCAACCAGCAGTTGTTGGTTTAGATCATAAATCAAACGGCTTGATGTTATTCCCTGCCTCTAAAGTTTTTCTTTTCCTGAGCTCTCATTGGTATGTTGCAGTGCAGCTTTCTAAGCTTTTCAAGCTGTAGCAGCTAAGGGAAAAACCTATTTGGAAGAAGTAAAATTTGCTGTTCGGTGTGTTATTGAAACTGATTCCTGAGAGCAAAATAACAAAAGATCAGACTTCTGAAGTGTTAAAGCTTTCCATCAGATCTAGAGTTAACAATCTGGAGAGGATACAGGTGGTTGGACCTGGTGGAGAAAATCCAGTGGGACTTGGGTGCTGTCCATTCTGAGCTACGGGACGCTCCCCGACTTCTCCTGCAGAAACAAGTGCCGCACTCCTAAGGCAGCTGTGGCTGTACCTGGAGCTGCTAACGCTGAAGTCTGTGTGAAGGAAGAGAGGAAAAGCAGATTGAGCCCCGGAATTACCTGTTCAGCAGAGCTCAAACCATGCTGTTTCCTATTGCATGTGATAATATCAATACCAGACTTCAGTTCCCCCCACCAAGCATTTTCCTGCAATTTTTTTCCATCTTCATACTTTGCACTAGAAACACAACAGTACCATCCTTTTTTCCTGGAGGATCCTGGCAGTCTTTGTGGAGAACGGGCTGTGAAACGCAGGCTGCTGCTCCCCCTCTCCCCAGGGAGGGAGCTTTAGGGTTAGAGGGTTGCAGCTGTTGGGGTTCCAGGTGTTTATGAACTGTGAAAGTCTTCTAAAGATGATAGAAATAATTGTGACTTTGCTACAAATGCAAAACAGGCAGAAAATACAACCAGCTTTTAAAGTTTGTTTGCACTACACAAATATACAGTGTGTTTTTTATATATCAGCATTTACAAAACGATGTTGGTTCCTCTCTAGCTCAGCTTTGCTGCTGTGCCACCTTACTGCCTGGCACTCACCAACATTTGGTGGTGATAATAGAAATAAATTACAAAACTGCCTTGTGTTCTACTCAGCTTTTGCCAAAAGCAATTATTTGTATGCAGCAGCACCAGGAGGAACTTGCTTCACTTGGGGTAACAATGAATGAATTTATGCCAAAGTGGCCTTTTAACTTTATTATTCAGGGGAAAAAAAAAAAGTGTGCGTGTAACTAATTTATTAGTGCTGTTAAACATGTCAGTATTAGGGCAGCAGTGTCTCCACAAGGAAGCACAGCCAAAAGAACCTTAGAGAAAGCATTTTATCTCTGCTTAGGGACAAAAAACAGTCAGGAGAGGAGCTCTTTACATGGTTGCTCACAAAATGAAGAGTTCCTGCAGAATATATTTCAATATATTTCTTGGAGTCAGTACATTTATTCTGGCATGATGGAAAACAACTGTGACCCATGTTGCTTAAATTGGGTTCACTAGAACACGCAGGAGCTTCTGGGGTGTGAGTCTTCCTTCACTCCCGTTTTCTACCAATTCTCACATGTGTGAGAAAAATCAGGCCCCTTATCCTTTCCACACAGTGTCGAATTAGCCACATTTCAGGGTATCTGCTGAGGCATTAAAACATCTCTGAACTTCTGACCTTCCCAATCTAGCAGCAAAAAAGAATGAAAAGAAGATATTTGATATTTGCCTATAATGATCCTTCCACCTCATTGTTAAACTATAAATATTAGCATTTTTAAATGATTGGTTATTCGAGTTTATTGCAGTCATTTTCCAGACAATCTTTTCTGTCTTATTCAAACCCAGCCTTGGATTTATTGTTCATGCCACACTGTTGGGTGTGATTTCCACTGATGGCTGGTAGAATATGAAGATTTTAAAAGAAGAAATCCATTAAATGCCAGGCTCACTCTCTGCTCTGGAGATGTTGCTGCTACCTTGGCAGACACAGTCCAGGGCCAAGTAAGCAGGTTTAAATGATACAGAAACATTTTCAAAGGTTGCTTCAATGACTGCTGACAGAAGGTCATGCAATCAGTGAATGGCAGGAGCTGCTCTTGGATGGGAAATAACACAAGCGCTTTTCTTGTTGCTATGGCTTTGCTACACTGACTTGTAAGTGTTTGAAAGGGACAGAGCCTTGTCCTGCACCGTCACACATTCCATCCGTCCAGCAATTTCCCTGTAAACCTGGAGTGTGTGACGGAGTGTGGATGTGAAGTGGTTTTCAAAACATGATTTCAAGCAATGTTTTAACCCAAACAGCAGAGTAAAGGGGCGTCAGGGTGTTCAAATCCCACAGATGTACAGGGAGTTGGCTTCATCTAATGCTGGTGAGGATGGAGCCTCCTCTACAGGATTTAGGAGCTCACGGAGCCTTGTGACCAGAGGCTGGTTTGCAATGTTAAGTCCTCCTCCTTCCACTCTCCTTTCTCCCTGGCCCACGCGTTATTGTGCTCACACACTTCAGTGTCTCAGAGGGCTCCGGTATTACCAGAACAGCTAAGGTGCATCTTCCCCTGGCAGCTCGCTTGCTTCCTTCTGCTTCAGATCCATCTCCAGGCTAATCCTGGGGGTGCAGGACTGGCACAGGCAGGCAGCAGAGGCAAGGAGGGGAGCGAGCGGCTAGAGAAGAAAGCACGCTAGAATTTAATTTTCAGTCTATAAGTTCACTAGTGAGAATTTCAGACATCTCTTTTCACATAGTCCAGAGACCAGAACCAAATCTGGCAGAGCTGGCAGCTGCTGTGTGAGATCCAAGACCTGAATTTATCTGTTCGAGTGCTTAGTGAAGGGATCCTGAAGAAACTCTGTATGTGTTCATAGATGTGCAGAGAAGGCAGAAGCATGCAGTCAGTATTTGGAAGGAAGTGGGATGATGCGTTTGCATCACATGAGGGTGATAAGGTACTTCCCAGTCCATTAAAGAGGGTGTTGAACATCATCAGGAATAAATATCTCTAAATCAACCTGACAAGATAACTCTTATTCAAGAGGCCTTTCCTTGGCTTGGAAAGATCTTTGTTTCCTGATGTTAATTTTTAAGACATTCTGGAGCACTAGAGAAGTTCCCTAAATGCACCCTAACACACAAAAGAAAAGGGAATATTTGCTGTACGCACAGAGTGAGGCACCGTGACCATAGCTGTTTGAAATACAGATTTAATCTATGTGATAAAGGCTTGCTCGTAGATCTGCATCAGCAAAGCCCTCTAGTGGAGATGCAGCTTCTGCTGGCAGAAGTGGGCTTTGCCTGATAAATTTAAAGTCTGCCCTAAATGAGAGACTTTGTCCAGGCAAAAGCTGGGGAGGCAGGTCTGGCCGTCATAACGGCGTTCTTTACTGGTAAAGACAGTTTAGCAAAACTTTCATCCTTGGCCTTAATGGCTCATGAGATGCAGGAGGTCAGATGATCAAACCATTTAGCCTGGTTTCAAACTCGTGTGAATGGTTTGCTTTCAGTGAAGGTCAACTCATTTCTGTTATTGGAATTCACTCTGATGTTCCCAGCTAGTAAAAACTTAAGAGCTTTTATTTCCCGTTGTGTAGATCTTTCGGTATTTTTCCCAGAGTAGCTGCATTACAGGTGAGCTTTGTGTTTGTTCAATCCAACACTCGATGCAAGCAAACAATTTGAGACCCTGACTTGGACAGGCTGGGATAAATTCTGCCACTGCATCTTTCATCTTCAAATGAGATGGGATGGCAAGGCCCCGACTCTTTGCAATTTGGGGGAAAATCACGTTATTTTCTGTAAGAAAAGAGGTGTTGATTTAAATCAAGTGGCATTACCCGATTCCAGTGATGCTACGCACAATTCGTCCTTCTCAGCTGCTTGGGTATATTCAGTTGCTGCATGCAACTGGTCTGGTCCATTTTCCTCACTGGCCGCTGTGCACCAGTGGAGAGAAGCCGGTCCCTTTCTCACTCTCTGTTCGCTTGCCTGTGATGTTGTGCAGCTTAACTAAGGTCCTGGAGAAGTGGCTGGGGGATGTTTACAAGTTTCTCTCACTCTCGGTGGAGCTGTGGTTAGTGAGGGTTAGGTCAGATCAAGCAGGAGCAGGACATGGCAGACCACATGTGAACTGAGCAGTAGGAGCCTGCAGCGGGAGTGCCCAGGAGGAAGGACGGGTCGGTGGCACTTGGCTGGGCAGCGTGGAGTCCCCTGGACTGGTGACAGTGACTCCCCAGAGCTCAGCACTGCACAGACATGGCCAATAGGTTCCATGTAGACTGGCCCACGCAAAGCCCGTGTGGGTTCCCTGCTCGCTCCGCAGCAATGCTCTTCTGCACTGGGGCTGATCCACCCGTGGGGGATTGGCACCGGTTGCCCTTGGTGCATGTTATCCAGCCTGCTAAAGCCAAGCTGCTTGAGCCTGTTTCTGGGAACACTGAATGAGTAGGGCCAGAAGCCACATTATATGTCTTTAATTCATCATTTATTCAAAGTACCTCCCCTATCGGTGAGGAGAGACGCTGCCTGTTCCCTGTGCCGTAACCAGTATCAGAGGCAGCTGTTCCCAGTAGAACTGGAAACAAAGTTTTGGTTCAGGTCCTGTAAAGTGGGCCTAGGAAACATTCCCAGGGGGAAAAGTAGAGGCCTGAACCTCAGGGTGATGAAAGCATTTAACATCCATGGAATAATCTCATGGATCCGGTTAAATTTATCCCATATCTACGGAAAGCTTTGCACGGTGAGGTTTTCTGCATCATCTTCGGGTGCTGATGTGCTGTATGTTGACTTTGATCAAGTCACACAAATGGCTGTTTCTTAATTGCCTTCTCCCTTTAAAAAGGGGATAATACCTTAGAGAGACTTCTGAGGTCTCACTCACTAATAAAGCTCTTCAAGAGCTTGGATGGCAACTACTTTGAGAGTGCAAACTATTATTAATGATTTCCGTTATTACAGAAGATGAAGCTGTGTGGTTCAGCTTTTTAACCTTGAATCATGTACTTGCTTTTGTTTCCGCTGCTGTTAAACCTGCGCAGGCAGGCATGCACCTTGTCTGGTTGCACAGACTCGTCGGACCCACATTGTGAGCCTTGTGTGCGTGAGAGGAGTGTGTGTATCTCTGAGGAGTCAGTTCTACCCACAAAGATGGATACTGAAAAACGCGGTATGGCTTGAGAATGGCTAAAATTGGTTTAGTGGTGGTTCTGTTTAGGTTGACTCGATTTGGATTTGGGTGCCCAAGAGATAAGCTGTGAGGGTCATCTTCAATGTGTAACGCAATGCAGACATTTCTGCCAGTGCTGTGGGTTCAGACTTTGGCAAGAAATGTTAGGGGATATTTGACTACGATTGACCCAGCCCTTCAAACGCCCATTCCCTGTACTCCAGAGGAAGGTACATTCCATCCATAGAAACAACTCCTTTCCTACTCCTTTACTTGGCAGTGACTGGTGTAACCCGTGAAGTACAGAGCTGTATTTCCTTTCCATCTCTTGGTCTTGGCTCCTGGGAAAATAAACCTTTTATTCATGCATATGCCAGATGCTAACAACTGCTGCTTTTACAGAAGGAGCGACTGAGATGAAGTGGGAATACAGCCCTCAGCCCACAATAAATCTGGTCTATAATAAAGTTTCCTAAATCTTTACTCTCCTTTTTTTACCTGACCCTGCTCTAGATGCCAGATAAGTTAAAATACAATGTTGATAAAAGCTGCATATCCCCCTTGTGCCATGCAACTGGGGCCCTCCTTCAGCAGCTCTTCTTGCCCCCTTTCCTTACTGGCCTCACCCCTGAGATTCGCATTTTAATGCTTTTTACCCAGTAGAATTTGATGCTCACGGAAAACCCGATGCAGGAGGTCCCATTTGTTATTTAACCTACTTTGCAGAGGCACAAGAACATCAAGTGACTTGCACAAGGTCGCCCATGAGTCAGTGACTCCTCTGGCGTGATGGCCGGATCCTGCTGTCCTGCAGTCCCCTGCTCTCACCACTTGATCACTGTGCCCACACTCCTCAACAACACAACTATTCAATTAAGCTCCTACAGTGCCTTAAATGTAGTTTATTCCTGGGTTTGACAGCAGCCCTGGTATTCTTGCAGAGCCTTGCCTTAGGAAATTACAACAGATGAGGTCAGGGCATCGTTAGCGATGCCCTTAGAAGCATCACTGCCTGGTACACAGGCCGGCTGCACCGTGCAGGGGCCATTACAGCCACAGGGCATGGCTCTTCTTGGGACCTGCAGCTCAGGCTCTGGTGGCATCTGACAGGACCCTGTGTGGGAAGCAGAGCTTGACAGGGAGCCCCAAGTTTTCTGTATGGGCAGATCTGTGTCCCTGTGAAAGGGGTTTGCAGGGACCAGAAGTAATGAACACATTGCAAGGAGAGAGGGAAGGAAGCAGCTTATAAATAATATATTTGATGTGTATTATATATATAATAACAGTAGTACTGGTTTATTATGGCTTTTTTTTTAACATGTAATCCCGTAAGGCACTAACCCCTGTTCCTGACAACTTGATAAATTATTATTACCAATTCTGTATCTAATTGCCAGTTATTTCCCCCTAGATAATTTGAATCCAAAAAATACCCACTAGAAAGGAGCTTGGCATGCCGTTCCCCAAAGCTCTTTCTGGAGGCAGCCCCTCTTCTGCCAGTGAGCCCCATTTCTGCCAGCCTCGTGACCCCGAGCGCTGGCACAAACAATTGCATTTCTGTCAGGCTCATGACCCCACTTGTAACGGCAGTGACCCCCCCTGGGGTCAGGACCCCTCCCCTGCCCGGGGAAAAGCTCCTGCCCAGCAGCTATTGCTGAATTGCTGTCCCTCCCTCGCTCCCTGTGTGGACGCGGCTGTTCGACACTAAGTTTGCCGATGTGAAATTTAGGTTAATCCATTTCCAAAGTGGATTAACCTAACCCACACAAAGGCACTTAGTATAAAATAAGAGTGTCCACATGGTGAGGCAGCACAGAATAGTAACTGAGCTTCCAACTCGCACCCTGGCTGGTTTGTGTCCCCTGTGAGCTCCCCAAACGGAGGGGCGGGCTCCTCACTCCCAGGGGGATGTGCTCTCCTAAATGGCTTTAAGCCCGTCTAGCTCGAAGCTGAAGGGAGCGCAAGGAGTAAACAAAGCCCGGCAATGGGAAGGGGTTAAAAGCCCGCTCCACTGAGGTCCACGGCAAGTCTCCTGTTCACCTTAAATGGTCAGGATTTTATTTTAGCTTCAGGGAGGAGCAGCAGCCATTGAGCTGGAAGTGAGCGCAGAGCAGGCCCCCAGGCTGGGGGCTCGAAGCCCGCTGCCCTCCTGGCCGGCTGCCCTCCTGGCTGGCCACTTCCTGCGGGAGCGCGGGAGGCCCCCAAGGCTCTGCTCTTGCCCTTCAGCCGCTGGCTCCACTGAGCAATGCAAAGGAGATGGAAATGAAATACCAAGTGATACCCATTTTCACCTCCAGCCTCCAATCTTCCTGAGCCGCCCCTCCTCCCTAGCACGCTTTCCCTGGCAGTGAAGTGGTTAACGCTGGAGTAGAAAACATCATAATTGGACATCCGCACTAACAAGCCATAAACACGAATGTGGCAGTTCCCATCCTCGGCTCTGGCACTGGCCTACCGCAGGCTCCGCCGCCAAATCCGTTACACTTGGTTTATTTTGTAAAAATTTCCTTCATAACCATTAAACAGCGAGAGACATGAGATAGGCTGGGGAGGGGGATGCTGAGACGCTGGCATCCATCGCAGCGATCCCTGACCGGGCAGAAGGTCACCGACCCGCTGCCCTCGGGGCCCTGCCTGGGAGCGGGTACCATCCTGGGAGATGCCAGGACACCACACGATGGCTGCCTGGAGCTGGGTCACAGCATCCCCATCCCTCCCAGGGACATGGCAGCACAGTGCCCTGCATAGGGCTGTGCTGGGGGCAAGGGCCGAGCTCAGTGGGCGGCCTTGCTGTCAAGGAGCTGCCCTGAAGAGCCGCTGATTTAACAACAGCCGAGATCCAACGTTCAGACTGCAGCATTGCGTGATGCTGCTGCTGGCAGAGTAGGGTCCTCTTCTGCTCCCACGGTGCGAAAGGGAGAATCATCTGAAACAAAAGGATTCAGCAGAGGAGGAGGCAGCGCTGGGCCCGGACACCGCTGCACCCACCAAGCACAGGGGAAGGGGGGCTGCAGGACACCCACCCCGCTCCCCGGGGACTCACTGCCGGGGGGGTCCCGTTAAGTCGCGCCCCGCGGCACGGCGTTCCCGACGCTACCGGGGCCGGGCTGAACCGGAGGGTCCCCGGGCGGGCTGCGGGTCACCGAGACGTGCCGGTTACATCCCCCCACCCCCCGTGCTGTGCTGAGCTGAGTGTCCCCGGGTCGGTTGCGACCCCCTCCGGGCCGTGCTGAGCGCAGGATGCCCGGGCGGGTTGCATCCCCCCCGTCCCCCGCCTCCCCGGGGCCGTGCCGTACCGAGCCGTGCCGTACCGAGCCGTGCCTCCGGCCGTGCATTCTCGCTGTTCTCCAGCAGGAGCCCGGCCCTGGACATTGTCTCTTCCTCCCGGGAGGAAGGGCCCTCCCCGGTCCTCCACAATGTGCTCTTCCAGGCGCGGCTCCCCCGCGCCCCCCGCCGCGCCCGGCCCGGTGCGCCCGCCCCCCCCCGCTGCTCCCCCCCCCCCCCCCCCTCCCGCGGCCCCGCTCCCCTTCCCCCGCCCCCTCCGCCCGCCGCCGGGCCCCGCTCGCCCCCCTCCGCCTCCCCCCCCCCCCCCCCCCCTTCGGGAGCCGGGAGTGACGCGCTCCGCAGCGCCGGCCCCTCTCCCCGGGCAGCAGCTGGTTGTCAGCCTCTCCGGAGCGCCGCCAGCCCGGGCCCCCTCCCTCCGTCCGTCCCTCCGTCCCTCCGCCCCGCGCTCCCAGCCGCGCCGCCGGGCTGGCGCAGGCCGGCAGGCCCCAAGCCCCGCTCCAGGTAAGCCCCCCCCCCCCCTTCGCGGGGCTCCGGTACCGACCCCCGGTACCGTGTGGGGGGGTATGGGAGGGGGGGAAGATGGGGGGGATGCGCGGGGGCTCCACGAGGCTGCGGGGCGGACGGAGGGGGGGTGTGGGGGGGCTTGGCGGGCGGGGCGGGGCGGGGCGGGGGGGGGGGGCGGCCGCGGGGCCCTGCCCCAACTCCGGGGGGAGCGGCCGCGCCGCCCCCGCTTCCCCGGGAAGTTGCCGGTCGCTTGGCCGGTGGTGGGGGGATAAGGGGAAAAGGAGGCGGGGGGAGGGGGGGGGGAGGTTGGCGCGTCCTTCCCCGCTCCCGGCGCGGCTCTCCCCTTCCCCGGAAGAGCACAAAAGCGCAGAAGAAAGTGGGAGGAGGCGGCGGCGGGAGCGCTCCGGCCACATCAATTCCCGGGCACCGGTCCCCGCGCCGCCGCCATCGCCACCCTCCCCGGCCCCGGCCCCGGGCGGGGATTGTGCTGGAAATAGCCGCCTCCCTGGAGGTAAAGCCCTACTTACGTGTCAATCCCCGCCGCACGCTGAGCCCCGTGCGCCGGCCCCGGTTCCGCGCAGGTCTCCATCGCGGGTGTATTTATTTACCTGAGGGACGCGGGGGACCGGGACGGGGACGCTCTCCCGCTTCCCCGGCACCTCGCTGCTGCGGGGAGACACGCGTGGGAACCGCGTCCCCACCGGAGGAAACGCCGTCTCCCGCGGCCGCCGGGGGCGGGGGGGGGACCCCCGGCCGCTCAGCTCCGCTCGGCCCCCTCCTCCAAAACGGGGACACCCCTCTCCCCACCCACCCACCCACGCCCCCGGCACCCGCTTCCCGGTGCTCGTAGAAGAGCAAAGTGCCCTTTCACACCGCGCGGTTTATGGGCATCAAGGCACCATCCCCGCCTGGCGTGGAAAACCGAACGCCTGGCCGGCTTGGGAGCAAGTTCAGGTGCGGGGGGGGGGGGATACTGGAGGAAGGGGACGACGGGGCCGATCCTCCCGGGTCCCGTCGTGTCCCCCCCGCCCCGTCCCGGTGGCCCCCGCGTTCAGCACCTCCCCGCTGAACAGCAGGAGCTGCGGGAAGGGGCCGCCGGGGCCGCCGCCTTCACCCGCGGCAGCGTCGCTCCGCTTCGGGGCGGTGGGAACACTCCTCCGGAGAAGATGGGGGGGGCTGGGGGGGGATGTTCCCAGAAGAAGAGCTCTTTGAGAAGGGGGAGGGGGGAGGAGGTGATGATCCTGCCTTCCTCTTCCATTTGCTATTCGCCTTTTAAATTAACTCTTTTGCCCGTTTTGGGGAACTAAGAAATACTTGGGTGTTTTGTTTGTGGTTTGTTTGTTTTTTTTTTTTTCTACGTCCCATAGAAATCAGCAGAAATTGCAGTAAATAAGGACGTAAGTGACCTGACAAAGAGCGCTGGGGATGTTCTGTTTGGTGTGTGAATTGCACACACGAGTAGGCAGCGCAGTCACAGCTCACTGCCACCACAGCCAGCGTACACCCTTGTGCTTTAAGGCTTCTCGGGCTCTTTGAAGCAATGACCACCACAGTATTTGTGGCTGCAGTATCAGTCTTTGACCTGGAGTGTTTTATCTTCCATTAGTAAGCCTTTCTCTGCGCTGAACTGGTTAAGTTAGGGTCAAATCTGGTTCAATACCTTCTTGGCATGCTCAGAGGGCTGGGTTTAAACAGTTGCTGAGACGGAGATGAGGCTGCTCGTCCCCGAGCGCCGTGTTGCTGCCACGGGTTACGGCGGGAGGTGCTCTGCCCCAGCCAGGTTTGGCAGGTCTGGGGGCTGCCTGTGCCAGGCAGGTCGTGGCTGGCACAGTGGTGGAGCAGCTCTGGGGGCTGGCGATCACGCGTTGTCTTTTGTTGACTCTAAAAACACGGCTGCTTCTGGTGGGAAGCTAGCGTGGCTGCGTGCTGGGGAGGTTGCACAGCGCACAGCCTTGGTTCCTGCTCCGCGGAAGGAAATCCCATCGGAATAGTAGGCTGTGGCGTGAAAGGACACGTTTTAAAATAAAAGGACTCAAAAAGAAAAAATAAACCATCCTGAGACTCAGAGGCTGGAATACTAAGCCTGAGGCACAGCGTGTAAATGACTGGAGAGTCTTGCGAGGCAGTCCCTGAGAAACTGAGCCTGGCTGTAAAATAAGCAGGTTACCGATAGCCTTGCATATATTTACAAGGTACGGTTATAAGAGTAGCTTCCCTCCCTGCCCTGCTCGAGCCCACGCTATGGGAGGTTGTTCTCCAGGAAGGAGAGATGCCAGTGAAGAAATCCTGTCTAGCAGTTAAAGCTTTGCAGTCCGGAGGTCCTGATTGTGTTCCTGGATCTGCCAGCGACTCGCTGTGTTCTTGGGCCAGTCAGGGCGGCTGTCAGTACCCGGGGTTTCCAGTTCTATAATAGGAAGAAGACTTTTCTAACTTGGAGGAAAGTTGAGAGGCTCGGCAGACGCACGCACACGCGGTGCTCCAAGATTGGTGTATGGAAAGTGGGACAGAAATGCCGAATGCGAGTCCTGCACATGTGAGTGTCTGCCTTTGCCGGTTAGAAAATATTGGCTGCGAGTATCTGCGGAGCAGCTGTGAATGTTGGACTGTAGATAAGGAGAGGAGCAAGGATGTTGTTTTCCAAACCCTGCGCGGTGCCGGGAGCCCTGCTCCGATGTTTGGGTGTGGCCTGTGAATGCACCAGCAGGATCCGACTTCCCCTTGCAGAAGAGGAGCTGCACGCACGTTGCCTGACCCTTGATCGCTCAATCTCTTGAACGTTGGAAACAAAGCAATGGGACTTTACTGCGGGGTGAGGAGATCTCTCCGGAGAGCTGGGAAAGGCAGGAAGGAGGAGGGCGGCAGCGGTGGTGCCGGGGTTCGGGGTTTGGCTCTGGGCTGGCTGGTTGGGGCAGCCACTGTCACTTCCATCTGTGCCACGAGTGGCGTGGAACTGGGGAAAAGGCGGCCGGTCCTGAGACAGGCGCTGGTAATGGATTGCGTTCTGTTTCCTAATGAAAGTTTCATTTGAAGTTTGTTTACAGGAAAGAAGAAATTAGCAGAGAGAATTCTCCTGAGAACCCAGAGAGGAAAAAGAATGAGCTGCCTGACTTGCAAGCCAAAAGAGGGTGGAAGGGTAGATTAGATTTACCGTATTGCTCCGAGTCATAGCTGTTGCTGCTGTTGAGAAACGCTTCCTTGTTTGGCTGGACAGTGGAGCCCGCTTTGAGGCTCAGCCTTCGTCCAGGTTATTGGCATCCAGGGGAGATTCAGAGCTTACTTTTTGATCCTGCTCTGGTGTCCCCTGTTTTGACACCAGGACGTGTGCTGTGCTGCCATCCCTCCACTCCAGCAGGCTGCAATGGGGCTGCTCCAGGGCTGTTGCTGGGCAGTCAGTGCTCCGGGCATTGGTCTGAGGCCTCGTGTCCCTGGGATTGTCCCTGGGATTGTCCCTGGCATGAGCGGGGCAGTGCCAAGAGTCACTGCTGGCACTGCCAGGCAGCACGAGGAGGTCCCAATGCTCAGCCTTTGGTCTCCGAAGGGTGTCCTGAGGAGGGAGCTTGCTGGTGGCCCTGGGTATCCCAGCGAGTAGTGAGGGATGCAGCCGAGGGGCAGTGGAGGATGCGAGAGCCACAGTGATGGGGATGCCACAGCCATGCTCGAGGTCAGGGCCTTTCTCTTGCTTTAGAGAAGAAGCACAAAGGTGTGAGGAGCTGTGGGGCACCATGGCATGGACAGATTGCTGGGGCTACCTTAAGCCAGCAGACAGCAGATGCTCTCTCAGCATTTCCCACCGCCAGCTTTGGCCGTTCTCCGCTGCCCTGAAGGGTTCACCCTGATGCCGCCTGCACGGTCGGCTTTGCGTTCCCTTGGGGTGGGCTGTGCTGCGGGAGCTATGTGCTGCCGGGAAGTTTGTCCCATTGGTGTTTTGGCTAAGGGTATTAGTGCTGGAAAGCAGAAAACTCTGGCTGGAAAGCAGGGGGTGACACTGGGGATATGGGGACAGGGCTGCCTGGCAGGGTCCCACAGCAGGAACCTGCTCTTTCTGCTGGTGGCTGGATCCTGGACTGGTGAACGTACGATGGCCTTGTTTGACTTGAGTCATTTATAGCTTATCAGTTTCTGGTTTGATACCCAGAGTATTTCTAATAATAGGCGAACGTCATTACACCTCGAGAGAATTGTACACATTTATAAAGCACTTTACATAGCATGTGCATGCGACGCATCCTTCATGTCACGGCTTTTCCACCTTGCGTGAGTGCATGGAGAGCATGATGCCTCCCCAGTTGCGGTTTGGGTTCCGAGGCTGGGTGTCCTCTGCAGCCGAGCCCTGCAGATGCTATGCCTGAGCCACTTTCTGAAAACATCACGGGTCGCTCCCAGAGCTCCTCCTCCTCACTGGACAGGTGAGAGACTGTGGGCAGCAAGGACCTTGGCATTTGTGTTTGTCTCTTAAGCTCTGACAGTAATCTGGAGTAAGCCTTGTGAAGAAGGCCAGATATTAGGGTGGCTGCCTCCCTGCAAATGCTTACAATAAAGAGACTATTTATAGTTTGCAACAGGGAGACCTTTGCAGTTCTGTTCCTGTACGTACAAGATGGAGTTTCTGGAGAGGCAGGATCGCTTCGTGGCTGGTGCTGTGCTGAGCCGGGGGACGCCATGCCTCCCCCCTGCCTCCCGCCTCTCCTGCTCTGCCCGACCTGGGCACGGGGGGGGCTGCAGGGGGGCACCTGGCTGGCAGCGCAGGTGGGTCTGGGGCCCAGGGTGTCCCCCGTTCCGTTGGCGGGCATGCATGGGGCTGCTGAGCCCCGTCCTGCCGTTGGTGCGTGCGGGGTTTCACAAGCCGTAAATTCCAGGAAACTCCCCGGGAGGCACATCGAGGGAGTGGGCTGGGGGCGGGCGCGAGCCCCGAGCCAGCAGATGTGTCTGCAGGGATGAGGAACGGGGAGGAAAAGCACAAACCTGTCTTTAAAGACATTTGTTTGTTCACAATAAAAACTGTCAGCCAGCGGCGGCCAGACAGGGCAGTTTTTATGAGGCGCAGGCGTAGGTTGGAGGGGTGCTTGCCAATTGCTTCTCACACAGAAAGGGAGCGGGGATTGTATTTTATCTCAGGACCAGGGGGAGCAAAAAAAAAATAAGAGCAGAGCGTTTACAAGCCTTTGAAATGTTTCAATCAAAGGAAAGCGCAGTTGAAGGTGGTTCTGGAAACATTTTTGGTGTTCCCCTGCACCCCAGGGCTCTCTCTGCCCGTTGCTTTGGGAGGGGAGCGGGGAAAGGAAGGCAGATAAAGGGATTGCCAGCAGGACCGTGTTAATACGGGGACACGTATCTGCTTCCTCCCAAGCTGCATGTTCGGAGAGTTCAGCCCGGGGAGGTCCCACAGCCCCTCCTCTCATTCAGGATCTCAGTGCTGCCTTTATGATGATGGTTTTGAAATCCTGTGGCTGACCTTTCCGGCGCTGGAAGCAATCCAAGGGCTGTGTCTCGAAGTACTGTAAAGGTTAGCAAGAAGGGAGCGAGAGGGAGAGAGAAAATGTCCTTTCAGCTGCAGGAGTGGGAGAGAGGAATGTCATCTATGCCGTCGTGGAGCAGGCGGCTGGCTGGTCTCCTCAGCCCGAGCTGGGATGTCCTTGCCTCACTGGGGACCTCACTCCCCCAGTCCTTTCCCAAGGTGTGTGTTGTCATTTTTGATCTGGGTACAGAGGCAATTTCCCTTCAGAGAGGGCTGGAGGAGCAGTCCCTTGGGGCTGTGCTTCAGGAGCCTTCTCTGCAGCATCAGGCAGTGCAAGTCTATGGGGATCAGTGCCGCTATCCGGATCTGCCCTACCAGCCACTCCCTGCCGGTGCCAGTCCTCTGGTGATTCCTCTTCCAACAGATGATTCGATTTCAAACAAGTCCAAGATGGTTTATGGAGCCGTTTCAATGGAGTTGCACTCCATCCTCAGCTCCCACATGCCGCTGCCTTGCCAGAAACACGCTGGGGTGGATGGAGATTAAAGGGTAAACTCCAGGGCTCAGCCATCCGCTCCTACAGGATGCGAGCTCTTTCTAATTGTCCTCAATTAGAGACAGTGCCATTGCTCAGGCACGTCTTCAGGCAGGAAGCAGAGCCTGGCTGTCCCTCGCCCGGCGGAGGGAAGGGCTGCTCGTCGTGGCCTTGGGGAGCACTGAGGGGCCAATGAGCATTCTTGGGGGACAGGAGCCGCCGACCAAATTGTTTTTAGGAATGAGTGCAGTGAGGAGATGTTAAAGCCAGAGAAAGGAGGAAAGAAAATAGCTCAGCGAGTTAACCCTTTCCTGCTTGCCTCCAGGATGAGACATCGGTGAGCAGCGAGGACTTTGATATGAACGACTCCACATGGATCTCAGCTGACCAGCACCTGAACTCCAGCCTGAGCCCCAGCCAGGACGAGAGCATGCGCAGCCCGCAGAACCTGCATGGCCAGGAGGACGGTGAGTGCCCCAATGGGAGGGAAGCGCTCTGCGCCTCTGCCACAGGATGTTTTTGTGACTTATTAAACATTAACCAGTCCTTTCTGATCAGGTGTCCCACCTGTAGGATGGATTTCATATCAGCACAGGCTTCGGAGCAGCGCCAACTCCCATTCCTTCCCATTCCTTCCCATTTAGCCTCTGGGTTCCTGCTCAGCCTGGGCCCTCTCCAGCCTGGAGCTGATGGTCCTTGTAAGGGGGACCTGGCTCCCAGCTCTTCCAGAAAGAGGTCACCAAATCCTTTCCTAAGGTGTCAGGTTGTAGTTCCCCAGATGTGATGAAGAGAGCCCCATTAGTGCTGAACCGTGGGCTGGGCATTGCTCTGCCGCAAAAAGGATGCCAAGGCTTCACAATACAGGTCGCAGCTTCCCATGCTTGGAAAGCTGCACCTTAGACAGTGTCTTGGATCCCCCAGGCAAGAAATGTGTAATCTTCAATAGCCGACAGTGATGAGAGCGCGGGGTGGACGTGGATGTCTCCTCACTCAGGGCAGGCAGTTGAAAGGGGCTGGAGGCGGCACACATGGGCTTGGGGGGAGGAAGTGTTTGGTGAGGAGAGGTGGTGTGTTACTTCTGTGAAACATGCTAGTTTAAAATAAAAGAGCAAGTAAATAAATAGTAGAAGTACGCATTCAGGTCAGAGTTCATCTCTGTGATGCTTGGAAGGATTCGGTGGTTGGACTGTTACTGGCTTTTGCTCAAGAGGTTGAAACTCTCATTGTCCCCAGTCCAGCCACTGCTGGAAGAGTGGGAAGGGAGTGGAGGATTCGAGGGACAACCCAGGCTGGGTCGGTGCTGCTTTAAGAAAGGGGACTGGAAAATCACCCTGGGGGAAAGAAAGGGCTTTTGTGCTGGCAGGTCTCCCTGGGGTGGCTTTTAGCTACTTGTGTGGCCAGCAGCAGGGACAGCAGGGACAGCGGGGATGCTGCTCTCTTCAGTCCAGTGCATTGTGGCACTTCAGTTTCTATTGCAACTCTGCAGTTTTGAGAAACTGCTGTTTTTAACTAACCGGCACCAGCCGTGGAGTCAGGCAGCCTTGGTGAGGATGTGAAACCTGCCTGTGCTGCACCCACGTCCCCGTCCAGCGGGACAGGCGGTGATACTTCTGCTTGTACAGGGCCCGGCAGCAGGGCCATGCCCATGGCAGGAGGGTATTTTGGTGACAACACAGCTGCTCACATTAGAAGTGTTTGGCTCTTCGGATCCAGGCTGCAACCTCTGCCCGCAGTGAGTGCTGCCTCTTATGCATGTGGCCTGGCCGGGTCTCTCCGTACCCTCTGAAATTTGCCATTCTTCCATTGGGACATTTCAGACTTGCGTCTTATCCCTCACCACTGAATTCCCAAGTCTCATTTACAATCTAGAATGACATGGTTTTGATCCCTTTGCTGAACACCTTTATTCAACAGGGCAGTAATTTAATAAGGGACTCACGTATTTAGGCAAATCAAGATGTTCTCACTAAAGCTAAATCCTCTCTCTCACTCTCTCTCTGCCCTCCTAGGAAATGCTTCCAATTTTTCATGCCCTGTGGTTTTTCTTCAGAAGCAGGTGTCCTCTTTGGGGCCCTTCTTGGCTCCTCTAATTTCTTTTGTAAGGTTCAGTGGTGAGCTATAAAGCACAAATAGTCCCTTCCTTTTTGTGAGAGACATGAGTGTCCCAGGCTGTCCCCGGGATCAGCAGAAGGCTAAACCAGGTAGACTTTGGCAAATCAGAAGTGATGGAGTCAAAGAGTCAGCAAAACAAGCCCAGGGTTACTAATGAGACCCTTCAAGTAGAAGCCAGGCATTGGGATTTTTATCAGGCTGTCGTACTTTAGGCAGTATTTTATGGGACTGAAAAGAGGTTTTTGTCACTGTGGTGAATATTCCTGTCCTGTATTGGAGCTCAAAAATAGAGGCTAATGCTGCTGGGGTGAAAGGGCTCATGTCAGTCCCTCTGCCAAACCAACACTCCCACCCAGGACTGAAGCACGCACAAGGCTGAGAAGGGAAGAAGGAAGATGGAGCAGCCCAGGCAACCCAGAAAGGCAGCGGGTGATGAGAGGAGAGGAGCACAGAGCAGAGAAGGACCACATTGCAAGAAGAAAGGCAAATTACTGGCACAGGGAAGGGAATGTGCACGCATCAGAGTGTTGAGCACTCTTCAATTTCCTCTTCTCTTGACCCATGGAAGCTCTTTATTTTGGAACCAAATGTGTTTTACCTGGTTCACACTGGCTTGCTAAGGCTGTGCACATGCAAAACTTTCCCAAGGAAATCATCTATATATGAGTAACCAACCCGTGTGAACTGCGTGCTCCTCGGAGCCCAGCTGGCCAGGATGCCCTGTGCAGAGCCCCCGCACCGGGGCAGCCCAAGGGCTCTGGGTCAAAGTACTCCGTGCCAAACCTGGATGTTTATCCGCATCTCCTGCGCTCAGCTGTCTACGGTGCCCCGCAGCAGCCCTGCAGAGCTCTATCTAGCCTTCTTCCACCAGCTGTGGAAGATGCAGCCAGTGCGGCAGCGAGCCCCACACCTCCCCTGCAGCCTGGCCGGGCTCAGCTCCGAACATCCCGGTGCTGCAGCAGCATCTGGTCACACGCCACCTCCTTCAGTCAGGAGCTTGTTCAGGACTCGGTACTCTTCTCCCTCTGGAAATCCTTTTGAGTTACTAAATTGCTCTTGCCTGCTGCCGTCCAACGGGTGGGATGCTTGGAGTGTGTCTTCTGTGAAAGGCCTCCTAAGTATAAAGTTTTAATGAGGAGTTGCCTAGTAGGAGAGCAGTATCGTCTGACATGCTTGTTAAAAAAAAAACTTGTTTAAACTACCGAAGCACCAACTCTGGGTCTGTCAGAGGCGTGGGAGGAGCAAGTGCTCTCTTATGGCATACGAGCAGAGCGGTATGAAATTCAAAGAGGCGGGAGAGCAGGGAACCATCGTCCCATGCTTTGATATGCAGGTATCCGCTAAATCTTCAGAGAGCTAAAAAGCAGCTCGGACAAAAGCCAACCACCTTCTTTTGTCTCTGTGCCCAGAAACCTTGGCCCAGTATAGCCATGCTGCAACCAGCTTCAGCCCTTGGAACAGCAGGGAGAACAAATGAGACCTAATGACTTTGGTGGGTAAGGGACAGAGAAGGCACCGGTGGGAGTGCGTCGGCAGCAGAGCCGGGGTTCCCGCTGGGTTGTCGGGTGCACGGCGGGACGCAGGATGCACCGGCCAGCTTTGAGCAGCGATGCCGACACGCACACACTCGCTCCTTCCAGTTTCCTTTGTTACTCATCCTGCAGGCCCCAGCACGGAAAACATGAAGCTCCCTGCAACATCCCTTCCCCGTCGGATGTTGCTCACAGCATACGTGCCCGCAGGAAGCCGGTGGCTACCCAAAGCGACAGCAAGATCAACACGAACCCTTTGCTGCTGAAGCAGAGCTATTGTGCAGGACATCCTGGAGGGATGCGTCTGCGGGAGCCAGCATGTGCTCAGAGCAAAGTGACCCTGAAAGCTGTGCTGTCTTGCTGTCCCCTGTGCCCATTGCTATCCCTGAAGGTGTCCCACGCCCGCTCCCAGCTGAGCGCAGGTCCTGGTGCCTGGCCCTGTCTTGTGGCAGCAGCTTCAGCTGGGGTCTGTCCATCTTCGGAGCCTGTCTGTGTCCACAGGCAAGCGCAGCATGCCAAAGCCTCCTGGTTCAGTCTGGTGCATGGGTCTGAGTGGGGTCTCATCATGGCAATGCAGTGACCTGGCAGTGAGAGCAATGGCCTTGAAAAGAAAGCATCAGACAGACCCTGAACCCCCATGTGTGTGAAATGGCAAAGCACTTGAATTAATGTAGAAGATGCCTCCATCTTTCCTGCTAATAGGATATGTCTTGCCTCATCCCTGGCCGTACATCCTGCTCCATCACCCACAGGCAGGTGTTACTGCTCCTCAGCCCAGCCTGCCTGATCCTTATGAAGAGCAGAGAAAGCTCCTGGGTGTAAGATCTGCTTTCCCTGCATGGAGGCATTGGGTTGCTTCATGGCACCGTGTTGGGAGAGATCCCCTTCCAGCTGAGGTCCCTGCGCGCAGTCCTCACTTGACTGGCAGCGTCCCCGCTGAGCCCATTCTGCCTGGAGCAGCAGTGGCTAATCCAGACCTTGGAGAAAGGACTTTCTTAACCTACTTAACTGCGAAGGCATGCGCTCCTCGGGGCATCCTTCCAGGTGGCTGGCTGGGAAGGCTCCTGGGTGGTGGGGACATTCCTCAGGAGTGCTCCAAGGAGGGACCTCAAGGACATGCAGGCAGGCATTATTTCAGGATGCCGTTCTGGGAGTGGGGAGGGCATGTTGCTCCTCTGGACACTTTGCCCTGGGACCAGCAGGGACAGCACTGACCCATCTCCAGCACAGTCGTCTCCTGACACGGCACGGGTCCCACAGCTCCAGGTCACACCGCTGTTATTTGGCGAGATGCCCACGATGTGCTGCACATCACCAAGTTCCTTGAAGCACCAACCTAGCGGAGCGCTTTCTGGGGAGGAGGGCAGCCCTTTTGCCAAGTGCAGACCAGGAGCCAGGCCCATGCCTGCACAGCGAGCTCAGGACCCCGTACACCCCATGCACCTACCTCACTTCACTCCAGGGTCTGTCCCCAGGGCAGCCGTGATGCCCTGCTCTACACCTGCCCCTCCCCGACAGCTGGTACCCGACCGCAGGGCGATGGCACCCTCCTCACTTCGCTGTAGCAGGGTCACTTACCGCCGGTGGCGTCGGGTGTCGCCCGGTTCCCAGTTCCCCATTCCCCCCTGCCTCGGGGGCTTTTTCTTTGGCCAGCCCCATCCCTGCTCCAGGTGAACACAAACGCACCTTTGCTGCAGGGAAGGCCCGGCAGACGCATGGACAGCCATCTGACGGCCGGCCATTGCAAGAGGTGGTTTGGAACACGTTACCCAGGGCAGTGGTGGAGTCCCCATCCCTGGAGGTATTTAAGCATCGTGTAGATGTAGTGCTCAGGAACATGGTTTAGTGGTGGGCTTGTCAGTGTTAGGTTAATGATTGGACTAGATGATCTTACAGGTCTTTTCCAATCTAGGGGATTCTGTGATTCTGTTCGCGAGCCCTGAGACCCTTGCTTTTCCCAGGCTGTAAAATCCTCACTGTTTTCAGGGCTTCCTGCACCACCAGTGTTGGGTATCACCCTCGCAGAAGCCCTGTCTCAGAGCCTAAACAAGACTAGGACCAGCATCCAGGCCTTACAACAGCTAGGTGTGACTTTATCTTATTTTTCTTCGGCATATATTTCCTCTCTGCCTGGGGTGTCCCCACGCCGTGCTGTCCCCCGCAGCAGAAGTCAGCAAGCATGTCCCTACCCTGCCTGAGCAGTCTGGGCTGGTGGCTCCGTTCCCCGTCACCTCTTCCAGGGGCACATCTGCTCCTCCTGAGCAAAGGCCCTCGCCAGAGATAAACCACCCTCCTTTCGGCTTCTTTTGAAGAGCTGCCCTTTCCTGCTGCAAGGCTGAGAAGTGCAGGCGCGGACGCTGCGGGGCCATGGTGGCTTCACCAGACCCTTGTGCTGAACTTGGCTTGGGGCTCCCTCCCGGCTGGTGCGGGCTCTGCCGAGTCGGTCGGTTCATCCTCCTTGTGCACGGAGCACAGTTATGGGGGGGCTCTTCCCTGGTCTAGAGCAGAATCTGCAAATCTGAGCACCCCCAGCCTAAGGGGTGAGCAGGGACAGCGGCGTGAGCCCAACAGTGTGTCCCTTGCCTGAGAGGGGTGCAGAGCCTGGTGGCTTGGGGACTGTCCCCCCTGTGTCCTGCCCAAAGGACTCAGGGTGAGCAGCAGGGTCTCTCTGGTGACAGGTCTGTGCTGGAGGCACCAGCTCAGCATCAACCCTGCCCAAAGCCACCAAACCCGTTTGTTTGGCATGGGGAGAGGCAGTGCCCGGGCAGCACAGGGCCACAGCGTGTCCCCTCCCTGCAGCAGGATCCGGGTGGTTGCCAGCAGCGGGTGGCACAAGGAGAGGCTTAGTCTGCACCACCTCCTTCCCCGCTGCTGGTGAGGCCAGCTCCTGGCTCAAGCACACCTTGAGCAGCGAGGCGGCCAGAGGAGCAGTCGTGGGAAGGACAGGGGTCGGGAGAAGGGAAAACCAAATGACAGAGTGCATTTGTGGCAAGGCTGGTTTCTGCGGTGGGAGCTTCCAAGCTTCGGTTCATGGGAAAAATTTCCGTCATGGGGCTGGACTGGTGAGGTGCTGGTGCCAGAGGGAGCTGCTCCCATGGGCTGGGCAGTGGAGCTGGGGGGAGATGGCACTGGGGGGCACCTTTCATGCTGAGGGAGGGGGAGGTGGCCGCACAGCGCTGCCTTGTCCGGCCGAGCTCGCCTGCGGACGCGCATTGTGTCCAGCCGTGCCAGATGTCTGGCTCATCGAGGGCTCTGGTCGAAGGCAGGGACCTAGGGAGGGAGGGTGGAGGGTGGACACTTTGTCTGGGACATAACGAGGTTTGCATTAACGAAGGAAGACAGGAAATAGAGCGCCTTAACTGGACACTGGCCAGCCCCGTTGCTCCTTGGCCCCCAGCGACACTTCTTTTTTCTTACGCATCTTGGAGGCAATCAGCCGGGCAGGACCTGGAGAAAATGGGATTCATGCTCCAGCCGTGTGAGCGGTGCAGAGCTGGGGTGGCCATGGCAGCTGGCATGGCTGGGGCCTCTCCTGCCGCTCACTGCCCGGTCATGGGTGCAGAAGCCTCGGGATGCCGCTCTCTTGGGCGCTTAATGAATGCGGCACTGCTGCCCAGCCATGGCCCCCCGTGGGGCCCCCGTTCCCACTCGGTCTCTCTAATTTGTATTAAGTATCCCTTCCTCACAGGCTTTCCTCCTCCCCTTCTTCCCCCTTCTCGTCTCTTTTGTGAGTGAATAATTTATGGCACTTTTCATCTTCCTGGCTGTTGTTCCAGGCAGGCGGCGGTGGGATGCTCTGCACCCTCCTGACAGCCGCTCTCAGGCTGGGTGTACAGCTCCAGCCCGTGCTGCTGCCACGGCAGGATGGAAACAGGGCGATTCCCTCCCGGTAGAGATGCGGAGAATCAGCCGTCAGCATCAACCTCTGCCATCACCCCGCCAGCCCATGGGCTGGCGGGTCCATGGCTGGTGGGTCCATGGTGGTCCATAGTGGACCAAGGGTCACTGGTGGGACATGGCGGTGGCTGCAGCACCTGAGGCCGCCCAGGCGGGCAGGCGGCCACCGAGCCCGGCTGCCCCAGTGCTGGCCAGGGACTCCTGCCGCAGCGGGACGCGGGCAGGACCGGGCAGCCCCTGGCCCGCTGTGCGGTGCGGGGCTGCGGGGAGGTTTCCGTGGGCCGCTGGCTCTTATATAAGCTCATTGTTTTCTGAGTCAAAAGAGGTTTTGTCTCCGCTCTGGAGATGTGACAGGAGGAGGAACAATTTGCCCCATTCATCTTTAACTCTGCCTTTGGAGAGTGGTGCGGTGGCCTTCGCCGACAGAGACGTTAAACCCAACCACTTCCCCGCCGTAAAATCTCCTGGGGAGCAGGTGTTGGAAATCGCCCCTTCCCCTCCTGATCTCCGCAAATCCAGCGCCACAGAAATCAAGGATAATCCAGCAGCCTCTTCAAAATGAAAACGCTGAGCCCTGATTAATTCATTTAATAAGTGACTGATCCCCTCCTCCCCTAGCACCGCGGCCCAAGAAGCCATTTTACTTCTCGCTCTCCCGGGCTCAGTGCCGCTGGGGAGAGGCTGAGGCTGAGGCCGCAGCAGAGGCACAAGGCAACTTCCCTGTGGCTCCCTTGCCGGCCTCGCCACTGGCCCAGCCTCAGCCTGGCCTCCACGTTGGGCTAAGGAGGGCAGTGCTCCACAGGCCTCGGGGCTGGGCGGCCTCTCTTGGGCTCTCCAGCCTCACCGGCATCCCCTGCGCGGTGCCGGCATCTCCTCCACCTCCAATCCGTGAAGCCCCAGCTCCAGGGGATTAAAGAGGAGAACGAAATATTCCGTTTTCCAACCCAAAGATCAAACCGGTTAGAAATGACATTGTTTTTACAGTTCCATCTGCTTCAATTAGGGCATGGGGGTGGAGCAGGGGGGCTCCCAATTATCCTCATTAGAGGGGCTCCTCGTGCAGCCAAGCTCCAGCCGTGAGCGGGGAGCTCACCAGGCTCGTGCTGGTTGATAATGAATATATTCATGGCTGCGCAGCCTGGCCTTGCTCGCCTGCTGCTGCCGGAGCCCTGCTCGTTACGTGTGTTTTGGGCACTCGCTGGGAGTCTGCAGAAAACCTCTCCAAGCTCAGAATTTTGGTGGGTTTTACCAAAATGGTGATCCTCTAGGAGCGTGGCCAACATGACCCCACTGCTTCTCCATGTCCTGCCGCAGCTGCTGTCGGCAGAGCAGGAGCATAAACCCGGTCTCAGCACCCAAGGCAGGAGGGCTCCTGCTGCATCTCCCACAAATCCTGCTTCACTGTGGGGTGCCCCGGCCACTGCTCAGGGATGGCCACAGGCCGGAGATCCCGCAGCAAAGCTGCCTGGGGAGCGGCACCGGCCCCGGCACTGGCACCAGCCCATCCATGCCAATGAGGAGAGCGCAGTGTTCCCTCCCGAGCCCATCTGTGTTTTTAGGCTGGCTGAGGGCACTCCTGTTCGGACCCAAGGACCTTGGAAATCTGAGTTTGTGGTCATTTCTCTGCTCACAAGACTGAGATTAATTCACCACTTTATACACGGAGCTTCTGGGACAGCATAAACTGTAAAAATGTAGAAACAAGAAAATTATCTGTAGCTAGTGGGTTTACAGACCTCGTTATTTACTTACGTTCATCCTCAGTTTAAACTAAATTGTTCTTTTAGCAGGTGCTAGTCCCGTATGTTAGATTACTTACTGTTTCATTTTCTTGTTTGACCTGGACAGGTTCCTAGAGACATCTTCCTCTTTGTTTTCAGTATTTTTTGGCTGTAGCAAACCCAAGGTTTGTAAATGCAGCAGAGTCAGGTAGAAACCTGATTTGCAACTGCTGTGTGTGTTTTGTGCAACACAAAAGAAAACCCGAGACATTGAGAAGTTGGGGGGACCAGACTGCACCCCCAGGATCCTGCCCAGTGTGAGCAGCCAGTGCAGGACTGGCACTGCTGATAGGGATGGGACCTGCAGGGACCAGGGGCACAGCTGGTGGCCATGGGGAGGCTGGAGTTGGATGGACAAGGGCAGAGTGGGACGTCCAGGGAGGAGTGGTGATGCTTAAGGCAGTTTGGGGATGCTCAGAGCAGGTTGAGGGTGCTCAGGGCAGGTTGAGGATGCTCAGAGCAACGCAGGGATGCCCAGGGCTGGTTGAGGATGCTCAGGGCAGGTTGAGGATGTGCAGAGCAATGCAGGGATGCGCAGGCAGGTTGGGGGTGTCTGGGGCAGACCGGGGATGCTCAGGGCACCTGCACAGTCTTCTTCCAGGTGATGCATCTCTTGGTGCCCCTTGCCTGGTAGGGTTTTTGTAGCATGGAGGGCCCCTGGCCACAGCTCTGTGCAGGCAGCCGTGCCGGGGGCTGCCTGCCGCCCCAAGAGCTGGCAGGAGGTCCCTGCCATTGGCCTGGGGGACAGGCACTGATTGGCCCTGCGGCGCTGTTGCTGTGGCTATGCCCGGGCTGACAGTGGGGCCTGGTGTGTGGCTCGTGCCTCCATGCACAGGAATAATTCTTCTTAATCCTTCCGAGAGGCATCACTGGATGAGGCTGGAGCCTCCCTCTGGGAGCCCCGTCTCGCCTGGCGCGCAGAGCGGAGCAGGGGGAGGGACGGCCGCCATCCCACGGGCAGGGAAGCCTCCATGCCCCCAGCCACCTGCCTGCTGCTGCATGGGGCTGCGGCCGAGCCAGCACCGCTCCTGTGCCCGCGCCGAGGGCAGAGAGTGCCGGTGGTGGGTCTGGCTGCACACCCTGGCAAGGCATGTATGGGGCAGAGGTGCAGCAGCCTGGCCGGGGCAGAGCGCCCTGAGGAGCATGCGCTGGTGTAGAAGCCGAGATGCTTCTCCCACAAGGTGCAGAGCAAAACCCATGGGGGCCTAAGAGCCCCAGCCCCCTGGGGACAGGAGGGGTGTAGGGGCAGGAGGTGGCAGTGCCCCTGGTATCCTGTCCCTCTGGGCTGGGCTGAGCCAGTAGCAAATGCCCTGCTGTCATGGTCCGGGCTGCAGCCACCCGCAGGAGCCCCACCACCATGGCACGGGGGCAGGAGACTAGATCCAGTGCCAGGGGGGCAGCTCGGAAGGTGCCCCAGGGTAGTGCTGGCTGCTGAGCTCCCCCGGAGCCCTGTGCTCCAGAGCCAGTACTGATCCCCAGCCAGCAGCGAGGGCTTCTGCCTGGAGCCGGGGAGGATGACGCCTGCCACGGGCACGGAGCACCCGGCACATAAACACCACCCCGGGGATTAGGTCAGCTCTGGTCATTGCTCAGACGAATAAGTGGATCAGCGCAAGGGAAAGGAGGGGGAGGGAGCTCTGCTGAGCGGGGAGCTTGAGAGGGGACCTTTTAATTTCGGGGCTCATGGGGCCAGGAGCAGCCTTGGCGCAGGCGCGAGGCTGGGCAGCAAGCACTGGCTCCCAGGGCGGCTGGGGACACGTGGCAGCAGCCCCGGCCAGCCCCCATGGTTGGCTTGGATGCCCGAGTGTCCTCAAGTCTGTTTATTTTAAGGGATACAAAGTCCTGGGCTGCTGCAGGGTCACAGGAGCCCTCGCCGAGGCTCTCATTAAAGTTTGCCGTGGGTGCCGGCGGGGGGAGGAGGAGGGTGGGTGGCAGCAGCTGGGCACCATCCTGCCACCCCACACACCTTTGGACCCGGCACCCATGCACCGGGAGCCGTTGGTGCGGTGCCGGGGCTGCCCCGCAGTCCGACCCCATTGTCCTGCAGCGGCGCGGGCTGGGCGCGGGGACCGCCATCTGCTTGTCGCTGCCGGCGGCTTCTTTGTTCGCCGCCCGGCGCACGCTCGCGCAGGAAGCGGCTCCCCACGTGCTTCGCCCTTTCCCTCTCGCGGAGGCACCTAATGAAATAAAGGATTTACTGCAGCGAGGGGGAGGGAAGGAAGGGGAAACAGGCTGAGCAGTTTGAAAATGTCATGCCTAGCCCCGGGGCTGGGCTCTTTGGCCGGGTGCAGGCAGGGCTGGGTGCAGGCAGCGCCGGGCACGGGCAGGGCCGGGCTCTCTGCCACGGCCGGACTGTTCTTCAGAGCAGCGCAAGGCGGGAGACCAGCGTGGTGGGAGCCATGCATGGGCAGGGGATGGTGCCAGGACCTGGAGGTGTGAATGTAACGGAGAGTGAGCAGGAGCCGGGCTGCGTGCCGGCTGTGCGTGGCACCACCATGGCCGGGCCCCTGGGCCATGGGCTCTGCCTGTTCGGGTGGTGAGGGAAAGGGGTGGCCATGCAGCTGCCGTGGGGATGGCTCTGGGGCATGTGGAAACAGGGAAGCAGGAGTGTCTGTGTAGGGTGAAGGAGGTCACTTGGGCTTGAGTAGGACAGGAGTGATGTCCGTGCGGTCCCTGCCCCATCCCGGCAGCTGCGTGCCAAGGAGCCTTCCCGGGCGGCGTGTACGCTTTGAACGGAGTTCTTAACGCTGCTTCCAGGTGGCGTGAACTCAGGGTTTTCCCATCCAAGTGAGCCTGTCCTCGTGTGCCATCCCCACACCCCAGCGTGTCCCTGAGCCCCTGGTGCTGGAGCTCATTGCCTCCCGCCACACCCAGCTCCAAACGGGCCGGGAGGACTGCACCAGGAGGCGAGAGACCCAGCAGGGAGAGGCAATGCCCCTTTCTCCTCCCTGCAATGCAAACAGAAACCAAAAAGGACCAAATTCCAAAGTTCTTATTCAATCCAAACTGCCGTGGCCCCAGGTGGAGGCGTGGGGACCGTCACCTGCTGGAGGAACGAGTGGCCCAGGCATGGGGCACTGCAGTGTCCAGCGTGCTTTGTGGAACGAGGGAGCAGAGCTGTGTGATGGCCCTGCAGCCGCAGGCACCGGTGTCCATCCCTCCATCTGCTGCATCCCAGGGTCCGAAGTGCCCCTGCGCTGGCCCAGCTCTTGGCGGCGCCTGTGGCAACTCAGCCACCAAGTGAGCCCAGAGCTGCCCCAGCTGGGCAGGGGCTGTCAAAGCAGTGGCACATCCACGCTGCACGTGCCCGTGGTCCTGCAGGTGGGCTCAGGGGAGGCTGGCACCATGGGGACATGGTCCCGTGGCACCACTGGAGTGACCACATGCCCTTCCTTGCAGATGACTCCTCGTCAGAGAGCTGCAGCGGGAATGGCTCCTCCACCCTGAACCCCTCCACCTCCAGCAGCACGCAGGGCGACAGCGCCTTCCCCGAAATGAATGGAAATGGCACCGCGGCCCCCATGGACTTCACCACCTCCGCCGATGACCAGCCCATCAACCTCTGTGACAAGCTTGCACCTGCCCACGTCACCCCATCCTACCAGTCGGACAGCTGCAGCGCCGACGGGTTGCGCAGCAGGGTCAAGTACGCGGTGAAGACCACGGCAGAGGTACAGCTCAGGCTGCAGGCGGCCACCACTGGGGCTGGGTGAAACAGGGCAGCCACGCATCCCGGTCAGAGCTGGCATGGGGCATGGCACACTGGGAGGAACCACATGTGAGATGCCTGAGGCCAGGCAGGGTTATGGCTCCTGCCCCCATGCCAGAAAAGCTCAGGAGGGTAGTGGGGCCGGGAACCTTTCCCTTGTAGGGAGAGAAGGACAGACAAGTGCTGCGCTCGCCTGCCACCGCTGCGGCAGAGCTGCTGTGCCTGGCCACGCTCCAGCCTCGGGGCTGCTGCTGCTCAGCAGAAATTGTCCCAAGCGCTGAGTGAGTTGTTGGCAGAGGGAGAGAGAGATGGAGGGATGGTTTGGGAGAGCTGGGGAGCATCCCCCGTGCCCTGTCTGCCCCAGAGCCAGGGCTCTGCAGTGGGCTTGCCTCATCCCACTGTGCCACTGCCGCCCTGCTAGAAGGAACCCTTTCCTGCTGGGCCAGTGCAGCTTTTCCCACAGGGTCAGGCAGAGCCACAGCCCCCACCAGCCAGAGCTGCGGTGGCTGCGCTTCGGGCCATCGCATGGTCCCTGAGGCTGCTTTGTCCTCCCCACCCCGAGCAGGCAAGAGCTAGCATTTGGAGGAGCCCATCCATGGGTTCATCTCTCCAGGTTGCACGGGAACACAAGGAGATGGGCCCAGAAGCAGTCAGCCAAGGAGAACGGGCTTTTTCCTTGTGGCCGTGGGCAGGGATGGGCAGGTGAGGGCTGCTTGCAGTAACTCCTGTCTCCTCTCAGTCCCCTCCATACAGCTCCGGCAGTTACGACTCCATCAAGACAGAGGTCAGCGGCTGCCCTGAGGACCTGACTGTCGGCAGGGCCCCCACGGCTGATGAAGATGACGATGACCATGATGACCATGAAGACAACGATAAGATAAATGACTCGGAGGGGATGGACCCGGAGAGGCTAAAGGCCTTCAATGTAAGGAGGGCTCTATGGGGAAGGTGAGCTCACCCGCCTCCCATCTTGGTGTTCCCACCATCTGTCTTTTCCTTTGCAGATGTTTGTGCGCCTTTTTGTGGATGAGAACCTGGACCGGATGGTTCCCATCTCCAAGCAGCCCAAGGAGAAGATCCAGGCCATCATTGAGTCCTGCAGCCGGCAGTTCCCCGAGTTCCAGGAGCGGGCACGCAAGCGCATCCGCACCTACCTCAAGTCCTGCCGCCGCATGAAGAAGAACGGGATGGAAATGGTGAGCATCCACCCCACTGCCCTTCTGCTCGCCACCACTCCCGGGGCAGCAGGTCCCTGAGTACCTTCTCTGCTTGTGTCTCCACAGACCAGGCCCACGCCGCCACACCTGACCTCAGCCATGGCAGAGAACATCTTGGCCGCTGCCTGCGAGAGTGAAACGCGGAAAGCAGCCAAGAGGATGCGGCTGGAGATCTACCAGACCTCCCAGGTACGGTGCTTGCGGCCAGAGGTGGGTGTGGGGAAAATAAGAGAAGTTTCTGAGCAATTTGGCAAAGCATTTTTAAAACCCTTTCTAAAAGTCAGAGGGCTACAGAACCGGGCCCTGTGGTGCGTGCTGAGACTCAGGCCAGCGGGGCTGGGGACACTGGTTTGTGTTGGCTGTGCTGCAGCTGCAGGAGACCAGACGTCCCCATGCTGTCCCTCCCACCAGCTGCAGAGGACGGCCGGGTTCCTCGCTGGAGTAAGTCTGTGTTTCCCCTGTGCAGGACGAACCGATCGCTCTAGACAAGCAGCACTCGAGAGACTCCACAGCCATCACCCACTCCTCCTATTCACTGCCAGCTTCATCTTACTCCCAAGACCCAGTCTACATCAATGGAAGCCTGAACTACAGCTACCGTGGCTACGGGTCCTTGGGGGGCAGCCTGCAGCCGCCCACCTCCCTCCAGACGGGCAACCACAGTAACGGTAAGCGGCCCCATGCTGCACCAGGGCCTGCGGCAGCACGGGGAGCTCACCCAGCCATCACCTCCACCCTGTGCTCGGGCACAGGTATCCTGCGCTCTGCTGGAGCTGGAGCTGGGCGCTGGGGGTGAGGCAGGGGCTGCTGCTGCGGCTCACGCCAAGCCTGGTCATGGCAATATCACTCCCGCCGCCATGTAGAGCTGCTCCAAAACCCCACTTCTCCTGCAGCCGAAAGAGGCCTCTGCCCGGCTGCTCAGCTTGCCTCATCAGCAGGCAGTTAATTGTTGAACTGAACTTGGAAGGACGGTCTAGGTGGCACTGGTGGAGGGAAGGAGTGTCACTTAAAAAAAAAAGAGAATCTGTACCAGCTATTAATTATTAACAGGAGCGGGTGGCTATCGCTGCCCCGATCTCGTTGCTGGTATGAGCCGTTCCTTTCCCAGCCTGCGTTGGCTGCTCTCAGAGATGGCAACGGGGATGGGAACAGGGCTTATGCAGTTCCGGGGATCCGCAGCAGCACCCAGGGCACAGCCGGGTGCTGCAGGTTGGAAGGGTGGTGAGGGGCTGGGGACTGTGTGGGAAAAGCAGCCGGGGGACCAGGACTGAGGCTACAGGGCGGGAAGGCAGAAGGAGAGAGCAGGCAAAGCTTGAGGGGGCAGCTGAGTTAGGAGCAATTGAACAGAACAGAGTAGTCTGGGGCCAAACAGGGCACTTGGGGAGGCGCCATGGTACCTGGTGACTCCCTGGCACCCAGGCAAAAGAAGTGTGGGATGGGTCTCCCCTTGGGCAGCAGCCGTCTGGCTTTGCCCTCTTGGCAGCGGTGGCAGGAGGGGCTGGAGCCCACGCTGGTCCTTGGCCAGTTCTTTGACAATCTCTGGGCTGCCTTCGCTTGCCCCGGTGCACTCTGGGCTCCTGCCCTGCCCCTGCCCACCCCAACAGGAGTGAGGATTTGGAAGGATGTGATTTCCGGAGCCCTGAGAGATGCCTGTCTGGGATTAACTCTTATCATCCCTTCCTAATGCTTCTTAACCCTGAATAAAGATCCCATCCCGGCTTCCAGCTGCTGAGACCTAATCCTTGCAGCCACGGTGGAGGCAGCTATGGTTCCTCCCCAGAGCAGCACAGGCACCCCTGGCCCCCTGGGCTGCCCGGCACCCTCCTCTCGCCCGGCCCAGCCGCGAGCGCTGGCTCCTTGACAAGAGGCAGCAAACTTGCAGAACTGCCTGGGAGCAGCCCCAGTGAGCAGGGGCACCAGGAGCAGCAGACGGGCCATGGGTGTAGCACACAGCAGCAGCACACAGCAGCAACTCGCTTCTTTCTAATGAATTTTTAAACCTCCGCTTCGCAATTATTTTTTTTCCCCTTTGCCCAAGCTTTTTGCCAGTCCTTTAGAGCGCGCTGGCAAGGAGCGCTGCAAGGAGCTGCGCCTTCTCCTCCCTCCCTGAGCACAAAGCCTGCAGGGGTTTGCTGCCCAGAAGTGTCTTCTCCCTCCATCCCCCAAGGCGATTCTTGCTCAAACCCACATCCCCATTCCCAGTTCCTTCCCCCTTGGTGAGCCGGGAAGCGGGCTCCGTTTACTGCTGCCTTTTCTGTCCGGTGAAATCACTTTCGCATGAGAGCCTCCTCCTCCCCTTCACCGAGCGCTGATTAGCCTGGCGTGGAAGTCCTCTGCTGGTGCCACTCCTCCCGCAGCATTTTGCTGCTCCGGCATTGCTTTCCTTGGACGCTTTCCTTCCCGTCCCAGGGCCATGCACTCCCCTCCCTGCCACCGTCACCAGCGGGACCCACCTGGTCTCGGGGGGGCTGCTGAACTCTCCTGTCCCTGTTTGCAAGCTGCTGCAGCACCCGGTCCCTGCTTCATCTTCCTGCGTGTCCCACCGCTGCGTCAGGCCACCCAGCAGGAGCTCAGCCCTCCTGAAGCCTTTCTCCGGCATAACCAACTGCTCCATCAGCCTGCAATGCTCCAGCTCACAGCCAGGGGATTAATTAGTTCAGTGTCTTCTCTTTCTCCTTACCCCCAGGCTGCAGCCTCGCCTGCCCCCTCTCCCTGACTAGTATCATGTCTCTAGTACACATCTTTCCTCTTCTCTCAATTTCTTCTCTCAATTTCTAAGTTCTTGCACCTTGTATGGCTTCTCTTAGTCCAACACGAAGCTAAATCCAGTTTTTCCCTGCCTTTACCTGGCTGTGTCGCTCCTCGAGCTGTGTATCAGCTTTCCTGCCAGTCTTCCACCTGCAGCTGCCCAAACCCGGCTGCACACGCGTGCATGTGGTTGTGTGCTTGTATTTGCCAGGGCAGCGGCTGAGAGTGTTCCCTGGGTTTTGGACAACTCGATCATTTTTTGACTTTTTGCAGGTTTAAGATCTGGAGCGACATGGGGGGATTTGTGAGCTGGGGCAGCTGTGTGTCCTGTTCTGCAGAAGACAGACACACATACGTGGCCAGAAGCTGATGGCATGCGATGGAGGTGGAGCAGAGAAGGACTTAGGAGAAAAAATTATGCCTGCCTCTCAGGCAGATCATAAATTTGTCAGGACTTTATTTCATTTACAGACTAAGCCACAGAAATGTGCAGCCTAGTAAGGCCATTTAGCCCCCCCGTAAACCTTCGACCTAAGGCTGAGCACGTGACCGCGTTGGTGGCCGGGGTGGTGTGCGAGAGCCCGGGCAGGACAGGTCTCCTCCTCACAGTGCAGCGCAGCCTGGCCCCGCAACGTGCTGGAAGGTTCCTCCCAGCTGCTGTGCTGGGCAGAGAAGCTGTGTAGTTACCCAGCGCTAAACCAGGGAAACACGTCCCGTGTGGGATGTTACTTGCCATATGCAGAGGAAAAACCAGAACCTGGTGGGTGATTTTGATGGGCAGGTACCCCGGGCGCAGGTTTAGCTCCTGGCATGGCACAGCCACAGACCGTCCCTTTGTGGAGCAGATGGGACAGGCTGCAGGATGGGATTTTTTTGTCATGTTGACTCTGAAGTCCTTTTCCTTGTTGCGGCTGTTGTAGAGGCAGTGACTTGCCTGCACTGGCTGCCTGTGCCGGCTGCTGTGGGACCTGGGGCTTCTCACGTTGTCCAGGGCACCGCGTTTTGCCGGGACCTTCCTGCCGGTGCAGAGGTTGAGGAGCACAACGAGGGGGGTCTCGTCACGGCAGGATGGACACAGACAAGGCTGCTCTGCCTGAGCTTCCCTCTCACTTTTTCTCGGCAGGTCCGACCGATCTCAGCATGAAAGGTGGGGCCTCCAGCACGGCCCCCTCCAACAGCACCAGCAGGGGAATGCAGGCTGCCCAGCTCAGCCCCACAGAGATCAGCGCAGTGCGGCAGCTGATCGCCGGCTACCGAGAGTCGGCGGCGTTTCTGCTTCGATCTGCAGATGAACTGGAAAACCTCATTTTACAGCAGAACTGACTCCCTGTGTCTGCATCGCTCCTCTGTCGAGAAGACAATTTATACCTGCTAGAAAGAGGCTCCCAGCGGTGTCCTGCTCAGGACCACCATCGTCCTCCCGTGAAACGGCGGGTACATGTAGTTTTAGAAGGTGGAATCCAAAAGACCTGTTTTCTTTTACACTCCAAGCACCTGGGACTTCCGGCACAAGGACACGTTTTTGAACCGTACCGACACTCGTGCGTCCGGCCGACCAGAAGCCAAACCTGTGGCTTGGAAGGATGTGGGACTTTCAAGGGCAGAAGGGAGCCTGGGGAGGTTTGGGACTGCAGATGTATTTAGAATAACCTTTGTGGACCCAAATGTTAGATTCCCGTCCCCAGATAATTTCCAAGTCTTAGGTGAGCTGAATCACATATTTATTGAGAAATGGACCCTCCTCTCCCCTTAGTAATTTATTTTTCTGAAAATGGATTCTTTTGAGTTTGTACAGATTGCCAGTTTTTTGTCTGTCTGATCAGAAGGAATTTATTCCTGTGAAATAACACATTCCATATCACTACACTACTAATTTCCAGGCAGCTCTGCCTGTTTCTCTGGGCAGCCCTTGTCCCCCAGGGAGCGAGTTTGCCATCCAGCCTAGACTTCGGGGCTGCTCGACCTCCAGTAAGCATAGGTGGCAGCTGAGCAACGGAGCAAGCAAGCATCCTGCTTAGACCTTCGTTCTAAGCGGTCCTGTAGCAGCAGTGGGGTCTAAATCTCCCGAGAGACTTGGCAAGCTCAGCAGACCTCCACCTAGAAGGACGTCTCGCACTCATTTAAGTCATTGCAGATAAGAGAAGGAAGGAAGGAAGGAAATACCTGAGAAACACTGTCTTGCGGTCACCATCCGTACTCTACCTCACACTCCATTGTGGGCTTCTTCCAGGACTGGCCGAGCTGGGCCTGGGGGACGGTGAGGGTCGCAGACGCGTGGATCGCGCCGAGGAGGCTGGAACCAACCTGGCAGGTCCGCCGGATCCGCCGGGGTCCTGCTGCTGGGCGGCAGCTCGCCCCCCACCCCGCTGCGCCCGGCTGTTTGCACCGGTCCCGGTGAAACCAGCCCTGGGGTAGCACCAGGAGAATAAACCGTTTAGGAACCACATGGGTGTAATAAAGGCTAATGCCGAGTCTCCGCCTGGAAAATGAGCTCAGCGCGGCGAGCCGCTCGCTGCTCTGCAGAAGACAGAGATGGGCAACATTGAGCAGCAGAACTGACAAAAGTCCTCTCCAGGGCCCAGGGTCCTCCCCGCCTCCCTGCTCACAGTCCTGGAACAAGCCCACAATTCCCAAAGTGTGGAAAAGCCGTAGTCTGATGACCATTTTGACCCATTACCACCCCTCCCACCCCCACCCCCAATAATGCACTTCGTTTTGCTCAGTGCAATACCTACTACCAGTGCTGCTAAACCCAGGGACTTTGCTCAGGCACGGAGGTGCTGAGCCGAGCCGAGCAATGGAACGTGCTCCGGAGCCACGTAGAGCAGCAGAGACAGCTGCCGGGGATCCCCGCTCCTCCTCGCCCCCCGCGCCGGCGCAGCTCCCCCCACCCGGGCGGGAGTCCTCACCACAAGATATAGATTCGATAAGTGTAAACCCCTACACGCTCCTTTTAAAGGTAGATACTTTCTCTCGTTGAACCCAACTTTTTTCTTCTTTTTTTCAGCCGCTCTGAGCCGGCGGCGGGAGGCTGCTGCTCCATGGGGGGGCTGACGCCGCTGGCGTGGGCTCGAGCTTGGTGGCAGCGGCTGGTCCCAGCCAGGAGCGGACCCGGGCAGTTGACTCAGTAGCCTTTATACCCGATTATACTCCCCACACACTGGAAGAGAAGCAAAACCTCTACCCTGCTCTTAGTCTTAGTATGGAAAAAGTCACCGGCTCCTGAGGACGGGCTTGCCTGGCCCGGCAGCAGAAGGGATTAACCGTTGCATTGACTGTTTTTCCCCAAACCTTAAACTTTCCACAGCATTTGGAGAAAAGGGACCGAACTCCTGGCCATTTGGTGCAGTCAGGGTGTCCGCGCAGAGATGAGGTGGTGGCTTGTTAGACCTGAGCCGATGCTGGAGCCGGGAGCATGGCGGCCGTCCCGAGGGGTGCCCGGGCTGAGCGCCCCGTCCCCTCCCTGCCCGCAGCAGGCAGGAGAGCGGGTGGGGGCCAGCTCAGGACATCAGCCCCCCCCTCCCCGAGCCAGGGTTCAGCCTCACGCTTTCCCCAGCACTTCACAAGCCTGCTTGGTTTGTCCACTGCATCCTCCCATACTTGGAATTTATGTAAATATTTATTTTTGTGTGAATACCATGAAGTAACAAACCTTTGACAAAAATATGTAACCGCAGCCATTTGTGAAAGTCTTAACGTTAAGAAAGGAGAGGCAGAGACAATCGCTGTCCCGGAATTCTCTCTCTCTGCGATATCCCACCCGAGTCGGTGCCTCCCTCCCCGTCAGAGGCCATCGAGAACATTTAGCCATAAGTTTGCCATCCAGTTTACTGAAAAAGAGGTTACCCAGGGGCTTACGGACAGATCACCATCAGCTACACTTTGTTTAAAGTTTTATTTATACAAGTTTTAGCTGTTGTTACCAGATCACCTTTGAACTTGTCTTAGCATGTATTGAAGTTTAGTAGCTCTTACACTTTGTTAAACTGCTGTAGAAGACAGATGAGGCTCATGGTTGTATAGGAAGGTATCCAACAGTCTGCCCTGTCCTCACAAGTGATGTTCATAACTTGCAGCTGAATGGTACAGACTCAGATTTCCAAAGCCCCGGTGACAGCCACATCTGTGACAAGTTATGAAACAAATGGGATTGACTATGAATTTCTGTCAGGGATCTTTTTCTCTTTTTTATTTCTATTTTTATTTTTTTACTTTGGTGAGCCGCAGCTTTATAGTTTCTTTGGAGTGAGCTCCACCGACATCTCAGTGCTCTTCAGCTGATCCATGCTCAGTTGCGGCTCTTCTGTGCTCCAGGACTGTTTCATAGCCACATTCCTGTGCTCTCTCTAGGCAGGACGGGGTCAGGAATTGCTAGTCCGGGTTCTCAACGAGAAGGAATGAGCAGGAGCAGAATACACCGGCTCTCCAGCTATTCTGAGAGGTGGAAGGAGAATGCTGGGTTAGCAAATGGTCTGGATGTTCTTGGTTTTAAGAAAAGCTAATCACTGGTCGAGAAAATAGATTTTTTTTTTTTAATTTAATTTTATTTTGTTTTAAACACAACCATCCTGCCCTGGATGTGCGGTTCCCATGACAGTGTTCCTACATGGGAGAGCGTTCCCGGGATGGCGAGCAGACGTAACTTGTACCTCCCCGATCCAGAGGGCCACTTCCCTCCCACGCGTGGCCGTCGGATTTAGTACCAGTTCATGAAAAAAAAAAAAAAAAATGCTGCTTTGAACTCAGAGGGTTAATATACTTTTGATTTGTAATTTTTTGTAAAACTTTTTACAAGTTAGCATAGTATTTCACCAGAATACCGACTACAATCCGTCCATGGTCTGATTTTTATATAATTTAGTGGTGCTTTAGAAACTTTTGTTTGGTTGTTTCGGAGCTGTACAGCTCAGTTTTTCGCCTGTATCTACCTAAGACCAATGTGAACCTTTGTATTTTTGCTCCTAATTTTGGACTCAGTGAAAGTGTACTGTTTACATGTACAGAACTCCCGGCCCCTGTGTGTTCTGCAAGACCTGCTGTTGAAGAGGAAGATGCACCTCACCCAGTTCGTCTGCTTAACCCAGCCACAGCTTCACTCACCCACTGACACACGCACCTACCCTAAGGAAGACCCCACAAAATTGAAACGCCCTTTAAGCAATTTTGGGTTTTGCACAAGCTATTGCAGTTTTGTTTTGTTTTGTTTTGTTTTGTTTTGTTTTGTTTTGTTTTGTTTTCCAGTAGTCAATTTACGGATTGGCTGCAATTCAAAACGAGACCTGAGATGATGCTCAGTTAACTCAAGCGCCAGAACTCAAAACAGGCAACAGCGCTGCTGTTTCACCATCCTCCTCCTCCTCCTGGCATCCCAGGCAGGAGGGCGAAAGCCGCCGAGCTCAGCGTAGGGTTCAAACAACACAGAAGAGCACTCGAGCCGAGGGGGCTTGCAAGGAAGCAAGGGGGGGTTGGGGGGAAACATTCGTCAGCATAATTGGAAACATACTTTAACGAACCTGGTGAAATCGCCCGAGCTGGCCGCTGATTTCAGATCGAGAGGGTGGGAGCGCGTTCCCTCGGGAGGCGGGGGGGGGCTCCGAAACGAAGCAGAAGGAGCTCTTTGGAAGGGCCCCTCTTTCCTGAGGGCTCGGATAGAAAGCATATGGCACTTAATCCAGCTTTTAAGGTGACACTTTATTGCTTAATCAATTGATTCATTTTGAAATGATATTTTTGCAGATAGGCACCTATGCAACTTAATGTGGCTCTTAAGCAGATGAGCACTTCCTCCTCAACGAGCTTGATAAGAGTTATTTGTGTTATATACTGTGGATTTTTCCAGTAAATGTGGCTTAATATTTTAATTCTTAGAATGTGTGTCTATTATATATGTGATGCAACTTAATTCTGTTCTGTTTGTGGAATGATTAGCACAGGCCAACTCCCTGTTCCCCTCACTTAACAAAGACCAATGAGCTGTTAATCAAGCTGTTATCTCCATGGTATTACTTGCTAAATGCACTGATTTCATAAGTATGTGGAATCCTTTTTTTTTTTTTTTTTCTTTTGAATCTGTATATCATATATAAGACTGAATCTACTTAATAAACACTGTATAACAAAAAGGGCTTTCTCCTCCGCTCTCGAGCACCGCTGGGTGCTGCCGGCAGCGGCTGCTGCCCCTCGCCCCATCGCCAGCCCACCTTTGCTCCCCAGCCCCAGCCTACGCGCTGTGCGAGAGGTCAGTGCCATTGGTCACCAAAGCAGGATCAAAATTTAGGTGTTAAAAGAAAAAAAGAAAAAAAAAATTGATCGTTCCATAATTTTGACATAAGCTGTGCTTTCCATTCCTTAACAGACAACCGCGGGTACCATAGAGAGCAGCGTTAGCACTCACGAGTGGGGCTAGTCACAAATTTTATGCTTAACATATTTTGACGAAATTAATTTTGTGAAGTGTCTGGTTTTTGTGGAAAAAATAATAATGGAGTTTTCATTGAAGTTTGTGGAAAGTTCTCCCTCTCCTCATGGAAAATACTGATTTTTCGTTATCAGTTTTATTCACTAAGTATAATAAATCTTTGCCTCCATAAAATGTTTATCTCAAAGCACTGTGTAGATAAAATCTGCTTTGCATCAGTGGCTGGCTGACAGTCAGGAAGACCCAGGAAAGATGAGTCAAATCGGTTCGCAGCTTTGGTGGAAACATTGCATAGGGGTGCCAGCGACACGGCGTGGGCAGGACCTACCCCAGGTTTGCTGCTGCAGCCTTCAACTATGGCCAAAAGGACCCACCTGAACGTTCGTGCCTGTATACATCCAGCCAGGATGGCACATCCATAATAATTAGTTCACCTCTGTGTGTACACACACCTCTGCGCACACAGAGCTAACACGAGGTTTTTGCAGTACACACAAAAAGCATCTCCCGTGTGTCCTTAATGCAGGTTTAATAACATGAAGCCTCTGGATAAGTTTGGCTCCCAAATTTCAAACCGAGCAAGGGAGACGGCTGCAAACTGTGGGGATTAGCAGTGCTCGGTCACAGTGGTGTGCAAAGCCGTTTGCAGTACCTTTGGAAATCCCTGCTGGCGCTTCCACAGCTCCATGGTCCCAGGAGTCTTGGCTGACTTGGGAGGTCCCCTCTGTCCGCAGCCGGCTCCACCACGCAGCCAGGATATTCCAGAGCACCGCAGAGCCGGACCCAAACAGCAGATGGTCTGTGAGAGAGAAAATCTATTATTTATCAGATAAATATCACAGAGAAAAAAAAAATGTTCGTATTTGCTGTGTGTGAAATTGTGTTATTAATACAATTTTACTCTTGAAACCCCCAAACTCCCCGTGCTTCAGGTAACTAATCCTGACATTATCATCCACCACGCCAACAAAATAGAAAACTTGATGTCAGTTACAGAATCATAGAATGGTTTGGGTTTGAAGGGACCTTACAGCTCACCTAGTCCACCCCCCCTGCCCTGGGCAGGGACACCTTCCCCCAGCACAGGTTGCTCCAAGCCCCGTCCAACCTGGTCTTGAACACCTCCAGGGATGGGGCAGCCACAGCTTCTCAGGGCAATTTGTTCCAGGGCCTCACCACCCTCACAGTGAAAAATTTCTTCCTAAGACCTATTCTAAATCTCCCCTCTTCCAGTTTGAATCCGTTACCCTTCATCCTATCACTATATGCTCCTGTAAAAAGCCCCTCTTCAGCCTTCTTGTAGGCCCCTTTCAGACACTGCAGGCCGCTGTGAGGCCTCCCCAGAGCCTTCTCTTCTCCAGGCTGAACAACCCCAACTCTCTCAGCCCGTCTTCATAGCAGAGGTGTTCCAGCCCTCGGAGCATCTTCATGGCCTACTCTGTACCTACTCCAACAGGTCCATGTCCTTCTTATGTTGAGGGCCCCAGCGCTGGATGCAATATTCCAGGTGGGGTCTCACAAGAGTGGAGTAGAGGGGCAGAATCTCCTCCCTCGCCCTGCTGGCCACGCTGCTGGGGATGCGGTTGGCTTTCTGGGTTGGCTTTCTGGGCTGGGAGCGCACATTGCGGCTCATGTTGAGCTTCTCATCAACAAACATCACCAAGTCCTTCTCCTCAGGGCTGCTCTCAACCCATTCTCCATTCAGCCTGTATTTGGGCATGGGATTGCCCTGGTCCATATGCAGGACCTTCCACTTGGCCTTGTTGAACTTCATGAGGTTTGCACAGGCCTACCTCTCAGGCCTGTCCAGGTCCCTCGGGATGGCATCCCTTTCCTCCAGTGTGTCGAGCACTCCACACAGTTTGGTGTCGTCAGCAAACTTGCTGAGGGTGTCACTGAGGGTGACACTGTCCATGTCACCAACAAAGATGTTAAACAGGACCAGTCCCAGTACTGACCCCTGAGGAACGCCACCCTTCACTGCTCGTCACTTGGACATGGAGCTGTTGAGCACAACTCTTTGAATGCGACTGTCCAGCCAGTTCCTTATCCACTGCGTGGTACATTGGTCAAATCCATGTCTCTCCAATTTAAAGACCAGGATGTTGTACAGAACAGTGTCAAATTAAGTGGTTTTAAAGCTTACCTAAGTAACAACTCCACTTATTTTCTGCATTACTTATCCTTAGCATGTTTAAATTATCTGGCTATCTTTAACCACACCTGTGTTTGCAAAGTCTTCCAGAGTCAGAAGAACATCAATGAACTACCAAAAACCACAAAAGCCTTTGTTCTCCCAAAAAATCTGGTGCCGGAGCAGGCACTGCCCTGGCCACGGCTCCTATGTGAGTACAGCCCCTCGCTCGTGCCACAGTCCGCCGCCGGTGCACAGGAGCCCTCCGAGGTGGGCAGGCTTCTGATGGGTCTGTTCCTGCCACCAAAGGGCTGTGGCAGGTACCAATGTTCATGTACAGAGATATCTTGACTCCCAATGGGAGCGATGTAGAGTTTAAACCATAAACCTTCTCCCATGCTTGGGACAGAGCTTCCCTTTGCACTCAAACGCAACAATGTTCAGCTTTGCCCACCCTTTTCCTTTTCGTGATTTTTAAAGCAAGCAGACCAAAGATGTTGGGCTTCATTGCTGCTGCACTCGTGCCCACCAACCCCCCAGCATCAGTGATGTGGAGGAACTGGGGGAATGAGGCACCATTGCCGCTGAAGTGCCACACTGGAGCGCTGCAGAATGTAAGGAAGTTAAATATTATATCACCGTACAGATCTCAATGCTCCCAGAGCCCCGCTGCCCAACTTAGGAGATCACCGTCTGCCTTGCAGAAGATCCACACAATAAGACCAGAACTGTGAAACAAACATCATAATTCTTGTTATTCTTTTAAAAAATTCTTACTACCTAGAAATGAGAGAAAGGATAGATCAATAAACTAAGTTTACAGATAGTTTCAAAAAACAGTATAATTGGTTACACTCTTTAGAAAACATTTCCAGATCCAATTATTCAACAACTGAGTAAGACAGTAACATAAGAGCCATGGAAGAGCAGCAGCAAGACCTGCCTGGGCCAGTCTGGGGGCTGCTGCCTGTAGGTGTTACCCCAGCAGGGCAGGTATCTCCCCACCATGACTGCGGGGGAGCTCCCGCAGCATCCCACAGCCACGCTGCTGCTCTCAGAGCCCGCAGAGTATCTGTTTCCCCAAGAGCCACACAGTGTCTGCAGTAGGTGCGCTGTCTTCAGTTATCTGCAAGTGTATGAAAAAAAACAATTTAACGAAGCCGAAACAGCTACGCTGCCCCCCATTTTAATCATCTGAGCAGAGCTCTGGAATGCTGCCAGTTAAAAAAGAGGAAAGGAAAAGCAACGTTGCCTTAGAGAGCACAGAGGATGGGTTCAGAAAAAGAGGATTGAAACCATAAATGTAGGTTTTACAGAGTGTTTATTTTTCCAATACCACAAGGGACATACATGAGCAGGGCCCCCCCCAGAGGGCTCTGCAAACCAGACTAGTTCAATCTGTACACTACAGTGGCCCCAAAGGAGGCAGAGCCAGACACACCCCCCCCGGCTCCGCTCCCTATCTTTGGTAAGCAGGTTTCACACCTCCATTCTGCCTTCACCAATACTGCGGTTCTGTCCGTGCCAGGAGGCGTGCACGCGTGTGCACACGCCTGTCAGACTCCCTCTCCTTCCCACAACACAAGGCTGTCAGATACACTAAGGATAAACCATCGCAGAGACTAAACTTTTTGCATCCCTCAGGCTTGCATCTCAAATAGGGACTTGTACGGTTAATAATAATAATAAAAAAAAAGTGCATGGTCAAGGGAGGTAGGATAGAGCTAGAAAAGGGACAAGAAGAAAAAATAAAGATAAACCCCCTACAGTTCTTGCTAGTGCTGCTTAAATAAAAACAGCTGACTTCTCCCCCCACTGAAGCAATTCACTCATGATAAGCAATTGCTCCAAAGAGGAAGAGAGTCCTGTTTTTCTCTCAATCTATGGATGCACGAGGATGTTCACCTTCTTGCAACGCAGCTTCAGCCATGCTCTAGGACAGCAGTTACAGCAGCAACTGGCAAACGGCTTCGAGGAGCGCCCAGGGAAGTACACTGGACTCAGCGAACCCCACCAAGTCAACCTTGAGTCCGCACACCGCAGTCTGCCGGCACAACGCGGCACGGAGGCCCGGGCAGAGGGAGGCTGTCGGAACCGAGAGACACCTTTGCATGTTGAGTCTTACGTTCGGCAAGACAGAATACAGCGGCTCTGACTACAGATGCAGATTAATAACTAACACCACTTTAATGCAATACTGCTGTAGAGCCTGAAAATCCAAGGGGAAAAAAAAAACCACACCCCTTTATGTTTTATGTACATTACATCAATTTACAGAGTTGGCCAGTACTGTGTACAACATATAAATACATGATCAAACAGATGCATAGAGGATACTTACAGGAGCCAAATAATTCACTTTATACATCCAAGAATGAAAATATAAAAAAAAAGGAAAAAACACTGCTTTAAATGTTAGATGATCGTCACACAGATGCACAGCTAGACGCCTGCAAGTGGTCAGATGCTCGTGTTAAGGTCCTCATTGCAGGGCTGCAATGCAGAGATCGCTGCCACACCAACGAGCTTCTAGCAACCTCTGATGTTTCACACTACATTATGGCAAGTCAGCCAAAAGAGGCAGTCACATCAGCTGGTCCAAGAGTTTAGCCAGGCGCACAGTTCCCCGGGCCACACATCTTCCTGCAGACCAGCAGAAGGCATTCGGTTGGCACCTGCCACTTTTTTTTTTTCCCCCCTCTCTTCTTCTTGCATCCTTCAAGTTGGCTCCATCCAATATATGGTTAGCTGGATACAGCTCTACAGCCACCTCCAGAGTGCTTTACTGGGCAGCATGTTCTGCTGTAGCATCCGAAGACCGTACAGAACCGTCACTGCAGAGCAGCTCTTTGCTCATGCTTACTGTACAGTGGTACTTCCCACACAAACCAAGAATGGAGATGGCAGAAGGGGAGAGTGGAAGACTGTAGGGCTTCACCTAGGGCAGCCCTGAAATAGAAAACACCCTGTTCCAGTTCCTTTGGATATAAAGATCTCCTCGACGGAGGGTCCACAGATTGCCACAGCAAACTGCCTCTCACTCAGGTGTTAGCCTCAGCACGGGTACCAGAGCACAATCAGTATTTCAACAATAGCACTAAGCAGAAGGATCGCTCCAGTGGGGCGCAGCCCACAGAGGTTGGAACGTAACCGTGATCAAGAAAAGGTTTTGCACTGTAGATTTGAGTGGGAAGGCAAGTCAACTTTCCTCCCCAAAACAAAGTGTAATAGCATTTCTACTATAAACAATAGTATTTTGTGTACAGGTTTTAGGATCAGTCGTTATCAAAATACACACACTGAATATACAATTTGTCCCATGGCCATAATTTATTATCTCACCACAAGGCACAATACACAAAGCTTAGAGGGTCCTATACAGTCATCGTGACAAAATGCCCCGCAGCCTTTACACATGATCATGGCTTTAAGGCTGCACGAGCACTTGAACGATATCTCGTCAACACTGCTGCTATCAGCAAACATCTGCACAGAAAGGGACGTATTGTGGTTTGCAGCAAAGTTCGCTTTGTGGGTTAGCTGCATCATGCTTCCAGCAAGACTTCTGGGAAAAGCTGGAGTGTTGGATGAATAATTAAAGCTGGTGGAATTAAGCTGCAGCTTAGAAAGCTTCCCATAAAACGCTTGCTTGATATTGAGCTGAGAGGGTATGGAAGAAGGCTCCAAAGGGTGATTGTGTCCTTTTCCTGGTTCCCTCGAAAACTTAAAAAATGGCAAGTCCATAACCAGCGGAACACTTTGCAAATGCTCAGTCAGCTCCACGGGGTTTTGTGCTGCATCCTTCTGGTTCTCCGCATTACTCTTGGCTGGGCTGCCACATGCCAACACATTCTCATTTTTTATTCCTCCCAGGGTGTTGGTGTGCTGCTTTGAAGTCCATTCTTCCCTTGCAGCTGCCATTCCTTCTCCTGACGCACAGCTCTTGTTCAGAGGAATCTGTTTGCTGGGAGACAAGGTTCCCGTGGCTGAAACTAGATCCAAAGCCCTGGAGTGATGTAGTCTAACACTGGGGTTGCAAGGAAAACCAGAACCAAAGAGTTTTTTGCCTTGAGCTCCAACGTAATTTTTATTGACCGCTGTACCCTCTGTCTGCTTTGGACCAAGAGAAGTTACTGTTGGAGATAAAAACCGAGGCTCCGCAGAGGCATTCAACTTCTCCGGACTTTTATTTGTGATGACACTTGTTAATGGGTTGTGCTGTGGCACCCGATGGACCTTGGGCAACTCTTTCTGCTCCTCAAAGCTACAGGAAGAAAATGTTCTTTCCCGAGGGCCCATATCTTCAGGCTTCTGAGAGGCACTTGCCACATTTGCCAGTTGGTCTTGGCAGCTTAAAGTCGAACCAACTTTGGAATGTTTTTCTGGAATAGACCGATCCTCCGCATCCTCTGCTCTAGGCAATGCTGCCCCTGATCTGCGCTTCTCCTGGGGATCTATGGAAGGTCTCACTGAGTGGAAGTCATCACTCCTGCTTAGGGCACTCATCTTTATTCCTACATCTGGAGAAGATTCTTTGCCAAAATAGCAACTGCTACCTCTCTCCATTTGCATGGAGAGGCTTTCTGACTGCTTTTCCAGTGGTGGCTGTGTGATTTCCAGCTTGATGTTGGCATGAGATACTGGGAGAACTTCTTCCAGCGGAAGGTTCCCCTTAAGCAGCTGCATCACCAAAGGGTTGTTGGTTTCAACAGAGGATACGGGCTGAGCAGAACCTGTCAGGCACTCGGGTTCCTGGGGCAATGGTGTATGTGGTCCCCATCTCTGAGACAGAGGTGCAGTGCTCCTCACTGCGACTGCAGGGAAGTCCACAACGTAGGCCAGACTATCTGTTTCCGCAGATGACTTTGATCTAATCCTACCACATCTCTCATTGCTGCTGTGACATGAGGAGTCTTTGCCAGCCATATCCCTATAGCTGACACTTCTGAAACATATATCCATCTCTATATTCTCATCAGCTACGTCTCCCTCAAAATCTGAAGCAGTATCTGTTGTTTCACTGTATGTACTTTGTATTTCATCATCTCCATTTGTCTTGAACTCTTGAGTCTCTCGCAGTGGCTGATGTGCATTTTCTGGTTCTGTTCTGGGGCACCTCTCCCTCAGCTGCAGAAGTTTTTCAGAGCTATCTATGCTATTCTGGGAAATAAAGTCATCGTGTAAAGAGTGTTTCCCCAGAGACTCTGCATTCTGTTCTTCATTACTTACTTTGCCATCGCTCTCTTTCTCTGCCTGCAGGTGTGAAAACTTATACAGTAGGGGTACTGCTTTCTCCACACCAGTAGTCGCTGATTTGGAGTTATCACTCTCAGAGACAGATTTTTCTACAAATGTTTCAGAGCCATTAAATCTAAATCTAGATACCATTTCTGGCTCATGGCATTCTTTACCACCTGATGACAATTCTGGCAGAAGAGGAGGATGACTGGAGGAATTTTCCTTTATGTCAGAATGATAATCCACCTCTACAGCAGGAGCACTAACATCTTTGAGTTCTGACACAACCGTATCTCCTGTAGGACTGATCACAGCTCCCTGCACCTGAGAACACGACAGACCGTTCACTGGAGGAATCACACATTTCAGCTTTGTAATTTGCCTCTCCTGTGATGCAACACAAGATGGGGTTTCGGTCCTTGGGTCACAGAGGAGCTGCTCAGGGCTTTCCTCCTGCCTCTCAGAAGTTGCACTGTGTAAGGATGACCCAGTCAAAGCATCACAGAACCGCCTTCTAGGTGAACCATCACCAGGATGAGCTTCTGCTGAGCTAGTGCCGGCAGCACGTTCTAGAACACCACTTCCCTCGCTCTTTGAAGAAAGGAGGTCTTGTCTTGAAGAAACGAAGGAATTCATGTTAGCCTCCTCAGCAGCCACCTCAGTGTCAGTCTTTTCTCCGTTCAGATGGAGAGACGACAGTAATTGTGTTCGTTGTAGATCTGACGAACGCTTTCCATGAGTTCTCTTTGATTTCCTGTGCTCTGTATGGCTGCTGGATTCCCCTCCACCACCTCCTTCATCGGTGCTTCTCCCTCCACCTGGGCCACCCCCACCTCCAATGGCAGCTGTAGCAGCTTCTCGCTGGGCTCGGGCTTGCAAAGCACGGGCTTTAATGTCTGCGAGTGTTCTGGCCCCAGTCCTGCCCCGGCTGGAGGACTCCGTGTTGGGGATGATCCGGGGGCATATCTGGTAAGTGGGCTGACCTTTAACCACCCAGGGTGGTTTAATACGTGAAAGTTGAATCTGAAAGAAAGGGAAAAGCAATTAGATCTAACAGCTGACCATTTTCGGGCAATGAAGTGCCTTTTACTAGCATCTGTTCATCACAATTCTTATCACAAGAATTCAACAAAAAAATTAAAATTCCCACTTAAAAACTAATTTTGGCCAAGTAGCGTGCGCCCCATAACCTCTGTTTATGCACTGTCATGTGATACGTAAAGCTTACTTAATATTAACATTGTTTTACCAAAGCCAGCAGACAAATAGGAAATGAGTGATTTGCATTCAGATCTTCAGAAAACAAAATGGTCTCCTTTACATCAGGATGACTACCTTGAAGCTAACAAGATGGATACCTCTAGCCAAAATGGGAAAAGTCAGAAGGAATACTAAGATTCTGCCCCAAAGGAAAGAAACTGAGAAATTACACAGGATAAAGAATATGATTTGAAGGTCTCTTTTGCAACAACTCAGCTAGTTTCAGGAAAAGCGATTTCTGTATCCACAGAAATGTGAACTAACAGAGTAAGTCAAGGTTACCCTGTGCTCTTGTGCAAAGACCTTGGAATGATTTTCCATTCTTTGCCTGTCTAAATACGATAGTAAACTGGTAATCAGAGGTACTTAGCCAGCTCTACCAATGAAACCCTTCCACTTCTTCCCTTAAGATGCCAACACTTGACATTTTAATAATGTTTTCATGCTACTGAGCATGACAGCCCTGAGATACCAAGCAGCTATAATTCTCTTTCCTACCCGGATGGGTGGGACTTTTGGCTCCTCTTTAGTAGGCTGTGGCTTTTCTGGGTGAACACTTTCAATTGTGTTACGAAAGGACTGACGATCTTCAAGCCGGGGCTTCTTTTCGGGGAAAGATGCAGAGGCAGCCTCCTCAAAGCACTTCCTCTTCTGGTCCTTGGTCTCCCGAGCAGAGTTCTCCTGGGGCAAACTGGGAATTCTGTTTGCAGCTGACAATGACAAATCTTCCGATTTACTGTGTAACTTGGAAGTCTCTGCAGAGAGGTGAAATTCTGAACTCTCTGGCTTCAGTACTGCAGCCGAAGGGCTTGTCAGATCATCCTTCTTGAGGTCTACCTCAGGCTTTGTCTCTTTATGAAGAGAGGCATCTGGTCCCACAGAAGCAGTCTCTTTGGAAGCCTCCGTTTGCTCAGATTCACGCAATTTGTACAGGCTCCTCCTGGCTCTGCACCGCAGGTCAGCCCGGGTGCGTTTCTTGAAGTGCCCATCTCTCTGCCGTGTAGAAGGACCGCGTGGCAGTCTTGCTTCTCCTTTAACAGACAGTCCTGTCCTGTTCTCAGCATCTTCTTCCACCAAATTCTGCTCCTGGGATTCTTCTTGGGTCAAGCCCAATCTATGAGGCAAACAAAAACTAGCTAAGAGCTAAAGCCCATCCTAATTTAAGCATTTAATCTTTTACTTACAGCTGTACTGTCACCACTATACATAGTAACATACAGATTACAAAGCACAGACTCATCAAAACTTCATCAAGTCAGTCTGCAATGAGTTAACCTATACATTTACTATCCCACATTACTATCACAGGGAATGAGAAAAATAAGAAAATGTAAAGATCTGTGATGGAAAACAGGTAATATTAACTTGTCTTGGAAACAAAATAGACAGGCTATAAAAAGTTCTGCTGTGACCCAGCCAATTCCCACGAAGGATTTCCCTGGAGCAACAGTCTGAATGATTCACTCCACAACCTGTATTTTTTCAAGGAGTTCATGCTGCATCTTCTCAGGTATCCACAAACAGAAACACACTGCCACCTGCACAAACACAGATAAAACAGGACAGATGAGGTAAAATTTCTCACTTTTGTCCATAGTAGTCCTCAAAGAACTTCTCTTTCCATTGCTCCACTCTCTTTTCTTTTTCCATCTCCTGCCGAATTCGAACTTGCATCTCATGGGTAAATTCACCTACATGGAAGCAAGAGACTGAAATTCAGTTCCAAACAAAACTGATTCTGCAAACGTAACCTTTTGTGTTGTAACAGATTTTCTGTTGTCACCCTACTCTCCACTTTAGTATGGATCCATGTGCTGCCTGCAACTCCACAAGGGCAATGGTCACACAGCCTCAAAAAAGTCTGAAAACACCCCAGTGTTTTACGAGACATAGGCCACCGTTTAAGGAAAGATAAGTTCTGGCACTACTTTACACCTGCACCACTTCGTTTAGAAGGTCCCATGGCACCAAAGGAAACACATCTTTGATTTTAAAGAAAAAAAAAAAATGAAGAAAAGCTGGGGGCAACATAGCCAGGTATATTGCAAAACTGGACTAAATTCCCATCCATTAACTGTAAAAGAAAAACAAAAAAATCCTGTAAAATTAGTACCTAATTCTCCAGCCACTTAAGAAAGCAAAGCTACTCACCATCAGCTAGTCGTTCTCTCCAGCTCTGTGCAGCATGGGTGAAGAACTCATTATTCAGAGCACTGCCACTGAGACGCATCAGCCCATCAGCCCCAACCTAACGGGACAAACACAGGACAAACAAAACATTTACTCCAGCTGTTCTGCAAGCGAGAGGGGATGCAGTGAATGGAAAACACCCAAGTGCTGCACCCTCATACCTGTCTGTCAACTTCTGGAAGGAGGTAAAGAAGCTGCTGCTGGAAGTGTGACGGGAGCGCGTTAAAGGTTCTGGAGTTTATCAGAGCTCGCAGGTTTGTATTGACCAGAATGGAACCAGGTGTTTCAAAGTCAATATCCTCACCCCTGTTTCGTTTCATTTGCCCTGTAGTTTAAGGACAGGCAAATAAAATAAACATTGTTGTAGAAAAGTATTTCAGAATTATGGGCAAGGAATTAACGTCAAGCTACTACAGCAAAAGGAGCAAGACACACGAGAAAAGACTGTAGTATTCAACTACAAAGAAAGGCTCTCAAACACACTAATTAATATACATGCATCTGGAACTTTGATACGAGGTCACTTTTCTGTCACATTCAGGTGCAATTCTCAGTGCTGCTCTTCAGAGTAGGCAAACTTTTAAACAACTGTCCCGTTAACGTTTGGGGAGGAAGGTCTTGCTTTGCGAGCCTTAAGATTGTCATGTACTCTCTGAAGGAAGAGAATCTTGGCGTTTCCTCGGATATACGTGGACTTCAGCATTGCTTGCGTTTATAGCCAATTATTCTTCTAACTTTAATTCGAAGCACCTACCAGCTGTCGGCTTTCGGATACCTCTCAGAAGCTGCGGAGGATCCCTGTTTATTTCTGTTCTACTACGCAAGGTGGCTTTGCACAGGGCCAAAGAGCTGCTGCTGCTGCTGGATGTGCTGCTGCTCTCCCCATCAGCATGCCTTCCTGTGAAGCCTAAAAGCAAAACAATTTCATAAAAATACGCAAAGAACAGCAGAAGCCCAACTTGGGAGAGTGGTTTAATATACAAGAATTATCTACTAATAAGAGATCCACTAGTACAGGGTATTGCCCAGTTACTGACTCCTTTGATGGAGTTAAACATACACACGCATTCTCACCAAGTGTTAAAGAAATCCTCAGGCAAACTTATAGCTAACTAGGGATAACTGATTAAAAGCTATCTATGCAGTCATTAGAAAACTGCCACAACAAAAGCAATGCTCACCGGAGGCAGACTCCATGTGTGCCCCGTTTACTTTCAGTGGTGTTAAGACAACACGCGGCAGCATTACACCAGTCTTTTTCTTTTGTTTGGTTGCCTGCGGTCCAGAAAAAAATGAAAAACAAACCAAAGGAACAAAGACATTACGGAGGGGTAAAATAAGATTCTAAGCAGCACATTTCCCAGTTAAAGAACTACCTAGCTCCTAGGTGAATCTTCAGGTGCCATTACATTTATGAATAGCAGAGAATTACCTCCCTGTTTATGATCCCTCCTCCATACAGCAAACTCCCCACCTAAGGGGACAGCCCCGTAACTCTGAGGCACCTGTGCGCAACTAGTCCCTGTCACACTAACCCAACTATCCCGCAGTAATGAAAGCTCCCCTGGAGAGGGTTCAGGCTCTCACTTTTTCCTACCTGGGAGGCAGTTCTGTAGCTGTCCCTGGTAGTGGCGGGTCCCCTGCTCTGAGATTCGGTGGAACACGAGGCATTAGAGGAGGTTTCATCAAGAGACACTGAAAGAGACAGGCACTCAGTCAGACACCGAAGTAGATCCTACAGTTTAAGATTAATGTCATTAGACACTTACCATCATTATCACCACTCACAGTGCTTGCTTCATTGGACTCGCAGCTTTCTGCATCGGCTGTATCCTCCAGCTCCTCCCCTTCTGGCACAGACAGGTTCCGAGACCACTGCAAGGCATCCTTCTAAACGGGCAAACAGAACCGGGGTGGCTACAGTCCTCCCTCCCAACCACCACGACTTAAACCAATGGGAAGAGACGGTTTAGTGGACTTAGTTTTTAAGCTTTGTTTTTTTCATCTTGCCTATTTTAAGCTTTGATGCAGAAAGACATTTTTAAGTATATTCCAGCTCATGGTGGAACAGAAGTCTATTAGAACTATTAGAACGCTTCATAGACACCTCCTAGATGAGTAACTCAAACACCCAAAATACATAAGGTTAATAATTCGTTGCACTATTCTGCAAACAAGTAGTTTCTAATAGAGAAATATTTAATTCTTACTGCAAAAGAACAGGCGGCATCAGAGTAGCCAGCTACTAAGATAGTAAGCTTAGGAGATGTATTTACTGCTTATATAATCAAAGCCATTTAAATTCCATCTGTTTTCAGCAAAATATGGCAATTCAACACAATTTTCTGACAGCAGAAAAAAAGATGCAAACGAAAGAGCCGAGATACCTGTTGTCTATCAAGCTGATATTTATCAGGGAATCCAACAGTACAAAACAACGCAAAAGAAAAGCGTAAGACCAGAAACATTTTTAACATTTAAGATTACTGGGACAATAAACTAAAAATAAGAAGTGTTCCAGAGAGACCTCAAGATCTGAGGAAAATGTTTACACTAAATATACACAGAATGCAGTGGAACACAAAACAGCCAACCAGAAGAACAAATATACGTTTTCCTATCAAGATTTTACTTGTAGCTATAAGCTCTTGGACCAATTTAATTTATTGGTTGTCTGCATTCCCTTGTGGCTGGCAGAAAAGGAGTGAATGGGACTGTTTTGATAAGCAGCCACCTGAATTAGACACCAAGTACTGGAATAAGAGGATTTATCTTGCTTGTGCAATTCAAGAAGTAATATGGTTTCTTTTAAAAAATGAATTTATCATATATACGGCTGAATATAGCTGAAAGGTACAAGCTCTAATGAAATAATGAATTCCAGACACTCTTTCACATGATGATCTCACATGCAGCACATTCAGCTCATAAGATGCTCAGTGACAGTTTAACACTCAGCTATGCATAATGAGCAGAACTCGCACCTCGGCCCTCAGTTGCGAGCGGGAACTCGGCGCTTACCTTGAGCGTGAAAAGGCTGATGCGTCCAGGCAGTTTGTAAAAGAGTCCGTCACCTCCCCTTGAATTGGAATGGAGCATGGCGTTGAGGCAGGCGAGGGGAGAAGTGCCACTGGAACAGAGAAAGAAAGAAAAACAGTGAGTTTTAGGAATGGCCTTATCAAGAAAACAGTCTGAAAGACTTGTTTGAACGGACACCGTTTAGCTGAGAGGAACAGAGATGATGCTCATTAACTTTACGGGACAGACACTTCAGTCAGAGCAGTATTACTGTTTTCCTTTTTGACCTGTACATCAGCCTCAACACATCACAGCAATCAGCAGAAATCAGGAAATGTTACGCCAATTTTAAAGTCACTCTCAGCCATTTTTAGACATTTCTAATTTTAATTACCTGTTTCCTCCCTTTCTCTGCTAGAAACTTTCAGAGTTGGATTGACTTTTACAAAAACACAGATTTATTCAGCAGTAGAAAGATGTAAACAAAACCAGCATAAATTGTACACATACGTGTTTCTGGAATGTCTCCCCTGACATGTCACAGACAAAACTGCACTAGCCGAGTTAGATATAAAAGGTCCGATGCACTAATCTGTCAAGCCCTATGTAACTCCCTGGTTAAAGCAACAATCCTACGCTCGCACTGATGGAACTTCTGTGCCACGTAATCTCATGTTTTCCAATACGTCACACACGTACAGGCAAAAAGTTACCTGGAAGAGACATCAAAGCAGTATCGATTTCATTATTACTAAAAGTGAAACTGAAAACTGGGTTGAGACAGAATATTTCAAACAAAATAATTTCTCAAATTGAAAACTCAAACCAATTTCTGTTTCCACCCTGAATGCACTTATTTTTTGGACATTTCTTCACAAGCCTTGGCAAGAGATAAAATTACCCTGTATCACTTCTAGATACTACAAAAAAAAATTTCCAGCCTTCTGTCCTGTTAGACAGTGGTTTCCCGTCTGTATTTAACGGAACGCTCCAAGCACGCTAACCAGCCGCAGAGCACACTTTCTTAGAACAGCCAAATTAACAGTTCTCCCCGAATTGAGGAAAAAAGCAAACAAAACTCTCCTAGGAGTTAGAACTCCACTATGCTGCTGGGCCCAAGCGTCCTGGCTCGAGCATCAGCCACACGGGACCATTACTGCCGCCCATATGGAATACGGCTCTCCCAGCAGACCAGCGTGACCCCCGAAACCAGGAATACCAGCTCAGGATTGATTCAAAGGGAAAAACATCTCGAGCCACCAAGCTATTTCCTTCAGGAAACGGAGTTTCAGGAAGGGCTTCTATACAAGTACCAGCAAAGTCCGCTGCATATTTAGCCAGGCAGGATCACTGCCTTTATTCTGTGAACAATTGCGCTCGGAAAAAAAAATCCCAGCCTTTTCTTATAGCAGAGAATTAATGACCAGGGAAGGAAAAGCAGATATCCTGAGGGGAAAACACAGACCTTTAAGGAACGATTTAGCTCTGTGGGATTTAGCTTGACACACGTTCCAAAGTCTGGTCTTTAGTTACATACAGGGACGGGTCACTTGTCAAAACTGGGAGAGCACCAGGATAATTCATATGTATGTGAAAAGAGACCTGCTATTACCTTTAGCAGAGGACAGCCTATGCACGTAGACTTTTAACTATCTACTCAAATAAAAGGACTGATAAGAAAGGTGCAGAGTACCGATTAAAACAAAGCTATATGAAGGTCCTCATTAAAAGCCTATCTGAATTCTACTCAGAGCTGTGAAACCACCGCCCATATCTAAACCAGGGATGATCTCCTCGGCAAGGATAGCCAGTGGCAGGTGGGCGTTCTAACAGCTCCAATATTGATGCAGCAACACACGCCGGCATCATCCCTCTCCAAACAATGGCAACTCCTACACACCACACCTCTGTATGCATCACCAATTTTCACTATTCAAACCACCCCAGCTGTTTCCTGATTTCAGGCACAAATAAGGAGCAGAAACAAGCTAACATTTTGAGTTGTTAGGTCCCAGCAGAAATTAGTTTACCTTCTGCAGCTAGGCGAAGTACAGGTTCAGGAAACGCAAAGACCATGGTGGAAAACTGTCCACAGAATCAAGGTGAGAGGAAGCAAGACTAGAAACAGCCCAGGCATCTGGATTCCCCAGAGGTCAACAGGCAGCACCCACAAGAGACTCCTTTTTTTGTCCCTGGTACTCAAACTTCCTTTTGCTGCCACGCAGCACTAAATGAGGCATTTGGACTAGCATGGTTACCTACTTTCTTTGACCTGCAAGATACTCTGTATTTCTCTTCTACTACTGTCACAGAAGCAGATGGAAATTCACAGGAACTTAACCAAGGAAAACAGTCTCCCACTCCTGTCATTTCCGAGGCTCCATATCAGGTTCTTTTCCATACAAACACCACCTTGAGATGGGCATCTCCTCCATACAACATCAAGAGCCACAACAGTGTGAGCTGTGCTATCACAGTGCTCGAAAATCTGAGCAGAAGCCAGTATAGTAATACAAAATAAAGACCTTTTTCAGTCTCCTAAAACATAATGTCTGCTCTAGAAATGAAGCATCAGAGGAGACAAAACACAAACTGTTCTCAAATGAGAGTCACCATAGCAGAAACTACTGGGAGGTACTTATGAGAGAACTATCCAAGTAAGTGGCAAGTACAACACAATGCCGGAGTCTGAGCTGTAATAGGCATTTATTTTACAATAGGTGGATGAAGGGGACTCTGTATGTTATCAAAAAATCCAAGAACAGCTTCCAGTTATTGTCAAAGAAAAAACCCAACGCACATAACCTGTATATAAGTGTCTATACTGTCATCTGAAATTGCCATGCTGGAAAGCGAAAAAAGGAAGAAGAATAGAGGGCTGGAGATTGAGACAGAATTGCACAAAGCAACACAAGCCTTCATACACAGCCTCCCCCATGCTCCACATTGTGTTTTAGACAAAATCATCAATACTAACCTCATTTCCTTTAGTCCTTCAGCCTCTATGACCTGCAGAATCTGTTTTGGGGTCATAGGAGCATCAGAGTAATTTTCCAGCACCTGAAAAGAGAGAAAGACCATGTGTCATTACAGAATTTGCTTCTGCATTCACAGAACTACTCCATAAGCTGCGGTTCAGACCCAATAATATGTCTCTTAAAACTTTATTCACCTGCAAAAGACATGCTAAAAGTTTCAGGCTACCTCAAGATTAAATCACAGTAAGCATCACAAAAGGCTTACCTTAATCTGATCCCTAATTAACTGAAATACAAACACGAAGGAGAGAAAAAGCAGCAGAATTTGGCCTTGACCCCTTAGCATGAAACTGGTGGAAGCTTTACCACAGACTTCAATATACATTAGCCCGAGCTGCTGCCACATACGGCCTTCAAAACTGTACAGTGGTTAGCGACCTTTAATGATGTAAAATGTTCTCCCTGCCATATACCTCCCTACCTCTCCACAAAGCATCCAGTATTTTTCTGCCAATAAAAGTATTACTGTACAACTATAGAATTCAATAGCGTACCTTCCTTGGATTACTGCGTTCATTTCATCTTCACTCCATCTCAAGAAGGGTACCACGGGTAAGAGTCAGAATTCTTGTCAGAGAAGGACAGAATTCAGAAAAGGACAACAATAACAATAAAGGATGTGGAAAAAAATTATGGCTAGAGACACTAAAAAGATTTGGACTGCTTGCCTTTGAAAGAAAAATGAGTAAACCCAGATATTAAAAAGGCAATACATAAATAACAACTCATCCTTTCATATATTATACGAAGAACAGAAATTGCCATTTACATGAGAAGAACCAAAGCGGCTATTACTTTTTTTTTTTTTTTTTTTTTTAAAGCCTGTGGAACTCACTGCTCCAAAATGTCTAGAAGCAAGAACTCAAGGATTCAAAAAGAGGACCGGACATTTCTGTGGATAAGAAGATTACCCACATAAACAGGAAACAATGAACAAAAATAAGCTGCAGTAGATGTAAACCATGATGTTTCTTTGGGAGCAGATTACCCTACAGCTGCCTAACATGCGCCGTCTCCTGCGCTTTCCATTGAAGCAGACAGTGCTGCTCTCTGAATGCAAAAGACACCGAACTCAACAGACCTCAGGGTTTGATCGAGCAAAGAGGCTGCCATGTAGGTACAGGACGTGGCCTGAAACGTCCAAAAAAAGCAGCAGCGGGTATTCACTCGCGAACTTTTTGATCGTAACTGTGGTCTAAATTCCCCTAACCTAATGGCCAATGATGCACAATCCTCATTTCATTTGTCCCCATGCTTTAGAGGAGTCAGCAACATGATGCTGTCTTTCAGTTTGACTTGTGTGAGAAGCCAGTGGAGGAACCCAAATGCCCCATTTATATCAGCAACATCTAGAACTGAGTCACTGCAGCACTGTGGCACGGCACAACGTCTGCAGGCTGCCTCCTGGAGTCACGTGAACAAGACACTTACAAAAAAACCCCAAACCCTTGTGTAGGGCACTATTCACACCTCTGTACCATCTCCAACCTCCGCAAGTAAAGAAATACCCAACCCATGTCACTGTAGTTCTGTGCTTCAACTATATTTTGTGATAAAAGGAGTTTCTTAAATCATATCCACCCAACGTGTATTTTTCAGATGCTTCAAGATCATAAGCATCGGTGGTGCTAATCTGGTAGGGGATGGAAATTTGAGAACTACGTAACCTGAAATAAAACACAATGAAAACACAAAGAGTTTAAAGAAAAGATCAAAGAAAATGATAAGCCATATTCAGAGAGTGAACAATTTAAATTCCGAGTCAATGCAGCTCCATCACACTTTTTCATTTACTAATCAAAAAGCCTCCATAGGTTACGACGTTTCCGTGCCTTCCTCGTGAACTGTCGCCCCTTGTCACTCAAAGGGAGCAGACAGCTGACAAGGGGAAACACATCGCTCCCAAGCCGAGTGCGAGATCCACAAAATGGAATATGCCTGTTCTGAAAATAAGGAAAATCTTCACAGCTTATAAAACCTCTCTCAAGCGGCAGCCACGGCAAGCAAAATACACAGCCTAAAACTGAGCATGAATGGGCATTTACATAAAGATAAAAGAATCTACGCTCAGGGGAACAGTTTCCAATCAACAGCTATATTAAGTGTACAGACTGCTTAATGGAAGAACCGGGGGAGAGAAGATGCTGTGGCTTTAGCCACCAAAGCCCAGTCTCCAGCACCGGCCCCCCCATCCCTCTCCAACCGCCAGCGCCATGTCAACCTTCCATCATGAGCTATGACTTAAACAACGTTGGCTATTCCTCACCCCCAAAAAGACCACACACGCCCCCCTTCCACTATTTATAATACTGATGGTCAAGGGTTCCCAGATCTCTAATTATGGAAGTTTACACCACTCCCCCTATCAATTTACCAGACATCCAGCTCTGACAGCACTTGTTGAACAGTCCTATGGCTACGAGTGTTCAAATGAATCTTTAAAGGCTTATTTCATGGAACACGCGTAGTATTAGCTCTGTAGGAGCAGCAGAACTGAAAAGCACTTTGCCTATGATTCTCAGAAACATCGAGAGGAATACAAAATACAATAGTGCACGTCAGAAAGGAAAATTAAAAGCATTTTGACAGGGAGCATGTGTAAGACTAGTGTTAAATAAAGATCTATTTTTAGTGGATTTACAATCAGTCCTGCAAGCTGGAAGTGCAGCTACGCGACTGTAGGTCTCTCTAAGTGGATAATCTAGCATGAGATCGTTCTATTTCTGGTTCATCAATGGCTCTAAGGTGCTGCTGAGGCTTAGACATCTCGTGCACCCACTGTGCCTGAGGGTCCGGCCAAAAGACAGGCGAGAGGAGCTGTGTGAAGAGATCCCTCTGCCATCACACAGTGAGGGTGAGGAGGTGTATTAGGAGGCAGCTTTTGAGTCACAGTCTCATGCACTGCTTTGGGCAGCCTATAAATACTGATTTTTTTCACCCATTAGAGCTCGGGACATTTGAATGAGGTGACTTTGTGCAAGGTGCCCTAGCACTGCCTCTGCCCCTGAGGAAAGCATCCCTGCCACCTGCAGTGACGCGCTTGGCTCCCAGAACCAGGGCCTCAAAGAGAAATGCACAACGAAGTACCAGACCACCCGATTCCTGCAGTGAAGTTCTCCAGTGGCTGGCTTACATCCTTTGCCAGTTTTTCAGGCAAAGTCATGTGGGTCTGAAATATTATAATTTACACACAAAAGACTATACAAGTTGCTGGAAGACAGATGCTTGTCCGATTAGGTTTCCTCCTGGCAAGGAGTAGGAAAACACTTTGACAGCCAAACACATCTTACTCAGGAGGAGCACCGAGACCTAACTTAAATACCCTCAATACCAGACATGAGTCTCAGCTGGAGTCCCCCATACTGCTCCTTCTGAACATTTATGTGCTCCCATGCATAACCTGGCCAGGCAAAACCAAAATAAACACGCACACAAAAGAAAAAAAACAAGGAAACAAAAGAGCCTCAAACCCTGTAAATCCTTTTCTATAGATATCCACATGCTACATAGCGAGCACAGCCGCATCCTCACAAGGTGAGTACCACTGACAGGGCTATGGGGAGGAAACCGCAGAGATCCGTTCACGCCAGCCACAGGCGGTCAGATCATCCCATACTCCGTGTACCGGCACTCCTGTACCTGCACAGATCTGCGTCACCGTGTCACCGAGAGCAGCTCCGAGGCAGAGGCCAAAGGCAAGCAAGCTCCTTCCCGCCAGCCGCAGGAGCAGACAGCGGTGACCATAGCAAGCAACGAGCCTGAACACCTCCAAATGCACCCCTTAAACACAACTTCTGGCTGCTCCAGGCTTGCTGCCTGGAAGATGCTGAAGTTATTTTTCCTTTTTCTATTTCCAAGTTTATAACTGGGGCTCAAGACAGACACAACTCAAAGGCTTCGTGGAGGGAAATTACCCTTCTCCCATGGCAATGGCCAAACGACAGCAGCGTCCACCAGACCTACATGACCACCACCAGAGCAGAGCTGGGTTTGGACGTTCAAGCATTCAACAAGCAGATTCCCAAAGACAAAAAAAAAAAAAAAAAAAAAAAAAAAGAGTGACTAAAGACATACCCGCAGCGACGTCTCCTAAAACCAAAAGTGACCGAACAAGGCCTGACCACAGCAATGCCAACCCCGAGGCCAGGCACAGCCGCCCGCGGTTTTGGACACAGAAGAAACCTGCAGCCTCAGGGATTAAACCCAAAAACTTTTGACAGCCGCGCTGCTGGCCGGGCCCCTCTCCGGAGGCTCCGGTTCCTCCCTCCGAGCCTTAAGTCACCTGAAAAGAAGAAAACGACCCGGTGCCCACCCCGAGAGCCCTCCCCGTGCACCGGGGGCACTGGGGGCACCGACCCGGGCATCAAACACCGAACCGCTGCGGGACGGCGAGAGCCGGGACCCGCCACAGCCCGGCCCCCCGCCGGCGGGAGGCGGCGGTGGGGACGCCTCGTCCCAGAGTCCCCTCGGCGGGCCGGGGGCCGCGCTCGCACCGCCCCGGGAAGGAAAACAACCGGGGAGTAGACACCGGCCGCGGGACCCGGGTGTGGACGGGTGTGGCCCCAGCTTCGCCCCCCATCCCACCCCGCCGGCCCCGTTACTCCAGGAGCCCGGGGGAGGCCCCTCGGGGCCCGGCGGAGCCCCCGCGCCCCTTCCCCAGGGCCCGCCCCGGGCCCGCGGCGGCGCCCCCCTCCCCCCGCCTCACCAGGCGGGCGGCCTCGGCCCACGTGCGCTCCTTCTTCCTCCGCTGCTTCATCTCCTTCATCCTCCTCCTCCTCCTCCTCCTCCTCCCGCGCGGGGCGGCGGGGCGCGGCGGGCGCGGACCGTTAGGCGCGCGGGCAGCGGGCGGGGCAGGCGGGCGGGCAGGCAGGCGCGCGCGGGCGGGCGGGCGGCGGGGCGCGCGGGGCGGGGCGGGCAGGGCGGGCGAGGCGGGGGCGGCTCCGGGCGCTGCTACGGGAGGCGGCGGCAGCGGCGGCGGTTCGGGCCCGACATAACAACGGGGTCAAAGGGCTGGGAGCAGGGGGGGAGGGGGCGGGGCTCGGCGACGGTGGCCGCGGCGGGACACGGAGGGAACCCGCGCGCCGCGACTGGAGGGGCGGGGCCGGGCGCAAGAGGAGCGCGCGCGCGCGCGGCGGGCCTGGGCCTCGTTTGAAGGAAAACAAACCGCAAGCGATGCCGGGAGTTGTAGTCCCCTCCCTGATCGCCCCCTCGGCAGACTACAGTTCCCGGCGGGCGATGCGCGTGCCGCGCGGCATGCCGGGAGCGGCTACTGCCTTCCCCGTCGCCTCACGGCCGCCGGGCTCCTGCCACTGGGCCGCGGCGGGAGGAGTGGCACCGCCTCGGCAGGGAGGCGGCTCCGTGACCGGCGTCCTCGGCCCTGGGGGACCCGGCACCAGCAAACCGGGGCGGAGGGGCGGGGGTGGCCCGCGGCTGACCGCAGCGAAGAGCGGGAGGAGGGAAGATGTCGGCCCCCTTGCTTCGCCTCAGCTGGGGGCTGCGGCTCTTCGGATTTCGGGGCCCTGAGGTTACTTCCCTGAACCGACATGGGTAGAGGTCGCCAGTGTTACATAGAACCATAGAACGGTTGGAGTTGGAAAGGGACCTTAAAGATCATCTCGTTCCAACCCCCACCACCCGCCCTGGGCAGGGACACCTCCCACCAGCCCAGGTTGCTCCAAGCCCCGTCCAACCTGGTCTTGAACACCTCCAGGGATGGGGCAGCCACAGCTTCTCTGGGCAACCTGTGCCAGAGGCTCACCACCATCACAGGAAAGCATTTCTTCCTTATATCTAGTCTAAATCTCCTCTCTTTAGTTTAAAACTGTTCCCCCTCATCCTATTGATCCACATCCTGATCAAGAGTCCCTCCCCAGCTTTCCTGTAGCCCCTTTAGGGACTGGAAGGGGCTCTAAGTTCTCGCCAGAGCCTTCTCCAGGCTGAACAACCCCAACTCTCTCAGCCTGTCCTTACGGGAGAGGTGCTCCAGCCCTTGGAGCATCTTCATGGCTTCCTCTGGACCTGCTGCAAGAGGTCTGTGTCCCTCCTGTGCTGAGGGCCCCAGAGCTGGAGGCAGCCCTGCAGGAGGATCTCACCGGAGTAGAGCAGAGGGGCAGCATCCCCTCCCTCACCCTGCTGGCCACACTGCTGGGGGCGCAGCCCAGGATGCAGTTGGCTTTCTGGGCTGTGAATGCACATTGTCAACTTATGTTGAGCTCCTCATCAACCAACACCCCCAAGTCCTTCTCCTCAGGGCTGCTCTCAATCCATTCTCCATTCAGCCTGTATTTGTGCATGGGATTGCCCTGACCCACTTATTTAACTCAACACTGCTTGCCGGTGGGCTCCTTGTGCACGCTCGTTACCACAGCCGCCCTCGCTGCATCCCTCTGGCGAGGAGCACGGGGGGCTGCAGGCCCCTCTGGCTTCACCCCCCTCAAGTGAGGACCCTGGCGGCCAGGGCTCTTGCAGCGCTCCTGGTGTGCCATGTGCCGGACAGCAACACAGCATTAGGCAGTTCCACTCTTGTTTACATTTTACCACTTAATAATAATTTAGTTTGCCCAGAGACTCTTTTTTTGGGAAGAAAAATAACAGAAGGGTTTGTAAAACGTGAAGTTAATGACCCCTGACGTTACTTAGGAATTAAGAATGAAAAACAGGCATGTTTTGATAGATGCAATAAATCTTATTGACCGTATTACACGTTGTATTTTAGGATCACTTTACATTCCTAGACAAAAGAGATGATACAAATAAATATAAGCTGTAAAACTATGGACAGAACTATTGACAGGTTCTTTGTCTACAGATCACCTAAGAGAATGTGGAGATCGGTGTATCTCCAGGAGCTGTGAGTTCTCATATGGACAGATGTACCCGCAGGAATGGAGAGCCTCGGGCACTCTGTTTCAAAAAGAAAGGGGACTGAAGAAGGGAGTAAGCGCCTGGACCACAGAGTTAAACCCACCATTGCGTGGTGCAGCGCAGACAGGACTAGTGTTCGCATTTCAGTTCCATCTCTGCATCTAATTATGGCTTTTGCAGGTAATCTTTTCCAATTTGTGTTCTAATGCAGCAGAAACAGTCACACTGAACCGTTTAAAGCCTGGTGCACGTTAACCGTTATAGACAGGAGTTAGAGGACAGATCCAGGTTTACAGGTGTCTCGCTGACACTCGGCAAGCACTCTATGCTTAGTGAAGGCAGACTTACTACACTTAAAAAAAATACTGAACACAAGTCTGATCTGATCTGTATAATGCATCAGCGTAGCCCAAGATGCTGTGACAGAGGTATGTGTTTTAGAAGATTCAAGCAGCATGCAAATAGTTTAAAAAAGGCGCTAGACCTATGTTAAGGATTTGAAGAAAGTGCTTTAATTCCTATGCTTCAGTGTTACGCGGTGCTTGCTCACAGAGTCAAGGGCCGACTTCTGCTCCATGTCACTTTTTAAAAAAAGATCCCATTATACAGATCAGAGCAAAGATGAGAAGGACGTTAAACATTCCTATCGAGAAACTATGACGGCACACACTGTCCAAGGGCCTCTTCCAGGAGTCGGCTGGATTTCCTGTCTTTGGCCATTAACCTGCAGGAAGCCCAGATGGTTCAGATAACACCCAAAGAGAGGCAAACTCGGCAGGAATGTTTCTTAAAAACTTCAACCCAGAGCTCAGTATGTATTGTACAGCTTAAGACAATGTTTTTTATCTTAATATCAGTGCCACTGAGTATCTGGTCAAGGGTAAGTCCATCGGAATGAGACTCTAAAAGCTTCTGTAACAATCTGAGATTGCCTGTGAATACACTAACCAAATCTCCAACCACAGCTCCAATTTAAATACAATGACTAAATATGCAGTTTTATTCTTTTTCCACCCACCTTGCTAATGAATTTCTACTGAATTAAAAGCAGAGCCTTTCTGACATATTAACCAGCTAGCTTATCAACACTAAAACGAGAACAGTTCAGGTTTGCACGGTGATTTCCACTGTACCCGTCCTGCCACAAGGGGAGTTTCCAGCATATGAGTTTAATATAGAATTCCCTATGGAATAGTAGTGACTGAGGAGGTGTGCGCATGTGCAGAGACAGATGTGTCTGTGTACCACATAAACCGTACATGTACATTGCTATGCACATATATGCGGTTGTATATTTTGTTGCTATTTCAGGTTTTAGACCCCCCCCTTGTTTCATTTCAATTCTCTGAGCATTTACACCATACAATCATCTTTTAAAATGTCAATGTACAGAAGATTATGTGCTAAAGAGAAAGAGGGAGGAGAGGGAAGAGAAGGTGACATTATATTACGCAACAAGAGCCAATTAAAAGGCTCTCTGTACATAAACAGTGCTTTATAAAAAGGAAGATTATGCCAAGTTTGCCAAGTTTCCATGTTCAGGTTGAAAGAAATTTGTCAGATGCCTGCTCCCTCAATTATAAGCAAACTCCTCTTTCCTCCACCAAAACTAATATATATATATGCATATATGTATATATATATTAATCTTGTGGTCCAGAAAAGCACTCCATGAATCAAAGCAGCCGAGTTAGCGTTTAACTGGGCCCACCTGGGCAGCTGGCTCACCGAGGCACCGTGCCTGCAAGATGCAGAGGTGAGCTGTGCTGAGGGTTCAGTTCCTTCTGCTCATGGGTGTCAGAGAGAATGGAGTTCTCCAGCCTGGGTGAAGTCACTCAGTGGATACTTAACGAGCATACAAGGCAGAGTCCACACATCAGAGCATTTCTAAAACCAGGCAAGTCCTCATACACTCACACATGTCAGTCTGGAGGAAGTCATCAGTGAGGGAGAGGAAATAGGTAAAAATGTTCATAGGATGACAGCCAACAGCAACCAGAAAAAGTAACATCCCAAGGCTCAATATACAGTGAACTAAAACTTACAAATGAGCTGTGAGACACTAGACAGGGACACCTTACTCTGTCCTCAGCATGGCAGTTGCACCTCCCTTTCCCCTGCCACACCAGCCTGCAGCATTACAGGAGCCTGCTGTAGTCATAGGACAGCTTTGCAAAGAGACCGTCAAAAGCAGGGGTTCTTCCTCCCATGTTTTCAAAGTAAAACCCCTGGAATTAATACCAGATTCCATTACTCAAACTCAGTTACGTGTGCTTTCAGTCCCAGTGAGCTCTGCAGGCACTGGGAGGTTCAAAGGGAAAGCTTCTAACATGGAACAGGAGAGGCACAAAAGGTACCAAATGCTGAACCTCCAAGAGAAGGGACCGTACTTACAAGAGTGCGCTCAAAGGCAGCTCCACATCATGGCGCTCTACACTCTACCCAGCTTACAGGGGAGAGCAGAGTCAGCCCTGTGAGACTGCTACGAAGATAGCTCTGAGCCAATGCTACATTTCCCGTGAACAGTGGGAGACATGAGAAAATGGCCATAATGCCACCCCACAGTTTAAAGACTTTGTATGGACACTGATTTCAAATGCCAGGGGTAAAGACGGAGGCAAGAGAGAGGAAGAAAGCTGTGGAGCTGATACTGGTATGCAGATGTATTCTTTGACAAGGTGGTTCCTGTTGGTAGGGGTGAGGTCTGTAGGAGGTCAGTTTAGAGGAGCTCTTACTTATGCCTGTAAACAAGGAAAGGACTTCAGTTTCTATTGCTTCCTTTCTAGAGAGCGCAAAGTTGCTTGCAAGACCCCTTTTTTGTCCTACAGTTCTAAAGGGAGGCACAGCTATCTGGTGGTGAGTACAGGCTGACTGCTGCCATCCTGTCTGTTCAGACCAACTTCTTAACCCCAAATGATGATGCCAGTCTTTCAAGCAGGAAGAGGAAAAACTATGCACCTAGCCAAGTTTGAACAGATCCTCTGCTTTTTAACCTCATTTGGTTCTCACTATGGAGCTCTGGAGTGGTGGTTCTGTTGAGATGGCTTTCAACTCTGTCTTCTTATTGCCCAACAGCAAAAAAACCCAGTGCAGCAAAAGGGCTAGTGCAGAAGGAGAGACGGTGATGCTGTGAGGTGATCCCCATGCTTCCCATTGCTTCTAATACACTTTAACGTACCTCATGCATTTCTGATTTCCTAACTAAAATCTGTTGCCCAAAGAGGCCAAATGCTGAACTGCAAGCACGCATTTTCCTGTGGTTCAGTGCATCTGGACTGGCTCAAGTCAGTTAAACGGCAAAGAGGCCATCTCCAGGGGAAAGGAGCTGGAGTCTGGCTGGGAGTTCTCTCTGCAGGTTTTTACTTGTCTCTGCTCTCAGAAGGCAAAGGCTGTTCGTGCCCCGGAGAGGAACTGCTGGTTTTACTTTGGAACCAGCCCTCGGGACTGTGGGTAGAGCTGAGAACTATGGGTGCCTGCTGAAGAGGATCCCCCTGATTTCCTTCCAGTTTTAGGCCTGAAGAAGTAAAAATGAAAAAATAAACAAAAAACCCCAACAATGTCACCTGCTAGTCATCAAAATTATTCTTCCAAAAGCTGAACTTCTTTTACTGGTTTTATTCTCTAATCAGTCTCAGCTTTCTCTTCTGTCCTATGTTCCTTTCCCTCTCTCTCTGCTTTACAGCCAAGCTCGCCTTAACTTTATCGACGAGAAGCGCTGACAAATAGCAACTGTACTCGTACCTTTACTGTTGGCTAGTCTGCTTATTAAAGTCCAACTCACCTGGGTTTTGATTTTTTATTTGAAGTGCTCTCGAAGGTTGAAGCATCCACCTGTATCTCATCTTCATCCTGCAGAGCTGCTTCTAGAGCTGCCTGAACTTTGGGAGCAATGGCTGGACCTTCATAGTCTCTTGTTGTTCGGCTGGGCATGTCAAGTTCCAGTAATACGATGTTCTCTGCCTGAGACAGTGAAAGCAGAATCAAAGCCTGCACACTTTCATACAAATTGTTTCTTTTCCCTCCAAAAGCTTATTCTGAAGTACTTAATAAATGTATGCAGCATACTGTAAAAATTTACATCCCTTTGAAAAACTAAAAATCCTCTGAAATTCACATTCCCCTGATCAGGAGAGTGAACACATGAAAGTTGTAACCGCATCTGGGCTTACCCTGTACCGGGCCTCTGGACGAATCATCATGGATGTCCTGGCGTGTTGGCTCAGTGGCCTTTTGTATCCTACAGCAGACACTGGTCTTTTCATCATCTGCTGGTTACTAGAGAAAAATGGATACTCACGTCTATTACACACCAAACCCAAAGATTCCTCTTAGAGTTTATAAGCTAAAACATCTGCAAATTCCACACAGAAATATGTTTCAAGAGAGCAGAAACTACCTAGGCTGCATTTGCAGGAACAGGTCCCTACAGTCAGTGAGAAGAAGATAAGATAGTTACCCTGTGTCACCTGTTCCCTGCACAAAGGGGAGGATTTCTACGTATTTCTACTATACAGACGGCAGATGCACTCAGCTGCACCTGACTTTCTAAATTAGCTGTAAAGAACTTTCTGTGTAGAGAGGCAGGATCAAGCCACATCTCTCATAGTAATAATTATTTTTGAGAGCTCCCTTATCTAAACCAGGAAAGAAATATGATAGGAATTTACTGCTTATTTTAATGGTGAATGCACTAGTACTTATATTTTACATGTAATTATTGGGCTCATCTAGAAGAAAAATCCTAATATTCCAAGAATTTTCCTAACTGTACATTCCTACTTTATTCAATCTACCAAGAGGAATATTTTTTTTTATTTTATTGTGCAGCAAGAAGCTACAAACTATCTAGAGGGCCAATTTAAATCCCCAGTTCAATCCCTCTTTTGGGGTACCTTGTTCTTGACAGCTAGAGGGTTTTCTGTGACCTATAATTCCATCCCAGGAAAAGATTAGAAGTACACTCACTCCAGACGGGTTATGGGATGCAGTTTCCACTGGTCTTCCTCTTCATCAAAGAATGATCGGTTCATGATCTTATTCTTTTCTTCCAAGGGAATAAAATTTTCGATGATCAGGTGCCTACATGCAACCACAAAAATGGGAAATACACAAGAAACATAATTAGCAGATGACTTTCTCCACTTCTCCTCTCCCACTGACTTAATACACCCCTGGAAAAAGAGGAATGTTTTAGTTTTATCCTGTTTAAATCTTATCCCACAAGCATGTGCAATGCAGTCCTTCCACTCCCCACCCAAATAAACCATTTCTGTTACAGATAGTAGCAGGCAATGAAGCGATGGGACTTACTTTAGCTTTAGTTCCCTGGTAAGTTCATTCTGGGTCTGTTCCAGTTCCTGGCGTTCCTTGATGTGCTCTTCTTGGAGATCATGGATCTCTGCCTTCACAGCTTGCAGCTTGGAAAATAACTGAAACGGACAACAAGAGCCAAAGTCATAACTTGCCAATATTCCTCTCACTTTCACATGCAAGTTGATTTAATTCCTAACCCATTAGACATGAAATCATTTTCTTTTTACCTTTTTGAGTTTTTTGGTCTTTATGTCCACCTCTTGCTGAAGTGAACTATAGGTCTCCTTCAGCTCTAGTGTTTCCTCATCTCGACTTTCCATCTGTTGCTGGATTTCTCGTTCCCGACGTTTCTGAAGAAGGCGACATACAATATTAAAGACCACAATTACATTGCTACCTCCAGGCTGACATACATGAAACCAACACTCAGGATGCTTTTACTTCCCTGGGCTCCAGGCCTTTTGCTTTAGCTTCTAGTTCTTCCTATCTCTTGCCTTAGAAATACCATCAAATGTCATGTTTAGATCCTTTTCTTCTTATCAATTCGTACTAGCCATTGCACTTAAAGAATCACCAACAGGAAATGCATAACAGGAAAAAAAAAACTTTTAGCACATAGTAAACATCCTTCCCTTGAGCTAGTGGCTGAACTGTCACTCTCTGAGGTCTTCCAATCATTTCTTCACTTACAGACAGCTCCAATCAAGATAGAACATAAATCTTTAACGTGAAAAGCTGGAAGAAAACTATTATAAACCTTCTTTACATATTTCATACAAGAAGAAATAGGACACCAGCCCTTCCCCCTTCTGTTGAGATTAATGATTGCCATTAAACCAATTTTAGGGTTAACCCTGGGAAAATTTTCATATACTTTCTCTTGATGCAATGTTTTATAAAAGTTCTGCAGCTAGGCTTTTTATACAAAATAACAATTGTTCTTCCTTGTACCTGTTCTGCAATTTCCTGTCGTTTCTGTTCCAAGATTTTCTGCTGTTCGTTTGTGTGATCCACAATATTTTTCCCTCCTACCAGAAGCTTGCTTTCCATTGCCTGAAAGGAAAAAGCAAGGTCTGAAGTTTCTCTCAGTGACCACCTAATCAGTCTTTTCCACAGAAGGCAACTTTCTCTTGTATGGATACAACTTCTTCAGCGCAGCTCCCTTATTTAACATTATCTTTCAAGTCAGCTGCTACAAGAATTACTATTTCTTAAAATTCCCATAAAACTGTGGGATTGGTGAAACTGTAACTTGCTTAGAATGCACATTGTTGCAATGCATGGCAAAGCTGCAGAACCAAAATGCCTGCTCTCGTGTAAGAGCTTGTTAATGATCTGTGGCAGAATAAAGCATTTTTTGTGCTACAGCTTGTGAAAGATGTATCATTTATTGTGCTGATTGCCTAAGAGCCTACAATATCAGCACATAAGAACAATGCAACAACTCATGAATATTGAAATATGTAATTAATAGTAGAAATTTCAACTTCTGTCCAGAAATAGTTTATTTTAAAATCTTCCAATCTAAACACAAATCACTATCATGGAAACTTCTTGTGAAATATCTTTCCAAATTGGGAAAGCCTCTATTTTCCCCACAGCCTAAATAAATTGCTGTCAAAAAGTATGACAAGGAAAAATTCTACCTTAATTTTAGCACTCAACATTTCTGTTGCTTCCTTCTCTCGCCTCAGGTCCTCCATTTTCTTCTCCTTCTCTTTCAGCAGTCTCATCTTTTCTTCTGCTACCAAGCTGTGATCCTCAACTATAGCTTTCTTCTCAATCTCCAGCTTTTCTTGCTGCTCCCTCCAATAGTCATCTTTGTCATCTCCTTCATCCTCACCCTCCTCAGTGTCCTCCTCCTCTTCCCCACCATCTCTCCTCCTTTCCCTCCTCTTTCTTTTGCCAATAGACCGTTTTTCCAACTGTGCCTTGAGTCGAGCAATCTCTTCCTGGAATTCTCGTAGCAGAGCATCCTTAGGATCCTCATTCACTCGTGGCTTGTTCTTGATGTTTTTGGCACGATTGGCGTATCTCAGTGTCGTGAGAGTCTCCTCTACGTTGTAAGAGGCAGGGCCTATATTGGCCACCATCACAGTTTTGGCATTGCCACCTAATGAGTCTTGGAGTAACCTAGTCAGCTTTGAGTCCCGGTATGGAATGTGTGTGCTTTTGCCATCTACTAGGGCAGAGATAACATTGCCCAAAGCTGAAAGAGAGAGATTGATTTTAGTGGCTTCCTTTAACCTTTCCCCCTGTGCTCCAGTCTTAGCTTGCCTCTCGCTGCCTGCAAGGTCTACCAGGTTGAGTTTCCCAACACGGATGTGATTCTCTCCATCAAGTCCCAACTCACTGCATTCGATAGTGATCACAAAAATGGCATGAGATCGAGAGCTGTGTTCATTCATGTTGGTGGCACCTACAGAGCGATTTTGGTTTCCCACATTCATGACGTGCTCTATCTCTTTGACGCTTTTTGTAACAAAGGAGGACAAATCCTTAACATATACACCTGTATCTGGTCTCTCCTTTAACTCCAGCCGCTTGGACTGATCCTTTGATAACAAGTCTCTGATTTCTTCTTGGTATATTTCCAAATAAGATGCTCTAACTAGGTATTGCTGATTTTGAGATCTAGAAATGTGGGTGAAGATGTGATCGAATGAGTTGGGGATGACCCCTCTTTTCTCAGGATCACCACGCACCCCTTCCATCGTATATGTCTTCCCTGTCCCAGTCTGCCCATAGGCAAAGATTGTCCCATTAAACCCTTGCAGAACAGAGTCCACAAGAGGTCTGAAGGTCTCATCGTAGAGTTCAACCTGTTTGGAATTCCAGTCATACACAGCATCAAAGGTGAAAGTTTTAGGCAGTTCGTGAGATGTCCCCCGTGGATTCTTCACTGAGACCTGCCCTAACTTGACATCCACATTAACAACTTTCTCATACGAAGCTGTCTTCTCTTTGCTATTCATTGGCCGGCATCGTACCACCACCCTAACAGACTCAGAGCTCTTTAACTTAGACATGACAGCAGGTCTGTGGCTGGTGTGATCTGATCAATGGATGATCCCGTGCTAGAAACCTAAACCAGAAACAGAGGAGGAATATGTGAGGCACTTTTCTGCAGGTGACAATTTTTCATAAAGCCAAAGATATATTCAAGCACCATTTCACATTCAGTAAGTTGCAATGGATTTTGAAGAATGAAAATAATGTACAACACGAAAACTTTAAAAAGGCCTGAATTGAGACAGTGTTATTTTACCAAACTTGTCCATCAAACAGTATCATTTCTACAAGCTCTGCTGCAATAAATCTTCATCAAATTACATCTTTACAGTTGGAAGAGATCCTTTTTTTGACCCTTAAAAGTAACCATAATGCTTTTAAAACTATTTATAAAAATAATGTAACACTTTGCCACTGAATCCTGTTGCATTCAGGCTTTTTATTTTAACTCTCATACTTTGAAAATCCAGTACAGGCTTGCTCTCTCCATATCGCTCAGGCTCTTGAAAGGGAATCAGTCGGGTGCTTTGATTAAGTGCTTCACCTACCTACCAAAATTCAAGAGAGATTGTAAATTATAAATACAGTATTTTCAGAGTTGCCTCTTCTTACACCTCCTATGTATTGACAAAACCGTCTCATTTTTATCAGACATTTATGTTACATTCCCCTCACATGTGATGTGTCATCAGGACTATTCTGCCACAAAAGGTTTAAAACTTATGCCTGGCTTTTCTTAAATGACAGCAGTTCTCTGGAATGCTGCCCAAATGTTTTTTTCCTCTCGCGTGTTACACTTTTAAAGTCACTTTCTAGAATCCTCCTTACAGAATAATATCTCTTTAATTGGGCTGCAGAAGCTGCCAGGATTCAAGATAAAATCATTAAATAGTTTGTCCATTTCCAGGCATCACATCCCCTGAATATTCTGCATTTCCACACTTGGGAAAACTGATCTTACCTTTCCTTTTTGTCAAGAATCAAGTGAAAATAATTGTTACAGAAAAGATATCACCCAATCTTGCAATCTAGCTCACTACAAAGGAAATCATTAAAGCAGCCAAACGTAGCAGTCTTCCAACGCTTGCAAATATGGTGAAACAATCCACCAGTGAGGTGGGCTCTGAAATCAGTGGACAGCGAAGAGGAATATTTCCACCACCCAGCTGCAGTGAGATGAGGTCACATCCCAACATTCAAAGTCACCTCTGGTCCTGTGCTCGCCCTGGGGGACACCCAGGCAAAGGGCAGCTGCTCCCCCCAGTGTCGATGGCCGCTCTTGGAATGCCCGTGGCCCCACAATTCCTCATCTTTCTGTTCCACTTACAAACTGCCCAGTCAATGTTGATCTTGCATTCGTATTTTTTGCACAAGTATCGTCAGCACACTTAAAAGAGAGCAGCATTCCCCGCTCGTATTCAGCGGGGAGCAGAAGGGGAAGTTATAAAGGTGGAGTAATCTACATTATGTCTCGTCTAATGCTCAAGCAACCAGAGGACATCAGGGTGTGAACTGGACACCTGCCAGGATTTGCCCTTCTCAGGCTTTTGAAGGTGAGTGTAAGCTCTTTTCGCATCACTTCTTATAAAAATTTCATAAAGCACTCAGTCCTTTGAGGTCACCCTCCTCTTTCTGTAATGTGATTGCCTCCTGTGAAAGGATCCTGCAAACTAGCATTAGTGTCTTCCTCAGCTAGAACTTGCACATCTGCTTTTATGGGGAAACTGAACACAAACGCGCTTGCTTGAGATATTTCAAGCACAACTCTTCACGGAGATCTATGCTCTTATTTTTTCTTTTGGCATTATACTTTTATCAGGATTTCCCATAAAAGCCAGCTCTGCCCAAGCACACTAACCTACTGAAATACACTCCACGCTCCTGCTCTGGTCTTCTACCTGAATTAGGTTGACAAGATTCAGCATCAGTCTAAACTCATGTTGCATAAACCCAGTTCACAGATCTGAGTCCTTTGTGACTCTGGGTAGAGAGGAAGAAACATGCTGTTGCATCCACCAGTCAGTAGCTCTATGAGCTGCCACTTAAAACAGAACAAAAAGACTGTGTTACTGCTAAAGTGACAGCCTTACACAGAAGATCTAAACGGCCCAGCTTGTGGAATTCAGTGTGATTTCTAATAGGCTTTTTTAAAAAAAAGTATCTTTCAGGAAGAGCTCTGAGATTCTTCTGCCAATTGGAATCAAATGTAAAACTAATATACACTGGAAACCCCAGGTAGCGCTGGCACACATTCAGTCTGGCCTCCTCAGGATGTTCCCACCGTTCCACTACCAGCTGGACCTGTGGCAACCCATTGATTTTATCTAATTGTTTTTTACTCAATAATTGCATGTCTCAGGAGAGCTTCTCAAACAAGGTGACAGAGAGCTTCAGAGCAGAGCTAAAGGACTGAGAAAGGAAGAAGAACATTTCTAGCCCAATATCCCAACTGTCAATCTGCACTACAAAGAACACCACAAAAGCAACAAATAAACATTCAAGAATTGTACAGAAACCTCAATATGGCCTTTGGAATTTCCTTGGTTTTGTGAGGAGAAACTCCTTGCTCCTCGCTATTCCCATGAAAGCCCGTGGTAGCTACCAGGAGGAAGATGAGGAACATCCATTGAATTCACCAAACCGGACACATCATCCAGAAGAAGCACTTTACAACCTGCATAGTGAATTCAAACTACTACAGGAATTTTGGATCGCTACCAAATAAAAACATTTCCCTCCTAACTGACAATTCCAAATAAAGATGATCTTACTGCCTGACCCAGAAGGAATATGTATTCTAGAATACCAACAGAGAAAGAATATGTGAAATGGGGACAAGCCTCGCAGAAACATAAAAAGCAACACTCCTAATCATCATGAGTAGTTGTATATACAAATACACACTTCTTCCATACTTTCCTGAGGTATTCCTATAATTCAAATTCAGAAGACATTTTTTTTCAAACAAGCTCACATAACAACTGCTGCTTCATTTATCTGTATTATTATAGTGAATGTTCACATTGGCAGATACTCAAATTAGGCATGAAACCTGAAAAGCAAAGCACTGATTTATTCGATACAATTAATATCCAAAATACTATTTTGATGAGCAGTGCTGCTTTGTATGCAATGCTGGCTCACAATAAATGATCAGAATTAAGAGAAACTTATGATAAACTGTTTTTTACAAGAGCATATATTTCTGTCCACAGGCTCACCTGGAAGTTAAAAGTGAAATACCCAGCACATTCCCTCTGCGACAGCTTTGGCAGAGATTTACGATGAACAAAAACTATGTTGCATATTTGCTGTTCCTCTGGGCATATCTCATCCACATGAGCTTGACAATCTTTTGACACCTTTCCCCATTTCACTCGCGAGTCTCTTTTTATAGTCACAGATAAATTATTTTATCCCTGATTAGGGCTATTTTCACAACAATCTATCACAAATCATCACCAATTATTTTGGTTACTGCTGTGAAGTTTACTGGAAGCATAACAAATGATGTTTCTCCTCAGACTTACCCAAGTGCATAACAAAACCAATTAGTTGGCAATGTTTGTATTCCCCAGAAACTCCACAACAACATTTGAGCTGCCTGGAGCAGCCGGACAGTGATGGCCAGAAGACCTGGGAAGGCGTCGTGCCACCCACTCTCCTGCCATGGGGAGGGGGCTTTGTTCTTGAAATTAGTTCAGCCTGAAGCAACGTGGGCCATGTCCCTAAGAGTCAAAGTCAAGGTTGAGATAAAGGCGTTTGAAGATGTGCTTCAGATGACAAAGAGGGGATAGTGGGCAGAAATCCAAGCATTTTTGTTTACTTCAGTCAACATAAGGTTGTGCCAGAAAAAATAAGCAATGACACAACCTGAAGGTAAGCTAAGGTAACCACTACTCCTCAAAAACTTTCAGGAGTCAGGACAGGAGAGCTCTGCCAGCCGTACCCCAGGATCATTGCGCTCTTACTGGGCACCATCACTTATTCAATCTGCCTCTGCCAGGCTGAAGTCCCGAGGCCTCTCGGTTCCCGGCTTAAGTTTAAAGATTTCAGGAAGATTTTCTTGGTATACCGGCTAAACTCTTCCCTCACATCTCTCTGCACATCCCCCAGGTACCACTTAAAAAATTCAATCACTTTCTCGCAGTTTAAATCTTTCAGGTATTTGGGGGTTCATAATGTTATGGGTTAATTACTTGTGTCTTTTACTCCTTCATAAGCCACTTCTTCTGTTGCTATTCTCCTCAAACCTCCCTGACGAACGCACCGCGGACTGAACCAGACAACCCCAGTGCCACTGGTGGAGCTGGGCCAGTGTGTGCCAGCTCTGCTGCAGCGTGTCCTCTGCTGCCGGGGCCCCGATTTCACTTAGTGTCGCGGTCACCTCCATCTGCTTCAGCACGGCGCCCCACCGGTGTCCACCCCCCCCTACCCCTCCGGGGGAGGCGGCGGGTACGGGACCCCCGCTCCAACTGAGACTCCGAGCATCACCCGCCGCCCTGGCAGCCGTGACACCGGGTGCAGCAGGGATGGGGGCCCGGGGGCACCCGGAGACCCAGATCGAAGGACGGGGGGAGCGGGCCGTGCCGGAGGAGGGGATCAGGGACGGGGGGGAACACCCGCCCGCGGCCTCACCACCGGCAGCCTGGCAGCGGGCATGGCCTGCCGCTCCCGGCCGACACCCCCGCAGGCGAGGCCGTGCCCACGCGTGCAAACGGAGAGGAGGCCACACGGGCAACGGGTGTCCCGGGCTGTCACTCCCGCGCGGCACCGGGGGAGCGGGGTCGGCCCTCGGGTGAGGGTGTGACAGCCCGGGGCGGGTCGCCGCCTCACAGCCGGGGGTGTCGGGGCGGCAGCGGGGCCCACACACCCGCGGGCCGGGTCGGGCCAGGCCGGACTCACCTGCGCCGTCACCATGGAGCCGCGCGGCCGCCTCCTCCCGCGGCACCGGAAGCGGCGGGGGCCCCGCCCATGACGTACTTCCTTGGCAACGCGCGCGCCCGCCCCCAAGCCGCCACTTCCTTAACGACCGGCCCCGCCGCCGGGGCCCGGATGGAGCCGTGACAAAGGGGCCGCCGCCCCCTCCTCAGCCCCCGCCGCACCGGGGGCACCGCGAGGCGTGGAGGCGGCGCCGGCCCCAGCCAGGTCGCACCTCGCCCTTCACAAACCCCAAAAGTGGCATTTTTTGCCCCAGCCGGGGAGGGCTGTACTGCCACTCCGCCAACCCCGGGCCGGGGAAGGCAGCCACCTCACGGGGGGCTCAGCCGGGAATACAGTGACAGAGGAAGGAATACTGGTGCAATACAAATGAATATAAAATCAGGGTTTTATTATTACAAAAAAATACTTAAAAAAACCAAGCAAAACCCCAAACATTTTCTTTTAATATACCGTCTTCCCTTGCTCTGCAGTGAGACAAGGCAGCCCTGATGGCATCATCCAACATCACTAGCAAGGAGCTCCCCCAGGATGCGGCTAGAGGCCCCAAAACCACCAAACCCCACACATTTCTGGAAGCCAGCACTGAGGAAACAACAGACAAGTCTTTGCCATCCTGGCACTTCAGGTACTGTCTCATTTAGCTCACTCCCTTGAGCCTTCAAATACCTTCAAAGCTCAGCAACATTTCCGAGGAGGAACACCCCCACCCCCCAAAAAGACATTTAGAGTTAAACACTGGTAACTGCTCAGAGACAGCAGCATTTAGACTGTAGTAGTGCACTGGAGGCAGCCAGCCCTGGTACCACAGGCCCACCTCAGGGGCATTTTTTTAAAAAGGAACAGTAGGTTCTGTATGCAGACTTTGGAGGGAAAAAAAAATAAAATAAAATCACAGGACTAGCAGAAGGCATTGGTCAAGTCCCACCACACCAGGATTATTGGTGTTACCAGCACTAAACTGCACTGGGCCAAATTAAGGAGTTTTGGGCTGCGTTTCACCATCAGCGAACACTCTCCACAGTTATCTCCACTAGGAACTACCCCCACAGACAGAGGTCTGTTGTCAGAGGGGTTATTTCACAAAGTACAAAAACAGACAAAAAAATTAACAAAATAGACAAAGAAACCATTAAAATAGACCTAGGTATGATGTACACCAACTCCACTATGGCTACTTTAAAAGTCTTAGCTCAAAACCAGTTTCATTTCTACCACAGACCTCCACCTGACATCAACAGCTACAAAGCTACAAGCCCTAGATCTCCAACTCTCGACTGGCTATGAAAGATCTCTTGCATGTGGCCCTGCAAATGCCTTCTCCCCAGTTCCACACAAAGACAGGCTGAAGAGGCAGCTGCCACACTATAACATGCCCCTGCTGTGCTTCAATAGCACTGCTAAAGAGATTCAGGTGCCCCAGAGCTCTGCTGCAAAGCAGATATGAAATCTCTTGACAGGGGCATGGAAACTGAGGCACTGAGGTGACATGGCTCTAGTAAGGCAACAGTGGTACTCGATAAAACCCAGATCTTCAAATTTTTTGTCCTGAGCTTTATCTTGCACTCCTCAGGGAATGTGATATTCCTGACAATACTTTGCACTTAAAAAGAACTTATGGTCAGTTTTGGAGAAGAAGCTTCACAACATCTCCAGGTAAAATTTAAGATTTAACGGAATAGAAAAAATGGAAAAAGAGGAAATCTGAGCAGCTGCTTCATCGTGATTGCTGGCAAACCCAAATAGTGAGAATGGAGAACTATATAAACTACATCTTAAAAACTATATATAGTTTATAGTTTCCTATAAACTACATGATTTAAAATTACTTTTCTGTGTGACCTCATGCTGGAAATACAGGAAAAGTCAGACAGAACAGTCTGTGAGGAATATCACAGGCTGAAGCAGCTCTGCAGGCAGCAGAACACTGTTAGCACCAAGTGGTCCCTCAGCAAGGTACCAAGCTCAGAGTCCTGAGAACTATGGAGCTTGTTCCTCTTTTGGTCAGAATTCATCCCGTAATCTTGGTGGGTGGTCCATGCCAAAAAACGAAGAGGGTTTTCCATGCACGTCACGCTCTCTTTTCACAAAGGCAGTAAATGAAGAGACACAGTTCCCGATAAAATGATCAGACTGGCCAAGAACATACAAATCAATCTGAGGCACTTCTGGCTGCAAACTAACAACCTTGACCTGCAGGGAAACAAGGAAAGAAAATTAATCCAGTCATCTATTATTACAATCCAAGTGCCTTGGCATAATATTAGAAATGGAAATAGACGACAAAAAGAGTGGATTCTGTCTTAAGTCGCGCTATAACTCATTTATGAATAGATAAATGTCAAAACATTTTTGAAAATCACTCAGGTTTATTTAATTGAAGTATTTTTCAAGAAAAAACTTACTAACGTGGGATAACACTCTTCAACCTCTAGGAAAGGAAGAGTTTTACAGTATAATTTTTATTGCTATGATAAAAATTTACTTTGAAATGCCAATATTTGTCTGTGAATAACATATTACACAACTGCCTGCCTGCTGTCTGTGGCAGCAATGGGCCAGAATCCAAGGAAAGTTTTTATTAAAGCACTCTTGCCAGAATGGGTTCCTGAAAGACCTACCTTTCCTTGGAAGAACTGCTGGATTTCTGTCGTGTAGGGCTCAGAATCGGTAGCAATATAAACAGATTTAGCTTCTGTTTTTTTCACCCAGAGCTTGAGAGCACGCTTGATCTCTTTGAGGTCCGGCAGGCACATGTCCATGGTAAGAGGGACTGCAGCGCTTCGGTCATAGCCCACACACTGAGGGGAAGCCATGAAGTGTGGCCCAGCCGTCCCGTCCTTTAACATATTGCAAGCATTTTTCTATTGGAAGAAGAAAAAGAGAAAATATCCTGTTTGAATGGAAAGTGTGAGAAAACACTACCATGTCCCCCACCTCTGCCAGCAGCATTACAGCCTGTTTGAAAGATGAATCCCAGCAGCATTTTTTAACACACTGAGTCATCACATGCCAGCGGGGTTCAGGCTGCCACCACAGAAGCACAGCTCCTCTTTGGGCAGCTTCTTCCACAGGCGTTAGCCACCAGCCTATAGCAACTGCACGGGCTACAGCAACCAGCCTCACACAGGAACCATACCCAGTCTGAGCCGATCCTCAGGTGAATTCCTACGTAGGGCCTGACCAGCAGAGAATTAATATAGGCTTCTCCTTTCTTCACCATTTCATCAGACCACACCATATACTTCTGGAGAGGCCGGTGCTCCTCCAAGACTGGAAACTGGGCTGGAGCTCCAGGTAAGGCAAGTACAGGGTGCTCAGATGGTGAAAACCTACAGAAAAAAACCTCAGCAGACTGAAACACGGCACAAGCTTGCATGCTTCGTCTTGCAAAGACTACTGTGAAGTGAATTTCGTGAAGGTTAGGATGGAAAGTAATGCTGAAACACGCAGCATCTATTGCTCCAAATTTACCCAAGAGGAATCCTAACCATTTAGCCATATAAACAGAACACTGAAGCAAAAGTCAGGTACTGCATTTTACCTCAGACAAACGAATTAGTATTATTATAACACACAAAAGATAAAAATCTTACACACATAGCCATGAGCTACCAAGCAATGAGAACTTACGCTTTCATCCCAGACTAGAGCAATTCTGTCACTTAAACTTACTGACTAAAGTAGCTCTGAAAACGAGGTAACCAGCAAAATATAGTTTATGATTAGCAACTGAGAATGAAATTGTTTTTTTAAGAATAAATACATATATAATCAATAAATACTGCAACTAAATATTACTGACTCAGAAATCTGACTGACTCAGCCTAACAGAGTTCACACTTAACACTGCCCACAGGAAGAGCACGCTCAGCAAATATTTAATGGAAAAAGCATTAAGATTTTTAATTATATTGTTAACTAACCATTTCATTTTCTCCCCCAAACTGCAAAGGCTTTACACAGTGACTCACACAACTGTTTTCATGAGTTACTCTAAATGCCTACAGTGGTATGCCAGTGCTTTTCCATCTTCTTGCTACCTTTGGATCCAATGGTCCTTGTATGCAGAACTGAAGGAAATTCCCTTGAAGAGCTCAGACTTATCAAAATTCACTTGGAACTGATCCCAGAAGGGACCAAATGGATTTCCATCCTGCAAAGGAAAGAGAAGTGTTCATTCAGCGCACAGGCAGAGCCTGAAAGGCAGAGTTAGCAAGGCCCTGGGGTGCAGAGTCAGAGTTTTTCTGTTATAGGAGGAAAGCACCAAATACAACAGCCTGGTTTTCGCATACCACCTCCACAGGAAAAAGAGTGAAACACATTAAAGAAAGTTAACTGAGAACTAAAGCATAGGCTGTCTTAAATGAAGAACACCACCACAGCTCTCTAACTTGTATTTAAAAGAGGATGCTTTAAAACCAGGAGGACAACTGTACCACAGATGCGAAATGGGCAGAGACTAGTAAGCTTTGTTGCTACAGATCTCCTCCCCTTACAGTGACAATCAAATCTGAAGCAATACAACCTTACACAAACCATCTTCCTGAACCCCAAGGATCTGCTGACAAAGAAAAGCATGAAAAGCCAGTGAAGGGTCTTGAGCACAAGTCCTACAAAGAGCAGCTGAGAGAACTGGGGTTGTTTAGCCTGGAGAAAAGGAGGCCAAGGGGAGACCTTATCACTCTCTACAACTCCCTGAATGAGGTTGTAGCAAGGTGGGGATCAGTCTCTTCTCCCAAGTAACAGGTGATAGGACAAGAAGAAACAGCCTCAAGTTGCACTAGGGGAGGTTTAGATTGGATATTAGGAAAAATTTCTTCACCAAAAGTGTTGTCAAGCGTTGGAACAGGCTGCCCAGGGAAGTGGTGGAGTCACCATCCCTGGAAGCATTTAAAAGACATGTAGATGTGGTGCTGAGGGACATGGCTTAGTGGTAACTTGGCAGTGTTGGGTTAATGGTTGGACTCGATGATCTTAAAGGCCTTTTCCAACTTAAATGATTCTATGATGGCACAGCATGTGTGATAAGCTGTGAAAGGAATGCCACATTAACAGATTTGGGGTAGATAACTCCTAAGTTTGCAGCTCAATGGCCACCTGAACAAATCAGTCAATCTCTTTGGAACAGCAGCAAAATTAAACTCTGCCCACAGGGACACAGGAGGAACTCACCTTCATGGGACAAGTGCTTTTGTCAGCACTTCTCTGAGCCGCTGCTTCAAAGCAGTAAGCCACGCGCTTGCCAGGAGGCCAGTGAACAGGTGCCAGCTCCTCCATGAACTCCTCCAAGCTGATAACGCGGTGGTACTGCAGGAGCGGCTCCAGCCTGAAATGCTCCGTGTAGGGGACGTGCAACTGGAGAGGACAGGGACTGCCTCACACACAGAGCCTCGGGGCACCATGCCTCCCCCCGAGGCCCACACCTCACCCCACGGGGGAGGCCGCAACCCCGCCCGCCGCCCCCTCCCCGCCTGGCCCCCGGGGACTCACGTTGGTGTAGGGCGGGCGGTGGTGGCGGTACTCGATCCACGGCGGCACGGCCAGCGTCCGGTTGAGGGAGCGGGCGAAGGCCAGGGCTCCCAAGAAGTGTTCGGCCTGGTTCCCGAACCGGCCTGCAAGAGGGGGCGAGAGCGGGGCTCAGCCGGGGCCTGCACCGGGGGGCGCCGCCGGGGGCCCGCCGCGGCGGGAGGGCCTCACCCATGCAGGGACAGTAGAGCAGGTAACCGGCCGCATCCCAGGCGGGCCCCGCGCCGCCTCCCGCCGCCATCCCAACGAGAAGAAAGAGGACAAGGACCGGCGGCACCGCCATGGCGGCTGGGTGGAGGTCAACGAGAGGCGGCCCTATCCCGGCATGCCCCGGGGCCCGCCGGAACGGCCTGTCTAAGCGGGAAACGGCCACCATCGAGGCGGAAGCGGGAGAGCGACGTCACTCCCATAATGCCCCGCACAATGGGGCCGCCGGGGCCTGGGCCGGAGCCGCGCCTGGCAGGGCCCGGGGGAACGGGGTGAGTGCGGGGGGGGAGGTGGGGGGTGAAAAGGGGGGCGAGGGGCGGTGTCACGGCGGCCCCCTCCCCTCGGCGGCGGGGTCCCCTCAGGGGAGAGGGGGGGCGTGGGAGGAGGAGGAAGGATGGGGGGGGCGTAGGCCGGGCCCGCCTCTCCCCCTCCCTCCCTTCAGGGCTGCGCCATGGTAACGGGGGAGGGGGGGGGGCGGCACGTGTGTTCCCCCTGGCACCGGCCCTGCCTCATCTACGGACCCTTCCCTTGGGGGGGGGGGCGGGGCGGGCTCCCGTTCCCCGGAGCGGCAACTCCCCACCCCTCCCCGACAGCCCCCCCCCGACACCTCCACCGTTTGCAACCAGCACAGCTGCACTCTGTCCTGGGAACTTTGCAGCCACTTTGGGGCTGAGTGAGTTAAAAATTTGATTTTTTTTTAGCATAAATCAGTCATTCCCTAGCCGTGTCGGCGTTTGGGGCTTTCCCGGTGGTGCAGGGAAAGGGTTGGGGCTTTTAAAATCCCCTGTCTGTTGTCATGTCAGGGAAGTGGGTGGAAAAATCATACTCTGGCAGTGGTGTGTCTGGTTACATCCTATGGGAAAGGTGCAGCAGCTTTTCACTGGGCTTTGAAAATAAGTGCAAACTTTACGCAAAGTTCTTCCAAAATCTGTAAGTGATCAAGCGGGGCAAACTGATACTGAGGCTTGAACAGCTCAACTAGAAAAATGAGTCTGTTTGGATGTAAAAACCTACATATCTAGAAACAGCCAAAATCACTCACTGCAAGAAAATAATGGTTTTCATAGGGGAAATCAGGGAATCATAATGACATGTGAGTTGGTGTTTGTGACTGTAGGAAAACTTTAAAAAAAAAAAAAGGTCAATACAAGATGCTTAGGGAGGTGGGAGAGTGATTTTTACATCCAGGTGTGGCATTGACAAGGCTGGTACTGTGCATCTAGGTCTGGTATCCACTTTTCCTCCCTTATAATTAGTAAACCAATACTGGAAAATGGCAGAGAATGTAGAAAAGTCAAAAAGTGGTCTGAGGTCTGGAAGGAGAGCCTTGTGGTCAGGAGTTGGAGCTGGACTTGATTAGAACATCGTAAAGAAAAGTAAGGGGTGATTTTGTTATGCTCTGTGGGGGCTTTGAAAGACCAGCTCTAAGGGATGTTGCTGTAGCACTTTAAGGTGTTACCATCGTTGGTTGCTGTGTAGGAAAGTCAATAAATGGACGAGTGCACCCGTGCCCTGGCCGGGCTCGTGCCAGGCCTGACACTGCAGCTGGGATCGCTGCAGAAATTGGGTTTGAGGCACAACGCTAGGCTAAGGCTGAGTGCCCACCGTGGGTTCTAGTCTCTGCTTTCTGCTGCATAGCTGGTACCTTCTGCTTCAGCAAGTTTAAGCTTTAACAACTTAAAATAGCTTAGCAAACCTGGCTGGGGGAGGGAAAATTTAAAAAGAAGTTACTTTTCAGCTGGGTAAGTTCCTTCAGGCAGACCACCGTGCAGCTGTAAAACAGCCTGGCCAGTGCAGTGCAGAAGTGAGTGGTGAGGACTGAGGGGATGCAGGAGTTCTGGCAGTCCCTAGGCCAATTTCTCTGTCCCTGCAGAAAGAAAAGTGACAGTACTGGAGCAGCTCCTTAGCTAAGGCAGAGCAGGACTCAGCAGGTAAAAGCCAAGGGCAGCCAAACACAAATCAGACAAAAGAGATGCCCTTTAGAAAAGAGAAACCTCAGCACCACAATCCAGGGGCTGGTCAGGCAGCCTGCCAGGCCCCATGTCCCTGCCTCCCACTGCTGCTGCATACCCGCTCTAGCCAGATCAGCACAGCTTTGCTGTTGATCGGGTCAGAGAACTCATCCAGGCTCCTTTTTGTTTATTCTTGATTGTTTTTAACTTGGGCAGTTCCCTGATCTGGTTCCCAGCGTAGGCCACAAGGTTTTCCCTCCAGCTGAGGAATGGTGCTCTATCTAACAGGAGTGAGTTTGAGGGGCAGAAACTGCAGAAATGCTGTATCATTGAACCATACTTTGTGAAGGATTAAACAGTGGGGCAAATTGTCAAAGCAGGTGGCAGACTATCTCAGGGACTTTCTGTGAAGCCCAAGAGCATTTTTGTACTATGTACCAACTCAGACATACCTCATTGTTTTCTGTGCAGTGACAAGTGGCTGGAATCTCATACATAGCATGTGATCCATCAGCATATGTGAGCTCTTGTAGCTTGAACTTGCACAAACTTGATGACTGTAGTAATGAAATATTTCATATAAGTTGGCATCCAGTGGGAATCCAGTTCTCAGGTGGATCGTATTTTTTTCCAGCTGTGTTCAACCCACCAACCTCTTAACCTCTGTAGAACCATAGGAAGATTAGTCTTGTGATGGGAGTTTTCTGTAACTGACTTATCTGAGATTTCTGGAGCTGCATAGGCTAGACATATTTTTCCAGGACTAGTACAAAACTTTCTGAGATAACCAGGTTTTCCAGTCCTGGAACAAACTCCACAACGTACAAGATATTCTCTGAACAAATGTAGGTGAAGCGTTTCTACACAGTGGTGACTGTTTCTCTCTGGTGGCTACGGAGTTATAGTGAACAGGGAGCACATTGGAAACATTCTTTGGGGAACTGTTACTAAGAAAACTACTCGAGTTTTTTAAAAACGTAAATATCTAGATCAGGCAGAGAGTTTCCTAGTCAAGTATGAATTACGTTGTTAACCTTCCTCGGCTACTGTGTTTCACTGATACTATGCGAGACCCTCATCTTGGTTTTTCTTTCTTATTCCACATCTGTCAGAGTGACTTAGGACACACGTTTAGACTTAGAAACAGACCCAAATAGGTAGAGACCTTTTTCTTGCTAGACCCTTACAGTTTTAAAGGAAAGTTGATGAAATTTTACAATCAATTACAGAGATTACCATATCTTATCTCATTGGTATTTGGGCTTCTGCTCTGAAGGTGACAGTTTATGTGCCTTACTGTCAAAGACAGCGAAATTCAAACTCTGTCTTCTTTCAGATAGCTTTGAAACTGGCACAGATGGCTGAGCTTATTCAGAGGGAAAGAAGCAACTACGTGGCGAAAGTGGCAGAGACTCCCGTAACGTGTGCACAGCTCTGAAGCAGGAGGTAGAAAACACTTGTCTTTTGTGGCACACATCTTGTACAGAGGTGAAATATTCATGGTCTGAGACACCTACAAAGGAAGACTGCTCTGAACCACAGGAGTCCTGCACCCTGAGGAACAGGAGCATCCGTCCCATTACGCTGGGTTGTACCAAAGTGGTGCCTCAGTAGTTCTAGTCCTTTATTGTTCTGTCCTGCCCGAGTAGATTCAGCCTGCACAAAACTGAATTCTGTTCTTAATGGATGTTTCCAAACCTCATAGTGACACATTTTCTTGGAGTCGTCCCATTTCCCAGTGTTTTTCATCCTGAGGGAACCATTCACAGTATTGTGAGTGATGGAGCAGTTACAGTTATTGTTATTTCAGCTATTCATAACGTTCAGTAGTGCACTTTCTTAATGGGGGTTGGTTAGTTCCCTCGTAGTTGCACATCCTGCCCACAACTGGCACTCGTGTTGATGTGCAGGCAGGAAGTTCCTCCCTCTGAAGCAATCACGGAGTGAGAAAGAACTTGAGGGTTTGATGCTATTTTAAGAAGAATTTCTCAGGCAGCTAAATTCAGTGAAAGAGATCTTTTCTGAGGTTTTTATTTCAGCTAACCGTTTACCAGTTCAGGTGTCGGTAGAACCATATAAAAATGCAGTACTTTACCAACAAGACAAACACAGCTAAAGAACAACCCAAGAGAGGTTAATGTAGATTTTCATCAACATGAAAGCCAGCAGAGCATCCAGGAGGTATATTTTGTTGAACAGGAAACAGTTTGAGCTTCCATTATCAGTGGATGAGTGTGTAAAAGAAAAAAAAATATTAAAAATTGCTCATTATTGTAGAAAACTTGCTAATCCAGAGAGGCAGAATCTGCCCCAAAGTTAAAAAGAGACAATACAATGACTAATCACACCCTGAAGAGAAGCAGCACCTGTTGCCTTCCTGAAAAAGGTGTGATGTTGTTGATAATAGCAAGTTTTCTTCCCCAGCCCTATTGACCCATGTGTGGTAATTCAGGTTGGTTTCCTAGGAGATAGTCTTACTAGTGCACCAGGTTCGTAGCAGAGTGGATTAAAAAAAAAAAAAATAATTGCAAGAGAACCTTAGTTTCTCTGAGAAGCTCTAGAAGGGAATTCCATGTAAGCAAAGATGAAGAGCAAGTGAGAACAGGGTATGAAGAACATGAAAAAAAGGGATGAGAAGCAATCCACAAAACACACGGGGAAAGGTGAGGTATTTGGTGCTACAAAGAGACACCTATCTACAGTATTTCAGGAGACAATGCATGTAAGAGGTAACACTGGCTCTTAATAGTTGCAAAAACATTCAGAAAGAGTTTTAACATAATTTTTTTTGAGGTAACAGGGGTTAAGGGAGAAAAGAATTAAACATTCTGGAGATGGGAGTTTTCCATGTCTGTGAACACACAGATTCACATGATTATAAAGCTTGTTGAATGCTCACATGTGTTTATGTGCACAAGTGAAGGATGCAGTGCCTTAACACCAACGCTTCTGTGATTTCAGATGAAGATGTTTTGCTATTAAAGCAGTTTGGTCACAGAGGGCTCCAACAGAAAACAGCACCAGGACAACATCTCAGCGAGATGCCTGCAGGATCAAGTTCTGCTTGACATGGCCCTGTTCTACTAGACCTGCCATGACGGCATTTTTTCCTAGTGTTCCCAATTGGATTCAAGATGCAAAGCAGGAGGAGGAAGAGACAGGCTGGAAATTAGTCCCCAGACCAAGAGGTGAAGAGACCGAAAGTCAGGGAAAATGCCAATGTGAAATATCGGAGACCTCCTTCACTAATGTGGACAAGCTGAGAACTCACACGCTTTCTCATACTGAGCAGAGACCATACAACTGCCCTCAGCTGCACTGTGGCAAAGCCTTTGCTTCTAAGTACAAGCTATATAGGTAGGTAACTGCTGAACAGTGCTCCCCTACCAGAAGAGAGGGGAAAACCCCTCCATCATGTTTTTTGCTTGAATTTCTGAGAAGGTGGAGGAGGGGGAATGCCCATGTTACTTTGCAAAGCAGTTGAGTCCCAGACGTTACCATACTTGGCATCTCTTTAAGCACCTTCCAGAGAACCTCAGATAGTATTTTATCCTGAGCTCAAGCTGTTTTCTATTTTGCTAAGGAGGAAATTGAAGCAGAAAGTGAAGTTCATAGATTAAAAAAACAAAATGAAAAGCAAGAATAGCATTCACATTTCATAAGCCCTACCTCTAACTTTAATCACAGGATTATTTCTATGGCAGCTATTGTTCTAGCATGAAGTAAACTTCTTATTTATGTACTGAAATAGAGCAGAGAATACTTAAATGATATGATCGCGAGCAACTTGAAACTAGTTGAACCACAGCATCAGAGAGTGTAAGATATCAAGGTAAAGTCTGTCCACGATGGCTGTCAACAGACATTGCCACAGTCTGATGCCTCCAGATGAGATGAAGCCATCTCGCCAGCAGACAAGCATTTCTTGTCATAAACTACCCCCATTTGATAGCCTCAACAGACAGAACAGGAGCAAAGTAGATGACTGAAGTATACCTGTGCAGAGGTGGTGCGTTCTAGGGAGGACAGGCAACTGCTGACAATGGGCACTCTGTAACTGTTGCTTGAAACATTGTGCTTCTGTGCCTGGAGGGTCCCCGCTGTCCAGGCTGTCAGGGCAGCATCCTTTAGCGTGGTAAAATGCCACCTGGGATTTTTGTGGCATAAAGCGTAGAACACAAGGAAAATTTTGAAAAAGCACCGTGTGTTGTCTTAGGGATTGGGCACTACTCTAAACTTTCCTGCTTTTCTCCCAAAAGGCATATGGCCACGCACTCTGCTCAGAAGCCTCATCAGTGTATGTACTGTGAGAAGATGTTTCACCGGAAAGACCACCTTCGCAACCACCTCCAGACCCACGATCCCAACAAGGAGGCCCTCCACTGTCCTGAGTGTGGCAAGAACTACAACACGAAACTTGGCTTCAGGCGGCATCTGGCCATGCATGCAGCTGCCAGCGGTGATCTCAGCTGCAAGGTATGCCTCCAGACGTTTGAAAGTACCCAAGTCCTGCTGGAGCACCTCAAAGCTCATTCTAGGCGGGCTTCTGGTGGAGCAAAGGAAAAGAAGCATCCGTGCGATCACTGTGATAGGCGCTTCTACACCCGGAAAGATGTGCGGAGACACTTGGTAGTGCACACAGGGCGGAAGGACTTCTTGTGCCAGTACTGTGCTCAGAGGTTTGGGAGGAAAGATCATCTGACTAGGCACATGAAGAAAAGCCACTCTCAGGAACTGCTGAAGATTAAGACAGAACCAGTTGACATGCTGGGTCTCCTAAGCTGCAGCTCATCTGTCGCAGTGAAAGAAGAGCTGAGTCCCGTCCTGTGTATGGCATCCAGAGACATGATAGGTGGTAAGAGCTTCCCTGGCATGTTGCCTGTGGGCATGTACAGCACACATCTCCAAACCATGCCAAGCTCAGGGATGCCACATTCTTTGGTTCCTAATTCTCTTCCAATGGGAATGAGCTATCCTCTGGAGTCTTCTCCTATCTCCTCCCCACCGCAACCTCCTCCAAAGTATCAGCTTGGATCTACCTCATATTTGCCTGAGAAACTACCCAAAGTAGAGGTGGACAGCTTTTTGTCAGACTTCCCTGGCAGCCTGTCTCTCTCATCTGGTGAGCCTCAGTCCTCTTCGCCTCAGCCACCCCCCCTGGATGAGGCTTTGCTTTCCAAGAGCCCTGCTAATCTTTCAGAGGCTCTCTGTGCTGCTAACATGGACTTTTCTCATCTTCTTGGCTTCCTCCCCCTAAATCTTCCTCCTTGCAATCCACCTGTATCATCAGGGGGGTTGGTCATGGGCTACTCACAGGGGGAGACACAGCCACTGCTTACCACTTTGCAACATCAACCTCAAGAATCTCCCGGAGCTGGGGCCTCGCTGAACTTTGGCCCCCTTCATTCATTGCCCCCTGTCTTCACCTCCAGCTTGAGCACAACGACGCTGCCACGTTTCCACCAGGCATTCCAATAAGCTGAAAATAGCACTGGAGAACAGATCTTTCAGTCACCCTTTTGTGGAGAGCCTTAAAAACGCACAACTCTTACTTCCCTTTGGGGTGTGAAAGCTTTGCAAAGCTGTTTCAGACAGGAGGTTTCTGATCTCTGGAGGGAGCACTTGTAGACTGGAACAGCAGATATCCCTGTGCAAGTCCCAGTCCTGTACAGCAAAAATATTTCAGCTAATAGACTGGATATATTTTATCTAATTTTTAATCTGTGAATCAGGAGCCACGCTTAGCACTGACCTTCCCTGAGATCCTGGAGCTATGTTCCTCTTTGGGAAGGGACTGTCCCTGAGAAGGAGTTGAGACTCTTTCATCTTGGGCTAAACTTTTGAAGAGTCCAGCTTCCATTTCATGTTATCACACTGCAATTCTGGCAAAACAGCCAACACCTCCACATGGAGAAGGAGAAGTCAGGATACCTGCTCCATATGAAGCCAACAGGGAAGAGGCTGTCCTTCCCCACTACCTCTCATCCCATCACCTAATACAGCTTACTCCACCGAATACAGCTTACTCCACATCAGTGTTAAGCAACAAGACCGTTTACATAGTGAATTTAGTGACATCACCTCATTCTTCTTTGCGGAGCCGTTAGGTTAAACTCATTACAGTGAACATTGTTTACACAACACAAACCTGTTTCTGCCATTACAAAAATAGGAGGCACCAGAACACACTGGTTTTATATCTGGTGTAGCTAGAACACTGTTTACACAATGAAGTCAGGTTGCACTGATTTCTCTTCACTTACCATGTTCTTCCCCCATGGGGAAATACACTGCTTTTTGGACCACTTCAGTCTCTGCCACTGCAGGCAGAAGCTTCCCGCGTTCTCTCTCTGACTATCCACGTGTCAAGGGGATGGAGCAGCTCTCACAGCTTAGCGTGTTTTTGTGGTGTACAGATAGAGCCCACAGGCAAACAGATCATGCATCTGTTCAGGAAACCAAAGCATGTGAAAAAGCTAGGTTAGGAGTGCGGGGCCGGCAGCATTGAGTACTGTCATACCAGGCATGGATGAGAACGGGCTGCAGGCCCCTGCTCCTTAAGTTCCCTTGAGATGAGGAACAGAGTATGAGTTTCTAGTTTTTTTTTACCACAACACTTCAGTGAGGTCAGTACCCTTTTGGCTTATCCATGAAGCAGTCTAAAGAGATACATTTTTACCTCAATCCTAGGATGATAACATCCAGGAATCAGGAGGAAAAATTGGTCCCAGCTTCATGTACACTCTATCAGTGTATTTGAAGCATTTTCCCCAACACTAATAGTTCTAACAAACGCTGAGGGTTTGGGCCTGCAGTCACCCTTCCACTTAGGACTTGCTTCCATTGGCCTTTTTATTCTCTCCTTCTCAAGCCTTGCCTCCTGAAGTTAAAGTCCTGCTTCCCCTGCTCCCTGCCTCACCTCTTAAATTCTTCCATGGACTGTCTACCTACTGGGGTCAGAAGGGTTACACTGGTAAGTGGCAGCCAGCTGCTGATGTCATTTAGCATCTGTATTGTCTCCTGCTCTCATTTTCCTGGGCACTTGTACTGCAGGTGGTAACACACAGAGGTCGATCTCACTATATGTTGGTACATGTTTATGAATACAGACATGCAGATCTTCATACCTCAGCGTGGAGGAACCATTGTAGGCATATATAAGCCAGGAAATCTGTCAATATTGTTCTCCATAAATCTAGAAAATGCAAAATCTACCTCTACTCTGTTATCTCAGCTCCTTCAGTGAAGCCAGATACTGTCTTCCCTCATCTCCCCAGAGTACATCCATTTTAGTCTGTGCGTATTACTTTCTGCTGAGCCATTGATCCCACAGCGTGACATCAGCCATGCCTCGTTTGTTCATAGGCTTGTCCCCCTTCCGTTTTACTCAATAATTTTATTTTTAATTTAGCTTAGTAATTCTTCCCAGAATGACTGTTTAGTGATCCATTGATTCTCCAAAACATAGATCAGTTGTTTTAGGTTAGCCAGCAATGCTGCAAATAATACTTTTGTATCAAAATGTAATATAAGATTTATTTACCTCGGCAATATCCTGTGGCAATGATCTCCCCGAGTTAAATGCAGTACTTCCTTTTCTCCACTGTAAAGTGTTGCCTTTCGAAGTTCAACGAGTGCCTTGTTCTCTAACATAGAAAAGGTAAATAGGGCATTTCAGCTAGTCTTCTGTTTACCGTCATTGAATACCTCAGGCCTGTCTTCTATTGCTCTTCTCTTTGCAAATTAAAGAGTTTCACACTGTTATCAATGATATGCAAGCCTTATCCCTGGCTTCAGTTGAGCGGATTTTTTTTTGTTGTTGTTAAGAAATAAATGGTCAGAACTGATCACTTACTGCAAGTGAGGATTATCAGATTTATGCAATGCCATCGTACACCTTCTTCCATTTTGGAACATTCAGCTTTCTTGCTTTTTGCCTGCATTGTACTCTGAACAGATGTCATCACTGGAATTCCTTTAGCCGTGGTAGCTAAACTTAGAGCCAGGCATCTTTTTCCTACCAGTAGTCTGTCAAAGAATAAATGGAATTCATTTTGCTATTATTTGCACGTGTGATTTGCTTTCCACAGCTATTCTAACAAGCAGAATTGCAATAACATTTGTCAATGAAACGAAAGTCTAAACCAGCAAAGGGAGTGTGTTCAGAGACAGCACGCTGGAGCTGATGCCAGGTATTTGTGGTGGAAAACGGATTCAAAGTTCCTGTTCCACAATAGAGTTTATAACCTGCAAGTATTTTGTCAGCCAGGCTTAAAATAATGAGGCTACTTCCATTTCAAATACTAAGTATTCAATTCACAAAACAAATTATTTCCTGAAGCTAGTTAGCGATCAACTTTTACCTGTTCATAAGAAAAAACTTTGAGCATCTAAGCTACACCACTTGGGAATCTAAGTTCATTAGGAAGCACGTACTGAGCTGTTAGGAAAATCAGAAGTCAGCTTAGACAAGCTCATGCTGATGCGACTGTAGGTAAAATACAGTGTTAAGCTTGCCACACTGTGAAGGTGATAGCTGCAGCACGGCCTGGAAAGCTGTTCTGTTGTGTATGCGCATGCGGGAATGGCAGCCACTGTGCTTGTTATGCGATATAAAAAAAAAAAAAATCATCCCAGAATGGGTTTGGTTTTGTTTTGTTGGTTTTTTTTTTTTTTTTTAATCAAGGTTTAGGGATGTTTAAGTCAATGTGCTACTTTCTCTCCTAAGATCATTATTAACGTAGGTAATAGGAGACTGCAGGGAAGGATGGTGAATATGAAACAGACCCATCAGTGTCCCTGAATACAGGACCAAGCGTTACAGTTACATACAGCCATTCTTTGGCTGATCACCAAGGTCCATGAGTGAGGGGCTCCACGTGCAGGATACTGCTGTGAGCCAGACAGGACAAATACAAATTAACCCATCTTGGGAGGCACAAAATACTTCTGATGGAAGAGAGGAGTTTTTAAAGGAGTATTTTCAAAGGGGCTCAATGAGTACAGGAGACAGCAAGCTAGGCTGGACTTTACACCAAGATAGGGCAGCAGAGAAGTGCTGAGATTTGAGACATTAAGCGCCAGCTGTACAAAGGCAAGACAACTCAGAGGATGAACGTGTTGGAACTGATGAAACTCACCTGTAATAAACATTATCCTGTAGAAGTCTCAGACTCTTACCCCACGAACGATGTACAAGGCAGCCACTAAAGATGTAGAGCATTTTAAGTGCGAACTTCAGTGGCAGAGCCCTGTGAACCACCCTGTTATGGTATTTTTATTCCAGGCACATCTGTGTCAAAAAGGTGGCATCAGGTTCAGCCCAAGAGGAGCACCTACAGTAAATAATCGGTCAGGAGGGTTTAGTTAAGTAAAGAAATATTTTGAGGTGTGGCTGACTTGGGGGTGGTTCAAGACCAATAGGAACAGTGCAGACAACTAAGATATAAAATCACAGAGCTCAAGTTAGTGAAAGGACAGGACATGAACATGCCAGCCATTATAAATCAGACCATAGCTTCTCCAAAAGGCAAGGACATAACAGGCCACTAGAAACAAGTATGATTCTAGCTCACTTGTTAGAAAATACACAAGACAAGCTATTTCTGTGGCAGCAGAGGGTTAACTCACCTAGCCAGTCCTTCCCAGGCTCAGATTTCTAGAGCTGTGTGAAAGTCTGAAGATCTTTTTCCCCATGGGATCACAGCTCGCTCAAAATCCATTTGTATGAAGGCACAACATGTTAACTTGCATTTGCTTCCACTGAATTTCACTTTACAGAATATCCACGTACAGCGTTTTGACAGACCCTGTTCAGCTGTCTCACAATAGTGCCTGCTCTTTAGCCTTAGTGTTGAGGAATGTTGTCACTTTTTTTCCCTCCAGTAGATTGATGATTTCAATACTTTTGTTGGGAGCTCAGCTCTTTGTTCTTTAATTCCTTCCTTGCTGACAGGTGAATAGCAGCTGCTTGGAAGATTTCCTGCAGTTCACTGAAAAATCCCTATTTCCTTTCTCCACTGTTGCATCACCTTTGCTATCTGGAAAGAATAACCCCACAGAGGCATTTTCTACTGCCTGGAATTAAATTTTTTTACAAAGAAATCTTCAAAGATGCTCTCCCCATCACCCTACCTTCTTGCTTATCCTCTCTAATCCTGGTTACTCAGGCTCACTGAGTTCTCCCTCAGGTGCCTATTTTTAGTTAATTGCCTGCCCAAGCCGATATTCTGCCACCGAAGAGTGAAGTGGATGAATGGCTCAAACAGAACCACTTCATTTAAACTTTACAGGTTTCCATCTTTATCCAAAAAATTGCTTCTTTTTCATAACTTATTTCTTGTAGTTTTCCCAATTCTCAGAGATGGGAATCGCCATCTGAAGGTCTGAATACAATCCTGCCCGACAGCCACCTGGTAGGAGAAGGCAGTTTGGTTTAGCCTGGTCTGCTAGACCAGGACTCAGGAAACCCCGACTCTCTTTTTACTGGTATCACCAGCGCTGGCACCTCTCACCCCTTCTGTGCTCGTTTCCCTCTAATGGGCCACAGCAATACTGAGCCTCCCTTGTAAAGCAGCTGAAAGCTGCCCAGGGAAACACGCCATTACCACTGACACAGGGCTGTTATTTCCTGTTCCTCACCCATTCCCCCCACAACCTCCACCATGTCTCTGGTGTCAGTGGACTCCTCTCAGGTTCTACTGTCCTCGCACCACAATCAATGCACACTCGCCTCAGGCTCACCTCTGTACTATTCCCCTACTCCGTGATGTACTCAATTCATTCTGGTGAGTAACCAAGATCCTTTAGGAATCCTTCCGCGTGTTTTAGCCATTCTGTAGCTCCAGGTAAGGAGTTTTGTCCCAGAGCACTTCCTCTGCAGGCTCCTGTGCGATCTGCATCTGCACCCAGAGCCATCTCCAGAGTTTCACAGCCCACTCACCAGTAAGTGGTTTAGACTGCCGCAGAAACAGGGCAAGCAAAAATTGAACTGGTGATCACAAAATGATACCCAGAAAACGGATCGTGTTCTTCTCAGAAATCTAAACGATGATATTAGCTTAGCTTTCCTATCAAAAGTACATTTTATTTCTTATGTGCACAGGTAGGCTTGCAGGAAGAGGCTGAAGCATCTTCCTCCCTGTGTGCTCATAGTTGAAGCAAGGTCTGCAGCAGTCCTTTCCACCAGCGCCTAAATACTAGCACGCACAAAGAATGTACATCACATGGAGCTAGCTTCTCTATTGGGAGATCACAGTGACAAGGAAAGTTAAAGCAGCACGGAAGATGAAGAATAGGGAATTTGGAATCCTTTTTTTTTTTTTTTTAATTACTATTAAATAGGTCAACTCTTCATTTTCAGTTAGGGGAAACAATCCTCAACGTTCAAGTGTCTTGTTAAAAAACAACCGTCCCTCATTTTAACAGCTATCTTCACCTTCATTCTCACCATCTATTTTACACACTGTGTCTTTCTTTGAAACTACTATGCAAGCGGATAACCAGCTCTAACGCAGAACATACCAAGACGATAAAGCACAGCTCTGTGTGAAGCCTGCAGGACAGGAACAGCTCCAGCATCTGTTGCTCAGCACATGGGTCCTGGCTGGTTTAGCATCCAGGTGAACAGATCACGTACCGGCATCTGCCCCAACAGCCCATTCTCTGCAGCTCAGTGTCTTGCACTTGAAGGTGACACATAAGTTTTTGCTTACAGAACTCACCAGCACACCCTGCTTCAAGATGCAACTGAAAACAGTGCCTGAGCCCGCATATTCAGGCGGAGAGCTGACATTGGGAGTGGACAGGTGCTGTAACTTCTGCTAGAAGCCTCTCTTGAATTTATGACTTCTCCTCGCCCTACTGAGTGCCTCAGCCTTGACTGCTTTGTGGGTTTTCCCTGCCTCTAGTGATTCCTAATATCTAGAAACTATTTTTTAGAAAGGTTGTTTCTTAACATTTGTACCAGTATTTTCCTTAAATGAGGATATCAAATGAAAAACTAGAGATGTCTGCTTTCGCGGTGGTCTGACAACTGGGTGGTTGCAAGAGGGACGGCAGAGGGAACCTGTAGAAGCCATGAAGACTCACCCCTGGGAGCAGTCGAGCTCTGAAACTGCTGCTGGAGGAAAAGCTATTGAGTGGCCTGTGCAGCCAAGAGACACGCTTAGACGCCTCTCCCGGGCAGGGCTGCCCCAGCACGAGCTCTGCTGTCCATCGCAGGCTCGGGTGTGCTGACTGCAGGGTAGTATTTGATCCAGAGTCGGCAAACATCCTGTTGTAAGGGAAAGGGTTTGGGATTTCTCAGCCCTGGGAGCCGATGGGAGAGATTTGGCATCTCTCACTGGGGCTGCAATTCACGCTGGCTCTTCTTGTGCTGGATTTCGACAGGCTCAGTGCCTGACTTCCCTGCCTGCAGCTACAGCTGCCGAAGCCAGAAGCTTCCCATTGTTAAAGCTCGACTGTTTTTCTAAAAACAATCTTTCTAGCACTTTTACACACAGTGAATAACCTCTTTTAATGGAGTATTTTGGGGGCTGTAAACAAGGTTTTAAAACTGTAAAAATAATAAGTGCCATTAGGAAATGTACAGTTCATCACTAAAATTAGCTCTTTTATTGTCTTGCAAAATGAAGTTCAAATTGAAAGCATTTTTTATAATGAAGTTGTTTATTAAAAGCATTTGAATTATCTGCCCCAGGTGTCGTCTTGGAGGGGAATGGGGGTTTGGGTTTGTTTGTTTTTTTTAGTAAAGACAAGAAGACACCTGGGGCAAGTCAAAGATCCAGTTCCCTACATGAACCCACACAGACTTTTTAAGTTTCTTTCAAGCAAAGAATTAGACTACCCCCTAAAAAAAAGGTCACGGCACCCTGCTGGGGATGTAGCAACAGCCAATACCATTATCTCCTGTCAAGGAAAATAACGTTTGTTCGACAGAAAGTTCTGGTCACTTGGTTCCACTAAAATTACCAGCCTGCACGGATGCATTTCAGGTGAGTACAGCCCACTCCCCCCTTCCAAATAACACTGACGAATTCAGCTCCCTGGGACTGTGCCTTGCACAGAGGCAGCAGAACCAGAACTAAACTTCAAAGCTTAAGCTACGACCGACCGTCTGCTGACACCAGCTGCAGAAACATTTTGACAGAGACGAGTAAGGGCAAAGAGCATCCTGCCCTCTCGGGAATCTCTCTTCAGAAACGGTTTAAAAGCTGACAACCATTTTCAGTGTTCAGATACTTTTCTAAGCATGATCTAGTTCTCATTCTTAATGCAGTCACTGGTAAAACATGCCGTGCCTCAGTAGCACTTTCCCCAGAGGGTTATGACAGGACACAGACGGCTGTGGCAGCACTGCTTCTCCAGTCTGCCTAAAAATGAAAAACAAGTTCAGCACAGATTGTCCTGCTGGTGGAGCTGAAGCCTTCCTTTGCCTTTTTTAAGGGGAGAAGGGACTATTCCGATGATTTCCGAGTTTTGATTAAAGTATTTGCCTGCTCTGGTCTCAGCAGCTGATAAGGTCACAGACCTTCAGCAACCCCAAACACTGGCATCACTGCAATCCGTTACCAGCCACGGCTGTGCACATCCATTGCTCTGCTGGGCAAAACATCACAAAATCGAATTCACAATCCCTCCCTCAGTCAGCATCTTTAAGGGAGGCTTGCTGCTCTCCCACCACATACACCCCCCAGAGGCACTGGGAAGGACATCAAGCTGGGAGCTAATGATGAAGGTCCAGCTTCTGCAGCACCAACAAACCTCCAAAATACTACTCAGATTAAAGAAATGACAGCTCCTTTCTTAATTGTATTCTCACCTCTGTTGCTCTAAAGCACTGTGTATTTGCCCATCATTCCCAGCCTGTCAGCCATCCCACAGTCCTGCTGCTCTATCCATTAGCGCTACACAAGTCCTAAGCAACACAAATTGCTTAATTGGTCTTACCATGCAGCACACAAGAGCTGTACAGTGAGAAACAGATCCAAATGCCTTGACCGGTGGCATTTTAAATTACAATATATGGCAGTATACAGGACATGCCACACTGAGAAAAACTTACTGCTCAGTCAAGCTTACCAGGAGGAAAATACTACAAAGAAAACCACAGTGTATTCCAAGCTGTGCTTCTCACTGAAGTCACATATCAAAGACCAGACAGGTGTCAAACAGGCTAAGTGTTATGAAAAGAAAATCCCAAGAGATGGCTTAGGAGAACCCAGGAGAGCAGGACAATGGGACAATGGCAATTTATTTACAATAGGACACAAAGAATACATACATTAATTAAAAATTACAAAGAATACAGAGAAAACACTTTGGGGAAGGGAGAGAAATCAATGCTGGCTGAGCCTCTCCACTGGGGCAGGGGCAGGAGAAAAAAAACCAAACAAAAAAAAAAAATCAACCAAAATCTCACAGAGGGATCTCAAATCAGAACTGATGCAGGACTCCACAGCACAGTTGGCTTGCACACCCCCTGCTCCCTTTTTCCATCCTTGATTCCTGGCCGATTAGACTTTGGCATGATGGGCGGCTGAAGGAGCTATTAGGTGAGGCTGGAAAGACTCAGTGCCAAGGAGTCAAGCCACCTGGGAAGCCAGATCCCCGCAGGGGACAAGGCTGTCAGTAAGAGACACAGGTCCTTCTGTGGACCTGGTGGAAACTCTTATGGCTCCTGGGGTTAAAAAAAGCCCCAAACCCCTCAAGGGTGCACATCAGTGCTGGTGACAGGGAGGGCTTTGGACAGTTCTGGGTTGGAATGGTGTCACCTGTGTCAGCTGGTCATTTGGAGACCTTACTGCTTACTACAGCAAGAAGCAAAAGCAAAATTTTCATAGATCTCACTAAAAAAAAAAAACCTCTCCCCTGCAGCCCTGACTGAATCCAGCTAGTCTGGGGATGGAGGGAGCCTTCACTGTAACGTGGAACCTTTTTACTGGTAAACATAATTGAAGTGACCAACATAAAAAAAATTAACCTCTTTTAAAAAGAGTTTCCCATGGGCTGATTCAGGAATCAAACCACGGAAAAAGAAGAGCCCGCTGCAGAAGAGCCCACACTGGCTATCCCAGAGGGCTTGGACCGTTCTGTGGAGAAGAACAAAATACAGCTATGGGGTATACACTTTTCCTGTTCCCTGGAGGTAGAGAATCTAAGAGAAGGAGAAGAGAGTAGCAAGAGCAGCTGGAGCACAAGGCAGGTAGTGAGACAGCTCACTCCTGGCAATGGGAGAACTCCTCGGGGCCATTCCCTCTGTTCCCAGCCCCTTCTGCATGACCTGCACATGCCTTGCGGCAGCTGAGGCCCAATACTGCATCAGATTTCTTGGCACTAAAGCAGCAGCGTCGCAGCCTTCTCTCTGCAGGGCTCTGCGCAATCCCGGTGGGGTTCCCGGGAAGGAAGCCTGCCTCATTTCCTCACGCAGCTGGAGCAGAGCTATCGACAGAACAAACTCTTGTTACCTCGTGCATCTTTCCAGTCATATATTCTAGCACCAGCACAATCGCCACTTCCACCAGAACGTTACGTCCTGCTGCAGCTGGCTGCACCTTCCAAAAGAGAGGAAATCCCACCCTCCCTCAGCCCTTCCAGTGGAGGCATCTGAAGCGGCCCGTGCTGTCCAAGGCCGGAGGGAGGGAGGGAGAAGCGATGCTCAGGGTTGCAGTTCTCAAGCTCTCTCAGGGTGAAATTGCACTTCCCAGGCTCTGAATGGCACCTCCATCAAATTGTAAACAAGCCGAAGCCAGGACTTCCACGGTCAGAGCACACCAGGCTCATGCTGGGCAAACCTTTAGGCTCCCTTTATTTTGCCACAGTCAAGCTCCCTCTTCTGTGTAGACATGAAGGCAGGAAAGAAAACCAGTCTGATATTTGTCTGAAGAGTCTCCCTGAATCCTAGAGCACCCTAGGGGCTGGAAGAAAACATTTTCACAAGTGTTTCCACTGCTGTCTCAAATCCATTCGTCATCAACATAAAAAAGAAGGATGAATTAGCAAAAAGGGGGTTTACTTATACAGAGGGACATCTCTCTGCTAAAAAACTCCCTCAAATATGGAACAGGATAATCAAGTTAAAATATAAGGTATCTACAGACCCCTTTTCCCCCCAGAAGTAGCCCAGAATCCATGTACACTGTGCCAAAGTTACATTCCAAAACGAGGAGTTATTTATTTCGCTTGTCACTCTCCCACTGGATTTTGTTTCCTTAAAAGAGTTGGGAGAAGATGTCCCCTTCACTCCCAGGAGGACACGCATTCAGAGGTGTCTACTTTCTGCTGGGTCTGTGCATCTTCAGTCTATTTTCACTGCAGCATAGATCTTCCGGACAAACATGTAGGCTGCATAGAAGCCAATGGTGCCAGTGAGGAGCCAGAAGGACAAGACCATAAGGGCGGTGTAGCCAAAGTATAGTAAGGAGGGAATGAACTCAACAATATCCAGCTAAAATAGAAGAAGAGGAAAAAACAAGCAAAATCAAGTACAGAGGTAACAAGAGTTAGCTCCCCAAACCAACCAGTGCCTTCTAAGGCGGCATTTGACAAAGGGAGGAAACCCTCCGCTTGATTAATTTTTGTCCAGCTGAAAAGAGATCCCCTTCAAGGTGGGGTTAGGGAACACTGCTCCGCACAGGTAATGCAGGCAGGGGCGTCTGGCACTTACAACCTTCTCTTCCCTCTGGAAAGACTGTTAGCACCGTTGGCTGGTGAGCTGCCTTGGGCTGGCATGGGGACAGACTAGGACTAGGCAGTCCCACCATTTCCCTTCCCAAATCCAACAATCCCCTCTAGAAAGGTGGTACTTTCATACGAGAAGAATAACAATACCTTGTTCACAAAGTAGAAGATGGCATAGATCAGCACATAGAAGGCAGATCCTCCAGACACCAAGAAGGTCCTCCACCACCAGCGGTAATCCTGACAGGGTAAAAAGCCTCAACATTATCCCACAGGCTTCCTTTTCCTGTGTCACTTTCTCAGGGGATCTGTGAACTGTCTGGGACAGGGAGAACACAACCCATTTTCCTTCAAAGGAAAACCACAGTTTGGGCCTGGGGAACTATTTCGTCACAGAAACATCTCCAAACAAAGAGGATGAAAAGCTGACAGTGAAGCAAAGCCAGGTCAGTATCACAGCACCTGCTACTGAAGGAGGCAGCTCGGCCTCTGGCCCTGCATTTCATTTTGTATGTGGATGGAATGAAATAGTTTCTTTGGAAAGAGATGTCAGCTCAAAATACCCTGCTCCCAGCATAATTTCTGGTATGAAATCACAGTTCCCAGCCCAGCAGATAATCAAGTAGCTTCAATTCTCCTTGAAGTCAAGAGGTGTTAAGAGCAATCACACTTGTGAAGCTGGAGCACACTAGATTTCTGCTGACCAGCAACAATAACGTGACCTCTGCTTTTCCAGGAGCAAGTACCCTGAGCTACTGAAACTACAAATGTGGAAATCTCACCTCGGCACAAAGCTGGAAGTACACCATGACAATGCTGATTTGGGAGCATGATACCACCAGGATTATAAACACCAGGAAGAGAAAGCCAAAAAGGTAATAGAACTGGTTCTCCCAGATTGCCTGAAACAAAGACACAGCAGAAATTTTTTTGCATGCTACTGTGATCAATTAGTGAACATGAGACTAATTCTAGCCACTAACCCCAAAAAATAAGGAACCCCTCAGCCTCGTACAGATGAAACTGCATTTCTAATGCATTTCACAACATTGCTTCAGAGCATTCAGGTTGCAAAGGTGCCCAAAGACAGCTCTGAGGTATCTTGTTCATTCCCCTCCATCTCCCTAGCAATGGAACAGCAAATTCCTCCCCATCCATAGAAGGTGAAAAACAGGCAGCAGCTGGAATGGCTCAGTGAATGCCTTAAGAGAGGACCCCTCCTTGACATAAAGTTATGGTAAGCTTTCATCTTTACTGCCATCCTTCAAATCACCAAGGAGTGTCCATAGACATCTCCAGGTGTCTTCAGCAAAAGGACAGTCTGTAGAGACCCACAGCCCAGCTCTCTCTGGAAACAACAACTAATGGCCTGGAGGGAACCTGATAGCCCTTCCAGTAAGTACAGGAACAGGAGACTACTCCAGTGGAAGCCCTCTCCCTTTCAAAAGCTTTGGCACAAAAGGAATCCTATTCAGGAGCAAAGTAGGTTAAATGCTTACACTGAAAATGAAGAACAATTCAATGAACATAGCTCCAAAAGGCAGAATACCAGCCATGAGAATCCTATAGAGTGAGAAAGAAAAATCGTAAGCAGCATAATACAACTGTCTGGCCATTAAAAGTCCCCTGTCAGCACACAGAGCGCTCCTAGAAAAAGCTCTACAGCTCCAGATTACTAGAATAAATTTCACACAGTAAATGGCACAGCTGCTCCCACTGTTGAGCATGTACCACTTTTATAAGCACCAGTCATACCACATCAAAATTGTTGAGGTTATCTCTGATACTGCATTACTCAAGGAAACACATCTGCCACCTGTCTGCGTCCAGAGACCAGCAGAAGCTGATGACCAGCAACCCAAGGAGACTGAGGGGAGGGGGCTTAACTCACCTACACACTCATCACTCACCCAACAAACTTATTCATATACCACCTCTGCTCCGGGATCTGCCTGGGAATCTGATTTGTCCGTACAGGATTGTCATACGGCTGTTTGCGAAATCCAAAGTAGTAACCCAGGTAGACTAAGGGCAAGGAGATCCCAAACCACATGCAGAGCAAGGCCACCATGGTAGGGAAAGGCACCTGGAATCACACCAAGAGTCACAAAAGTGAGGCTGACAGCAAGTTCCCCCACCCTGGGAGACTGGAGTCACCTGTCAGACCAACTCTCCAGTTAACCACTGCACTGACACCCACATTTACTGTGGTGTGTACTGTGAAACTAAGCAAGTCCCTGACAGCCCAGTCACCCTCCTCCCATCCAGCAAGCTCCAGGATGAAGGTGGTACCTACCGCTCCAGAGGAGTGTTTCCCCCAGATGAAACAGTTCAGGACAAAGCAGATACCAAAGACGACACCCGGATACAGGGTAGCTGTCTGCAAGAGCAAACATAGGTTAAGAGAAAACAAGTGACTAATCAACCAGATGTTTCTCTTTAATGAATTCATTGCTGGGGCAAAGCACATCTGGAGGAAGCATCTCGTTTGCTGCAGCACATCGGGGATGGGCTGTGGGGAGGATCTCAGAAAATCCTCTTGCTTTACTATAGTACGTGCTCTGGTGTTCGCCCTTTTATGTAAAGCTACGAGGACTCAATCCACACCAAATCTCTGCAGTACAGCCAGGCTTCGTCCAGCTATCCACAAACAGGCATGGAGCTTTATCCACACATCTTGCCATCAGCAAACCTGGATAAACAGCACAGAACACCACCAAGACTCACACAAAAGGCTCCCTTCTTCCACCGATGTCCTTTCAGAGTCCGGTATAAGCGGCCAGCAAAGAATCCACCAAAAACCCTGGACAGAAACAAGCCAGGACAAATAAAATTAGCTTTCATTGTCAGAGAGAGGAAGGGTGGGCAGGACAGCACCGCTGTGGGAAGCAGTGGAGACACCTACCCCATGAACATGAAGAGAAAGCAGGCGGTAGTCATCAACGCACCCCGGCTAGAAGGCGACAGCATCCCCAGCATAGCAACAACTGAGAAAAAAGGACAAAGAACAGCAGCTCTGATGTACGTGTGCTAGCCAGCATCTGGAGAACAGGGGCCCGTCCCATGTGCCAACCACAGCTGCCTGGAATCTCTGCCTTCTGCACAGATCTCATTTCCCTCAAAGCAAAACGCATCCACAGCCTCCAGCACTGGCCAGAGAGAGGAAGCCACAGCTTTGATCTCAAGCTATAGACCATGCTTTAGCCTCAATTTCCCCAGAGATTTCACCAGGTGCAGCTCAGAAGGCAAGGCACACATGTGCAAAAGTCTCCCAGCCCACTGTCACCCAGGGCTCCTATCTTGATAACAGGCAATATAAACACAAAGAGATGTCTTCAGCTGGGAAATGCTATCTAGAAACTCAAATGCTGAGCACAGTTCTATTGCCTTGATTAGTCCCACAACAGGAAGCATCCTTATGTGACTGCACCCAAGCTAAGGTGAGCACAGGTTGAAGTCAATGGGAGCTACAAAATGCCCTTGAGCATTGTTCCGCTTCTCGTTATGGCCACCCCATCAAACATGCGCCACTTACAGATGACAATCAGGATCATACAGAAGAGCTGAATTCCAGAACCCAGGAGAGAGCTGAGGATCATAGGATACTGCGGAGGCCTGAAGACATCTCCATGTACAAGTTTCCAACCAGATTCCTCCATAGTATCTTCCTGTAGCAACAGCAGGAAAAGAAGGTATTTAGATACAGTCTAACGATGGAAATTAATGTCCTATCACAGCCACCTTAAAAGGTTAATTTCTGTAGGAGAACTGGATACAGAGAACTTTATCACTCTAGTTAAACTTCTTTCCTGTTGGGCTTAAAACAGTTCAGACCCAATCTGCCAGTATCAGGGCACACATTTATGGAACTATCTGCAGTCACTACTTAGGTCTGAAGACATCTGAACTGGTAATCTGCCATTGTACATCGAGAGCCAAAGGTGTTGTGACAGCACATGACAGAACTGCCCCTCCCATCTCCAGAGGTCAAAGCAAAACAGGAGCAAGGAAAAAGACAGTACATCCAAGTCTTCAGACTAGATCCTTCCTCATCTGTGCTTCCCTCCCTCTCTGATCCCAGCCCCAAGAACAAACACATACAATGTCATCTTCCTTGTTGTAGTTGGCAATGTCCTTCCGGAGAGTCCGGATGATGATCATGCTGAGAATACCTGAAAACAAGCACAAACTAAGTTTAGCTCGGAGGCTCCTCCATGGCTGTGCTGCTCTCACATGTGCAACTACATGGCTCCCAACAACATACAGTTCCGACTGGGAGAGGAGGTCTCGAATCATTAGCCATTCCCCTGAGCCTTCAGCAAAGACAGAAACAAAAACCCAGGGAGCAGGGAAGGCAGCATTCCAGCAGGAACAGGGCACCGTGGCTTTCCCATTTTTTTTTTCCTTAAATATGGACATGCAAAACATGCATTAACCACATTCTATTCCCTCAGCTACCCCAGTCAGAGAGCAAAAGTGAGTAACTGTCTGTCCCCATGGGGCACTGCCCGAACCAGGAGATTTTATGTGCTAATGTTTGTTTCCCACCCCTCCTGATCAGATTCAGACATGGCCATATTCTCATCGAGCCACCTACAGCTGAGGCTTAAAGTTCCCTGCAGATTAATGGTAAAGCCTTCTTCACCCCACACATCTCACTCACCTGAAAGGAAAAAGACGACCACAACCGAGTTGATGATAGAAAACCAATGAATCTGCACATCACTCATGGTCAGGTAGGTGTCCCAGCGGGAAGCCCACTTAATGTCACTTTCCTGAAAGAACAGTAGAGTTCTCATACCAGCACATTCCCAGTGTCTTCCACAACACCTCTGTGACAGACACTTGGAGCACCAACTGCCAGCCAGGCAGGGGTAGTGAGCTGCCAGCCAGCTTCCCATTAACTCCTCACCTCCCAGTGAACAGAATAGGTGAAAAGCAACTGGTTCTCTTTAGAAGGATCTATTTCCTGAGGGGCAGATCCTGTAGCTTCAGGCAGAGTGCACATACTCTTCTCATCAGCCTTCAAATCTGTAGGGGAAAACATGGGACACACTAGGTCAGCCCTTCCCTTGAGGCACCACCTCTCCCACCAATCATCCTGGCCCCAAGTACCCTTAAGGCACTGGGCTGCAATGACTGCAGGGGAAGCGTTCATTCCTTTCTCACCTGCTTTGCAGTTTGCAAAACTAGGATCAGAAGTTAAAATTAACAAATTTTAAGGAAAGCTATGCATAAGGCTGGAACGATAAAAGCCAGAGGCTCTAAAGCCAAGGATCTAGATCATGAACAAATCCTCTATTCCACATGATACATTGAGAAACAAGACCTCTCCAACAGAGCCTGCTGCTGCCAGAAGAGAGTGGCACGGGATGATACAGACAATGAGCAACTTCCCTTCAAGACACCTGTTTCATGTTGGGCTCACTGAGGTAGGAGTGTTTTCCCCTTAACCATTATTTTTAACATTTAATCCACCTAGAACAGTTCCAAACATCCTGTGGGTCTCTGAACTAGCACGTAGTGTCCCCATAGGGGAGAGCTGGGCCACAATAAGAGCCAGACACCATGCACACTTCATGCTAGATAACACAGTGCAAAATAACCCAACCCCTAAACCCCAAACTCCAACCTTTTTATATTAATTAATTTTTCCATGGATTGCATTTCAACGGTATGTCTCTGGTTTTGGTACTTCCTTAATAACAAAGGGGTTTATTCTTCTTATAATTCAGACTCCCTCATTTCTGTGCCCAGAGACCATAATGGAAGCAACAACTAGCACCCTGATACATCAGTAGCATTCAACTCCTTGGACCTACAGAGATTCTTCTCCTTTGCTCCCCTCCCTAAGAATCTCTCACCTTCTAGTTTAATACTTTGGGGAATCACTTCAAAGCGCACAACCCTGTAGGTGGGCTCCTGGTTCTCTTCCACATCCTCTCTGTGGTAGTAAAGGATGAAGGAGAGGTGGTTGTGCAGGTAGAACTACAACAGATTGACATTAATGAAAATGTTAGTATCCAAAGGAAGGAACAGGCAAAGTTTAGAAGCAACAACTGCAGAAAGCAGCTTCAGTGCAGAAAACTAAAGACTCCAACTGTTCCCAGATGCATTGCACTACAGAGCAAAATCAGGCTCTTTCCAAGGCTAAAAGAACAAGAGGAGAGAACAGAGGTGTTGGAAAGATAACACCTCAACTGCTCCAGGCATCAGGGACAATGCTTTGGTCTACTTCTGGCCTGGAAAATATCATTGTATCTCACATCTCAACCATGCATTCAGTGGCAGCAGAATCACCAAATTTAAGTTGGAAAGATCTCAGTAGCTACAACCCCGAGGTTCCTGTCTGCTTTTTCCACCAGGCAGACATACATTACCCAGACTCTGTGGGGGACCACAGCTGCTCTAAGCTTGTGCTTTCAAAAGGCTCTTACATCACCTACTACATGAACAAAGTGCAGCAACCCCAAGCTGGCACAGCAGGTTCATTCACCCACAAGAACTTAGGCTCAAGCGATCAGAGCTGCATGTGCAACCAAACGCTTGAGTATGATAAACAGATGCACCTGTTAAACAGCTAATCTAAGGGCACACAATCATGGAAAATATCTGCAGGAATACACGTGTTAAGTTTCCATTTGCAAACTTAAGCAGCTTTTCCTCCAATAAACACTTGAATATTTTTTTTTAAATACACGATACTTCAAGACCGTCAAAGATTAGCTAGCCTTTGGGGTACATTGATCAGCTGAGGAGAAACCACTGCATGAGTATGGAGGCAAAGCTAGGACTCCTGGCTATCACACCAGTAGTCCAGCAGCCACCCCCTTCTTCCAATAAGAGACCTCTCTCTCATATTTCCAGTCTTCATAAAACCTTTTGGTTGCATTCCCAATTCTGATACTCTCCGGTGGACTTCTAACACCCTCTGACAGACACCCAGATCTCCTCCAGGCACCCCTCAAACAGCATCTGAATTCTCTACCTTGTTACCATCCATAAACCCAAGCCTGTATCCATGCTCGAACTGCACATCCTTCTCCTTCTTCTTCTCTTCTTCCTCACGATTGGAATAAAACTCCAGCCGTGTTGCCACAGGGAGGTTATCAGCAATGCTGAAAACACAGATTTCAGATCAAATTGGTCCACAACACGGAATCCCCACTGACAAAAACCCATGCTCAAGATGACTCACAGATGGACATAGTAATCTTCCCTGATGCGCTCGGCAATCAGCTTGCTCTGCTCCACTGTCAGAGTGACTGGCTTATTGGGAAAGTTGCACAGAACTTCACATTTCTTCTCCACGTTCATGGAAACCTGGAAAGGTGTATTTACAATTCGGTCCCCTCGAAGAACCTCACCTGGAAAACAGGAAAATAAGGGCAGGGTTGAAGACTGCCAGGCTTCTCGCCACTGATCCTGCCACTGGGTTGGCAGCGTACCGTACAGCTGGAATGACAACAGCAAGTCTCCTTTGTTACACAGATGCAAGGATAAGATTGAAGGACAGTTTATTATGTTGGAAGTATCAAGCACTACTTATGAAGCAGGTTACATGACCTCCTTCAGGAAAAGCATTTCCTCTTTCCAATATACGGACATCCTAGTTTGCAAACAGCCAGCGTATAACAAATTAGAGAAAGCAGGCTCTCCACAAAGTTTATTAGAAATGACATTTGCAATTGCTTTTACTCCTGTAAACATACCCTCACGCAGCTCATAAATGGCAGCCCACTTACTGCTGAGGAACATGCTGTTCAACAGATACATACCGAGATTCTCAGCCTTGTATGTTATCTTGGTGGGCTGGCAGAAGGGCAACGAGTAGTACTCATATGGTAGCTGGGTTCGCGAGCTGGTGAGCTTCACAGCCTGGAGGAAGAACAGAAGGATTATCTCCATGAAAGAACTCAGACAGTTTCCTGTCATCTCAACATCAGCCAGAAAACTTCAAGACACCTCCCATAAAGCTCACTTTTGGAAGCTGTTAAATAAATAAAATGAAAAAAAAAAAAAAAGAGAGACTAATGTTCCTGGGAGAGCTCCAGCTTCCCTTCCTTTTGCACAATTCCTAGCTTTACATTCTCTACGATTTACTAGCAATTCATTCACAGAGAAACACTTGAAGAAAGAAGCATGATGGATTGGTTTCACAAACTTATGACTCAGTGGAGTCCTAAGAATCAAAAAAGAGCTCAAAAGAAATTCAAGAGTCACATCTCATACAAGACTGCAGTTATTTCCTCCTCCAAAAGAAAAAAATCATGACACACTGGACCTAGAGGTCTGGCCTCTAGTGATATGAATAGTTCAACATTTTTTATCTCTGTAAGGAAAGTCAGAGAGCCATCAGATTGGGAAGACAACAGATGGTGACAAAACCCCAAGATTTCAGAAGAGTTCCCACAAACCAACGGCACAAGGGAAGTAGAGAGACATACCATGATAGCCAAGGCCAGAGCTGCTCTGAAAAACAGAAGTGTTTTGTAATGCAGCCAAGCTCATTTATTGGAAGAGCACTGGCAAACTGCTGACTTGCCTTATCACTTGAGGAAGCATTTGGCTCATGAAATCCCTTTGAGAACAGCCATTCCAATACCTCCTTCTTCTGGGAAGCTTACTGTAGCCACAGGCAAGTCTGATTTGCTTAAAAATAGCCTATGTCTGGCAGCCTGTGGCCAGAGAGCAAGTTGTGTTGTGCTTCACATGGGAGCAGCCAACCTCAGCATCCCCAAGGGTGCTGGGTTTTGCTGAGACAGAGGCCACAGCTTTAGAAAAATAAATGAAATGGGCTATAAATTGCTGATGTCTGGAAACAAAGCCTGGCTTTCTCCCGTATGGGTGAAGCAGGTCCATCATTCACTACCAGCTACACTGCACAGGAACAGCTTTTCAGCAAGCCTGGGCTGTAAGATCTGCAACACCCAAGGACAAATGTCTGCACTTGGAAAGGGCTTATCATGGATTTCACTTGACTTGAAGACACAACACGAGCAAAGGGGTAGAAAAGAAAATTGAAAAAGGTCCGATTCAAACCATTTCTTTATTCTACCAGTCACGTACTACCTAAAGGCTCACCCTCTAAAAGCACTTTGGAGTCAGTATAATGCTGGAAAAAAGTCTCTGATTAAATTAACTTCAAAGCTACAGTGAGAAAGAGGGATCTTTTCCCAAATACAGCAACATCTTGGGGACTTTGGTGCACCTGAAGAAGGAATTTGGTAGAAGATACCAGAAGCAAAAAAGAATCATGTTGGGAACTGCAAGGTAGGATGACAACAGTGACTGCTTGAAGGCTGCTCATCCCCAACACCCTACACAAACATTGTGAAAAAGAGAAAATACCTGCCCCCAGAATTTTAGCAACAGGATCTCCAAATTTGACTTTCTAGCCCTAATTAGCTGCTATGATTTAAAGAAGGAAAAATTCAAACCACAAGAAAACCCAAACCAAACAGACTAACAGCTCCATCTAAGTTCATCCTACCTTTATTTCTACAGGATCATTGCGGTGGAAGTTGATAGGAGCCACACCGGGTACATAGAAAGAGTCTGTACCATGCAGCAACAACAGCAGCAAGACCAGCATATATCTTAGCCTTCCCTGCAAAAGGGAGAAGAAACATTAATACAACTGAAACATGGGAACAACACTAGAGACGGACAACAAGACTGTAAGTGTTCATCCCAGACATTAGAAAGACTGTACAGTCAGGTGATTAAACAAAAATTAAATTCAGAAAAGCTATTCTTGTTTTGTGACTCTCATCAAGTCACTTTCCACTCTTTGTGTCTCTGTCTCCTCATCTGCAATTAAGAAAACACCGGCTTTGCTCAAACACAAGAAAAATGCACTTCTTGTCTGTAACACGCTTCATCTAGCAGGCTGTCATCTGACTTTTCTACTCCCACCCATCTAACACCTGTGTGGTAGAAAACCCCATGGATTACTAGAGAAGAGGGCCACAGCCCTGGCATTGGATTTCTGTTAACTCTGCACACCAGGAGTTGCCCTGTAGCTGCTGACGGATTGATGCTCACATGCCACTACCTGCAGTGGAGTAGTTAGTGAAGGGTGAGGTCTGACACCAAACTAACCGCTCACTGCATCCAAAGGAATGGTTGCATCACCACTCCCTCCTATTCCATTCTTCTTTCCACACCCCTCCGTGCCACAACACAGCTCAGTAACACAGCAAAAAGGTTTTCACCCCCTTTTCAGGGAGCGAGGAGATGGGTCAGGCTGGAAACTTCAAGCAGTTCCACAGGGGCTCCAACACAAACCAGACCCTGTACACCAGCAGTGGCAGCAAACCCTTTAACGGACTTTGCTGCTTCCTCGGTCCCTACCATTACCTCAGGTAACCCAGCCCAGCTCGAGTATGAGCAGGAAGGCTGTGAAATGAAAATTGAGCTTTAAAGAGTATTAGACAGCAGCAGCTTGGCTGGATTAGAATATCAACTCTGGTATAATCTCATTGTATTACTAGCTTCAGCTAATTCTCCTAAACTCCCCGTGTGTATGGCACCGTTGGAAAACCACACAAACCCCAGAGCCTCTCAAGCTAATGAAGCAACAATAATAAACCCAGTTGCTGCCTTCCTGCACATCCTTGGCAGGGAAGGCATAATCGGTCTCTGTGACCTGCTGTCCATCCACCTACATGCAGTAGCTCTGCAATCAGGGGTGCGGAGACAAATATAGAAGGGAAAGGCAGAGGAAGCATTCTGACCAAGCGAGATGGGCTTGGACTGAAATGAGCCATCACCAGCCTGGTGCCTGCTCTGGCTCAGCACAGCCCAGTGTTCAGCACTACCCTGCCACCAATTAACACCGTCTGGGCAGGCCGTGAGGGAATTAAAAGCAATGCTGGCTTGCATATACAAGACAGATGCCATGGGCAGCAGAGAATAAAGCACATTGAGCTTCAGGCTCCCAGCAGCCACCCGCAGAGCCTGTCCCAAACAGCCAGTCCCGGCACGGCTGCTCCCTGTCAGCAGTGATCCACAGGGAAGGCAGAGGGGAACTGGGATCTGGGACGCAAAGAGTAGCTGGCAGGAGCTCTGGGTGCTGACACAGACCCCGGGGCGCTGACACCACCACCAGCACCACTCCTCCTGGCTGGACGGGGCAGACTGCTGCACCGCTACAGCCACAGCGTCTTTCTCAGCGCGGCGCTAGAGCACAGTCAGCATGCCCACAACACCAGAGGAAACATTCAACGTTCACAAGCCAGGTGTGGACAAAAAGCAGCTCCGTCATAGGGATCCTGCATTTGCGGGGTGGGGGGGGGAATAATCTGTGTTTATTGCCCCCACACCCCCTTCCTCTTCATCACCTTCCTTTTGCCTTATTTGGAGGCTAGTAAGGTACATTTGGCCCAGACACCAGCGGAGGTCAATAGAGTATCCAGAATTACTGCCACTGAGCAGGATGAGAAAAAAAGTCATAAATATTGGGTTTTTTTTACACCTGAAATGTATTTAAGATGCAAATGCTAGCCACCTACATAAATTGTGTTAATACTAAATTATTAGATGTATCTTTTTTGCTTACAAGGGAGATTTTCAGATCTATTCTAAGCACAGCTTAATGCAAAAAGCCCCATTTGGAAAGCAGCTGGGAAGCACTCTTTTTAAAATTGCTTGGACTTCAATACTGATCTACCTTGAAACAATATGGGGCTTGTTTTCTGTGCTTCACTAAATTTTGCCTTCTCCGATCTTGTAAGAGAGTGCTCTGTGACTCTCTGACCAAGTAGGAAAAGGTCTCCTGGGCAGGTGAAGCACTGGAAGGAAAGAGCACTCTTGTCCTACATCACGCTCTACAGCAGCCAGTGACCTATAGCAATTATCTTGTTTCATTTGTCACTAAGCGCCAGACATACGCAGCACACTATTACTTAATAAAAACCAAAAACACACTGGTGCCACCCTTGCCCTGAAGAGCTTGCAAGATGAAAAGATAAGGACAGAACTTTGGAAGGAGCTCAGGAGACATGCAAGCACGTAGAAGATGAAATTTTTGATAACACCTTTGGCAGAAAGAAAGAAACCTCTTTGCATACAGATGATGATGACTCAGGCAGCACCAGGCAACAGAAATACAAGAGGGGGACTATGGAAAGCCTTGCCAGGAAAAAATATTTGGTAGCAAGAAACAGGAACACTGCAATGCAACAGGTGGGGGGATCTTTGGAAGTGAAATCTGAAGGAAATATCCAGTGCGAGTTCCTAACCTGTCAGCTCACACCTGGCAGAGCACGTGCAGGCTGAAGCCAGGGATCTTTCTTACCAGGATCTTTGCTTTCGTATTGACAGATGTGTTTCATCTTCTCCAAATGAAGGCAGCAGCTTAGCAATGACAACACGGGCACATGCCAAAACATCTGCATAACTCATGGGCCTGGCCAGGCAATCATCTCATTTGGGAGATGCCTGCAAGCTAAGTTATCTCCTATGCAAGGTCAAAACTTGCAGGACTGAACTCTGCTTTAGTTCAGTCACAGAGCCCTGGCAAGGCACAGATTTCCAGCAGACAGGAGACACTGCCTTCGTGGCCTTTACCAACTATTTACACTTCAAAACACATGCACGAAAAAGTCTCTCCAATGACAGTCTTGCATCTGAGGTGCCAGGAAATTGTACAACAAAGCAACAAGAAGCACAACAAATATGCACAACTCCAGATCAAGAAAAACCCAGCTGCACGTAGACAAAAATAACTTGCATTGACCAAGTCTTATTATTTTACTATAGACATACATGCAGACACATATTTGCAAAAGACTCTTTCTTAAGAGGATATGACATAAATGACAGAAGTAATCTCTTTCTCTCGCTTTCCCTAAAAGAAAAAAAAAAATGAAATCTCACTATATTCCATCTGCACACGGGACCCCAACAGATGTCACACTGATTTCTCTCTTGCACTGGCATAAAGCAGCCCGGGGAAATCACAGCACAAGAGCAGGCAGAGAGCATCACCCCGGGAACACCTGGCATGGTTCAGGCAGGATACTGCTAGCACTGCTGCAACCACAGCTACACTAACCACCCCCCCAGAGCAGCCGCTCTCCCCGTTGCCACATAACTTGGCACACCCACCCTCTAAAGGCAACAGCAACTATCCTGAAGTCTGTGGGATCTCGCTTGAAAGATTTTGAAAATCTATTCCTGTAATTAACTTTAGAATTAAGCACTTAGCTGTAAGGATAAATTAACTCAAACCTGACTTGCAGCCATTCTAACACAGTATTTCTTGTCCTACATGCAGCAAGAACAGAGATTCGCACACAAACCCTCTCCAAGAAGGTACTTCTGGATAATTATCACAGGACTTGTTATTTACAAACAATTCCAGGACACGGTTTCTCCAATTTATCTCATTTAGAAAGACTTCAAATATATTGCCATTTTCTGTGAATTCACAAAAGGTTTACAAAACACACTGCCAAAAAGAACTGCTTAGCTAAATTCCAGCCTGCCCAAGCACGAAGAGAACCTACAACGTGCATTTATGCCATTACCATGCACATGTGTGTGCTCCTCTATGGCTGGTGGTCCCCGCAGCTAGCACCACCAGAGCCTGAACTCCAACATTTATTTAAGGGAAGGGGGAAACAGAAGCTGACAAGAAGCTTTTTCCTGTGGCACTCTGCCAACACACTCTAATGTAACCCAGCTGGCCCACAGCCGGGCCAGTCACGTCCAGGACATCCCTGCCCAGGTTATCAGCAAGCGTTTTCTGTAGACTGACAACTTGAAACCTTCGAGTAGTAGCAATTTCAAGCATTCCACAAGCGTTTTAATAGGGCTGGTAGTGCATCAGTGCTGGTTTAGGTCTTACAGCTCTATAGGCTACATATGAAACTTAAGAGCACAACATTGTATTTGGTCAAAGGGAGGAAAAGGAAGTAAGAAGGGACAACGATGGCTATCATATGAATGAGACGATGGACATCATCCCGTTTCTTTTCCACAGAGGGACATCAAACAGCCATAATAAAGAGCTTTTCACTTTCAAAGATCGTTTCGAAGAAAAGCAGGGAAAACGCAACCTATGCAGAGGCGTTTGTCCAGCCGGATTCACAAAACTCTGATATGCTGTTCAACTTACCAAAATTTTTTAATATGATGACAGAAAGGGAGGAAAGACATAATCCACTACTTTGTGGGAGGAAAAAAACCCACATGTAACAGAGCAAGCTGAAGCTGTCTCCCACATGTAATATTTTTTCTACCCTCAGGCACATTAACAGGACGTGCACAGTACTAACGGCACCTGCTCTTCACTCCCTCTGAGGTGCCAGCCTGACACTCGCTCCCCTTTTTCGAGGGCTGCCTCGTTAGATGTTCTTGACAATTGTTTGGACAAGCTCATCTTTATTGCATCTCTGCCCAGCTCACCCTTGCACTTGGAGGAGTCACTGAAAGCCTTTCGAAAGGAGACAAGCGCTGCATTCACATTGATTTCAGAGAGCTCCTTTGACACCAGGAGAGCTGTTAGCAGTCTCCTCTGCCTTTCATAAAAGAGAAGGCTACAAGGAAATTCCCAGTAGGACCATCTTCAGCTCTCAAAGCCAGCTCAGACACTCCCTCCTCCCTGCCTGGGAGAAAGCCAGCAGAGTATGAAGATGCTTAAAGCAAAATAAATTAAAACCTCCACTCTTCCAATCTCCCTTCCAGTTTCTGCCAATCTTTATGCTACATGAGTCACCTCCCATCCCACACCCTGGCCAACAACAACCTTTGTATCGGCACACATCATTTATTCATACAGCTATTCTTACAACACATTATCAAGGAAATATCCTTCTATGAAAGCATGGAGGAAAATCCATTTTTCTACTACAAGACTTCAGGCAGATAATTAAGGTCTCAACAGCTCATTTTCTCCTCTGTGAGGTGGCACCGATGCTCACCTACCTTAGCAAATTCCCACCAGAAACATCTTGAGCTCTCCCAGGATTCAGGGAATAACTCCATAATAACAACAGAGACGCCGGGGAGGTAAAGCAGATCCTTGCACCCGGAGTTGATAATCGCTGCCAAACACTTGTGAAAATCCCACACAACGCAAAAACCTCTTGACTTGGCGTAAGCACCTGGTTCGGGCCAACGTTTCCCTTCGACAGAACTCCACCGGGACAAAGAGGACAGCCGGTGCTCCCTACAACTGAGCACACCCGCAGTCTCCGCTGACGCCGCGGACGAGCCCCCCGGCCCCGTGTCCCTCCTGCCCAGACAACGCTGTGAATCGTGGAAACGGAGCCAGTTTTGCCGTCGAGGGAGCGCGGGGCCCGGCGGACACCGAACACCAGCTCTGCCGCGCCCCGCTCACCCCTGCCCTCCTCCGGTGACACCGCCAGCCGCCGCCCGGGCCGCGGGGACATCCCTGGGGGGAGACGCGGGACGGCCATAGGCCCTAAGCGGAACTGGGGAGCCCTCCCCGGCCAGGGGCCGGCGCAGCCCGCGGGGACGGGGCGAGGGGGGGCGAGGGGAGGCGCGGGGGCCGGCGGGGCTGCGGGCCGAGCGGCGCGTCCCTCCCAGAGCGGTGCAGGCCCGAGCCGGAGCCCCCTCGCAGCGCCCCGCGCCGGGGTCGCCCCCGGACCGCGCCGCCGGCCCGGCCCAGCCGAGGACCGCGGAGGAGGCGGGCGGGACGCGGGGCCGCACCAGGGCCGGGCCGGGCCCCACCGGCCTCTCGGGGCCACCGCACTCACCATCGCCGCCGACGCCGCCATCTTGGATCCACGTGTCGGGGCGGACGTCAGCGGAAGCCGCGCGCGGTTGGCTGCGGGGCTTATCGCCATGGCGACAGCGGCCTCGGCCGGCCGGGGCTGGGCCGGGCGACGGGGCTCCGCGCTGCCGGCTGGGGAAGGGGCAGTCCGCGCCGCCATCTTTGCTGAGGGCAGCGGCCTTTTGCGTTGAGGGCGGGCGCGACGCCGCGGGCGCCACGCTCGGTGCGGGCGCTGCGGCGGAGGGGCAGGGAGGACCGGAACGGCCTGGCTCGGTCCGTCCGGTGCGACCCTCCCTGGTGCACGGGCCGCCCGGGCCTGCGGGCCTGCTCCGAGCCCCCGGCCTCGCCCCATCCACGTCCCCCCCCGCCCGGGCTGGGGAACGTGAGGAGAGCCGAAAGACGAGAGGTTTATAAATACTTTATCGATTACAAAAAGAAGCTTCCAAACCCGATATAATAGCACAGAAGCAACGGAGTTTGCCTCTTTTTATGAGGAAAATATAACCACAGGCCTAGAAGCTCCCTGCTGTAAGAGGTACAGGGCAGTCTTAAAAAAAATACTGCTTCCTCCTTTTCCCCAAATAACCCATCATTAAATACTAAAAATAACAATGTGAAATGAGTGTGCAAGGAATGAGGCTTGTTGATGATGCTGCACGTGCCCCAGTAGATGTTAACTCTGACCCACGAGCGGAGCAGCTGGGCTTTGCCACGGAGGGAGGGGGCTCCTCGGGCCGGGGCCACCTTAGGGCTGCCCGTGGCTGGAGAAGTTCCTCCTCGGGCAAGCTGGGGGAAGATCCATCCGGGGACTGCCTTATAGAGCACCATCTGTGCCTGTCTGTACCCTGTGGCACACGCTGCCCAACTCGCAGGCACAGCCTCGCCAAAACTTGCACTCTGCAGAGCAAGGTAGCACGAAAAATATTCAGAAGGTGGGTGAGGAGAGAAACATGTTTCTGTGACACTTGACATTTAAAACCCAGGATCCTGCATCGAGGACAACCTGATGTGCTGCATGGCAGCATGCCCATATTGGAATCCACTGGGATTTCCCCAACACGCAGGGAGCGGGAGGTGTGGGCACTGCACAGCACAGCCGGAGTGTAACAGCATTTCGCTGAGGCCGTTGCAGCTAAAGCACCTACTTTTGCAAAACAGCATGATAAGATCTCAGAAGGAGTAAAAAAAATAATAATAAGTTTGTAGTTGAAACAGGCCCAGCCCCAGCCCTCCTTGCACCGTGCTGCCGGTGCAGACAACCACTATCCGGCCAGTGCCGCTTGGAGCAGCTGCCTCGCAGGCACTCAGGCACGTGTAAAAGGCACAGCCCTGCATCATTTCTCCCTCCGTCCGGCAGCCCGGGAGGGCTGGCCTGAGCGTGGCTTCCTCCTGCCCCTGCTTCCAGCCCAGCTACACCAGAAGGCTCTGGGTCCTGGGCCAGGCTAGCAGAGGAAGGCGTGCGCAGGCAGATCACGAGTGGGACAGGGGAGAGCAGGGTGCATGTGCTAACACGGCGGGCATAGTGTGAGGTATTTGCTGTCTTCACCAAGCGTCCTGCATTATGGCTGCTGCTGATACTGGCTCTCTGTTGCGGTAAAGAAATCCTCCAAAACACTCTGCGTGTACTCGAAGGTGGGACGATCCTCTGGTTTGATCTTCCAGCATCTCATCATGATGTCATACAGCTCCTCGGGGCAGTTCTCTGTGCGGGGCATTCGGTACCCATGCTCCAGGGCCCTGATCACCTCCACGCTTGACATCCCTGGAGAAACAGGGCAGGTGAACGTTTCATAGTTTATCACTGATTTCTTTAAAAGGCAAAAAACACTCAAACCCCAAACTACTCACCCTGTAGGCAATGGCACTAGCAAGGTTTACCTTTTAAGACAAGTTAGAGGGGCTGGGAAGGGGGAGATCCTACTCCCAGTCAGGGAAACACGTGAACAACTGAGATGCTGAGTTAGTTGTCGCATGCAGTTTTGTAACCCAGTTGAGCAGATCAGATGGGAATTGTAATTGTTTTGTATAAATTTCCGCAAAATAAAGGCTACACTTCTACATCTGCTGAGTCTTTAATGAGCCATTCTTTCTAGTGTCACTGCTAAAAATAAATGTGATGGCAGAATTGTTCCTTCCCCAACCACCCTTTATGCCAGTCCACATCCTTCATGGTCAGTTTGCGGCAACATTTAGTCTTCTTGTACAGAATAATTTCCCATGGAAAAAAGGTACCAAAGAAACAATTAGTATAAAATACAGAATGGTTCCTAACGATGACAATTCACAGATTGTTTGAGCCTTCCCTAAAACACCTGGCCCAGCTGTCAGCCCTGAACTGATGTGCTGCTTCCAAACATGCTTAATCTGCAGGAGGCAGAAAACCACAGGGTAGTGCTGTGACACAAACCCGTGAGCCAGGAATCTGTGGTATGTGATACCTGCTTTCCCAGGGACATGCAGTACGGCCTGGGGCAAGTCAATTATCCTCTCCCATTAAAAACATGATCTTCTATTTTAGAAACAGAGAGACGAGATCTTTTAGAGGTCCAGACTGCTTTTGGTTTCCCATACAGTTGGAGGAGCTCTGGACCTCCTTGCAGGATCAGCCCCAAGGCAGTATATAGAGTAGCTGCCCTTCTCCCCAAAGCAATGGGGACTCCAAAGTCATCACTGCCTGGACTGATTTCATGGGCTCCCCAGAGGAGATGTCCCAGCTCTGCTTTGTGGAAAGAGAGAAGAGGGGGCTCATGTCACATCAGCATGGATTTCAGGTCAGTAAAAGCAGCTGATGTCCACTGTGGACTCCCAGGGAGAAAACCTTCATAATTGTCCATCCCAGGTGAGCTCTTGTCCAAACAGATGTAGCTAAATGAGTGGTGCAGACTGCTCAGAGACTGTCTTGTGCTCTGGGCTCCTTTCCATGGCTCACAGACAGAATTGCCATCTTGAGACCTTGTGCTACCATCTTTGAGCTCTGCTCCCAGTGTGAGATTCAGATTTCTCACCATTGCCTTTGTTTTCAGCAATCTAACTTCATGGAGAAACAGATGCCATGGATGGGACCCAGAAGGTGAAGCATGTCTTTTGGAGCTGGATCAGAGGAGGCGTATCCTTACCTGGGTATGGGATGCGCCCGTAGGTAATGATCTCAGTCAGGAGGATCCCGAAGGACCAGATGTCTGATTTTATAGTGAAAGATCCGTAGTTGATAGCTTCTGGTGCAGTCCATTTAATGGGAAACTTGGCACCTGGACAAAGAGATCCAATGGGAAACATGGGCTCTAACTCAAATGCTGAGTATGTGGTGGTGAAATATGGGAAACGAGAAACAAACAAACAGAAGAGGAAGATGTGAAGCGATGCAAATGAGAGGAGCTTCCCTCCTCTGCCCGTTTACAAAGCACGTCTCTCCCAGGGTCCTTGCCACCAAGATGACACATTGATAAGTGGCTCTAAGGGAATCCCACAACCCTTCACGACCTCAGAAAGTGACCGTACACCCCCCAGCAGCTCCCACACCTTCCCGGGCCGTGTACTCATCGTCTTCAATGACTCTGGCCAGTCCAAAGTCTGCAATCTTGCACACTAGTATTGCCGACACCAGAATATTGGCAGCTCTCAGGTCTCTGTGGATGTAGTTCCTCTTCTCAATAAAAGCCATCCCTTCTGCAATCTGTAAAAAAGAGGAAAGAGAAAAATGCAAAGAGGCTGTTTGAAATAACACAACCGCCCCAGCGTGACTGTTACCAGGAATGGAAAGAGGTTAACTGCTTCTGGCCATTGCTTGGAAAGGGGGTGAAAGGAGGCTGAGTCACAGGAGGAGATGTGACTGACTCTCCTGCGTGGGAACCACTCTCCGTGCAGGGAATCCCTTGCAGAAGAAGTCGGGGTTTGCGTGACCAGCCCAATATGACCCATTTAAGCCCACGCATGAGAAAAACAGCGAGAACATCTGAGGAGCTGGCATGCTCACGAGCAAGTGTCAGTTGATGCCCATAGGCCAAGGTACAACTGCTTCATCTCTAACCATGCAGATGTGGAGTAAATCATTCTCTGTTCAGAGAAGATGTGAGACCAGTCTCCAAATACCTCAACAACTGCTCGGGGGAAGCAGGGAATAAACTATCCTCTCTCTCTACTAAGGCAACAACAAATGGACTTTAATTGCTGCAGAGGGTCAGGCAGCATTGCGGAGCTTCCTCGGTGAGGACAAAGAAGCACTGTGGTGGGTCTCCCTAAGGAGGGTGGGGAGATGCCTGCAGTCTTCAAGACTAGTTTATGAAGAGTCCGTCCTGCTCCCTGTCCGGGGGCTGTGACAACCCTTGAAGATCCCCCCCCCCGACTCCGTCTTCTGAACTCTCTGCGCTCAGCAGCTGTGGCTGTGTGTGCAGCTATTAGTCCCAATCAACGCAGCGATGACCTGGTGTGAGCATGACCAAACCCTAGATTTGTGCCAAATTATCCCATGCCTGGATGCTACCAGCATCTGAGAAGGGAAGGGGCCAGAGCAGCCAGAGGGGACACTCTCCCCCATCCCTGTCACACCCGCACAAGGTGGGCCAGGGTAAAGGACAGTAGCTCACGGTGCTTCACGCAAAATACAGAAGTAAACAAGCACTGCAAGAGCGGAAGGATTATTTCCGTGACCACACGCGCAGTTTTGCTCACAGTGACTCAGCCCCAGCACAAACCTGGGCGCCAGGCTTGTGAGCTGCCTGCCTGCCTGCACGCCTGCTGCCTGCACATGAAAGCACTTCAGCCTTTGCTTCTCGGTGCTGCCGAAAGCAGCCACTCCGAGCCACGGAGCCAAGCCGGGCGGTTTGTAAGAGCCAGCTTGCTGGGAACAGATGGCGTGCACGAGCGCACAGCTGATCAGCAGACCCTGGCGCAGCCGGCTGGAGTAGCCAGTGACCTGGTCTAAGCTCCTGGGCTCTGGGCTCCTGTCCTGGCGTTCCTGTTGCACAGGTACCTCTACAAATTATTTCTTAGTGGTACCAAGCTTGGCTCAAAGGGTCCCTGGATTTGGCCAGCATCTGGGGACACCGCAGAAGCAGCAGGGACAAGACAGTGGTTGCACAAATGATTGCACACATGAAGCTAGACGTATAACAGCACGTTCAGCTGTACTCAAAATCCGCTCCTGAAAATATCCCCAAAATTATTTTCACTGAGTACTCCCGCCTCTCCAGCTGCCTTCCCACAACCCATGACAGCCCCTTGGCAGGTAGATGATTCTAATGAACCACAAACCTCCCGTAGGCATTCCTGTGGGGTAACATAACACGCTACGCTCCCTCCTAGAAACTGTGCCCATCTCAACCTCCCAGGCACTGTGAATAAAGCAAAACAGTCCTGCTGTGGATTTCCTATTAAGCCCACGGAGCTGAACGCTGACACAGCTCTAAGTGGGTCCTTGCCCAGGGGCACGGCTCGAGCGGGTGTAAGACGCTGCCCTGGAGCACCGCAGCTGGTGCCAGGGTGGCACAGGGTGGGCGTGCGGCCATGCGTGGCTTTGTGGGGCTTTTGCCAAATTTGCAGATGAGGCTCTATCGCACAGAGCGTGTTGTTTGCAGGTAACTATCACATCAGAAGCGATGGATAGAAATCGATAGCTTTGCCATGGCTGCTCCCCGGGGAGCTGTGGGCTCAGACAGGCCACGCCGACCACCATGGGCACGTCCCGGAGAAAGGACTGTGTGAACGTGAGCAGTGAAAACAAGCTCCAACCCTCACCCTCCACGACTTCCACAAAACACAACGGCACTGCGGGCTGTGAGGGCTGCAGAAACCACAGCAGCCTTAGAAGACATGGATTTCCTGGATCCTCCGTACGAGCAGCCTGGCCAAAAAAACCCCGGGCTCTGTGCGGCTCCGGCAAGGGACTCCGTGCTGCAGTTAACAGGCTCGCAGGGAGGAAGCCACCACTTCTCCTTTCACACACACCTGCTATGTTTCAGGCAGCTTGACCCGCGGGGCGAGCAGGCAGCAGGCTGCCCACTGGGTGCGAGGGCAGCACCGCAGGGAAACCTCACCAGGTCCTTTCCTGCATCCCCTCCACCCCCTGTTTTTGCCTGTTCAAACAAGGCACTGCCCAAGTCCCAGGTAAGGTCTTGGGCTCCTTCATCGCCCCGCTCATCCTTCTCAGGGGCAAGGGGGAGCGGGAGAGGGGAGCTGGGGAAGGTCTGCACCCTCCTCACCTGGGCAGAGAAGTCGATCAGCTTCGGGAGCGGCTGCATTTTCCCCTCATCACTCTTCAGGAAATCCAGCAAGCTCCCTGTGGACAGGGAAGGGTGCCGGGGCTGACAGCCTGCACCCACCCTTGGGGTGGTACGGGTCCTGTGGGCAGCACAGGGTCCCAGGGAGCCGAGCATGATGCGGGGACTCAGGAAACATGCCTGACCCCCCCACCCCACTCCCATGGATTGCGCGGAGGAGCAAGCCTCACTGCAGGCTCCCTCCTGCCTTGTGGAGCACTTTTCCTCATCTGCCCCCCATCCCTCCATCTCCCAGGGCTGCCACCTGCATCCTGCTGTCCAGCATCCTGCCCCAGAATGCTCGGACACACAGTGTCAGGAGCCAGCTCTGCTCCCAGTGCCCCGGCAGCCGGTGCAGAGCCCACGACCAACCCCAGGGATGCAGGAGGGCTGATCCTGCACCATCCCCGGGGCACCCGGGTACCGCTGCCTGGCCTGGCCTGTGGTGACCACACAGGGGCACGGGCAGCACCTTTCTCCATGAACTCAGTGATGATGTAGATGGGCTCCTCCTTGGTGACAACCGCGTGCAGCTTCACCAGCTTGTCGTGCTGCAGTGTCTTCATCAGGTTCGCCTCCTCCAGGAAGGCGTCCACGGACATGCTGCCTGGCTTCATCGTCTTCACCGCCACCTTGGTGTGCTTGTTATAGGTAGCTGCGGGGAGGCACAACAGACCATTCCCAGCCTGCCCAGTGCCCAGGCACTGGGAGCGCTGGATTTTGGAGCCAAAGCACCCACTCCTGCAGACTGAGCTGCTGCATGAGGGTTGGAGACCATGTGCAGCCCAGGGCTGTCACCATGCACCCAGCCCCGAGCAGTCCCTACATTAAGGTCAGGGCTACCTCCATTTCCCCATTCTCCTCCTCCAGATTGCTCCCTCCTTGTCTCTTTCAGTCTACCGTCCCTCCACCTCCTCTCCCATCCCTCACCCTTCCTCCTCCACCATCACCTTCATCTTCCTCCCAGCTGCCTCCCCCTCACTCTCACCCATCCACACTTCTCCAAACTGCCCAGCTCCCAGCTTCTTCTCCAGCCTCAGTGACTCCCGAGGGATCTCCCAGGCATCTTTCTCCCAGGGCTTCTGCGGTTTGGGCACGCAGCAGGGGTAGGTGAGCTTCTGGCACAGCCCGTCGCTCTGCCCTGCCGGGGAGAGCCGAGAGCCGTCAGCCGGCCTGTCTCACTGGCCGATTTGTGCTTTGAAGCGGAGCCCATGACAGCCTCTGTGGCTGCGGGGCACGTCCTGGCACCACGCATCCCATTGCAAACACTGGGGACATGTCAGACACTGGCCATCACAGCCCAGCCCTGCTGGCATCTGTCTGTCCCGCCAGGCATTACTGCACCAGGGGGAGTCCTGGGCACTGTGGGCATTTGGGGATACCAACACCCACAGCTGTGATGGCCAGCAAGCTGTGCACTGCGCCAGGGGAAGGTCTGGGAGTTACTGCATGTCACAGCCAGAGCCGCAGTGGGGGCAGGAGCCCCTCGGCCAATGCACAGCCCTGGCTGCCCGGTGGCTGCTCAGCTTGGGGCCAAAACCCTGTGCAGGGCGGGGGAGCCAGACACCCCGGGGCTCACCCTTGTAGTACTGGACCAGCTCCTGCAGTGTATCGAAGCTGCTGCGTGGGGAGATGTAGAAGCCGCCGTTATCCAGCATCCGGATCTTGTAATGCTTCACCGTGCCGCCCTGCAGGTCGTCCCCGTCCCGCACCGACAGCGAGTAGCAGCCTGTTCGGGGAGGGGTGAGCTGGGTGAGCTGCCAGCGCCCGTGCACAGGGCACATCCCTGCTGCGACTGGCCATCCCATGCTCATGGCATGTGTGGTGCCATTGCCCGGCAAAGCCACCACTGCAGCCCCCATCCTCACCGTGCTGCCACCGCACCCTCGGCCCCAGGCACGAGACCAGCTACGCCTGCACCCCAAACAGCGAAAGCAGCCGCAAAGGGGCATGTCCCCCCTGTCCCCACCACCAGGCTCAGACATGTGGTAGCACCGTGGGCTCTTTTGGGGACACTTGCAGGAGCATGCAAGTGTCCCTGCCCCGCAGCAAAGCAGAGCCCCCAGGCTGGGCAGGCATCTCCCACAGCGGGAACCCCTCCAGACCTTTCGTGGTCTCGCTGTCCCGTATCATGAAGGACCCGATCAGGTTCCCGGGGCCAAGGAGCTGCCGCTCTGCGTCCTTACGGCTGATGCCCTTGAAAAACCACCTGCAGCAGAAATAAAGGAACCAACGAATGCTGCTGGAGCTGAGGGAGCTAAGGCTGGTGTGGGTCAGGGTTGGGGGCAGGACATGCGGCAGGAGTGGGGACAGCCGCGGTGGGGGAGCATGGGACCACATAGCCTGGATGTGCCCTTGAGGGATGGACTCACTCCTCTGTCTCCAGTGAGTCAGCTCGGGCAACGTAGTTGCTGGGGATGAAGCCTTCACACCCCGTCGCCAATGACCGTGCCTGCCACCACTCCCCCGACCTGTGACAGAGATGGCATCGGGTCAGGCCACGGCACCCAACACCAGGCACCTCTGGCTCCTCCAGGGGCAAATTCCAGAAAAAAAAAAAACCAAACAGCAGGGCCAGGCAAGCCTTCAGGAGACCCTGTCGAAGGGGGACACCAGCAGCACTTACTCCTCCAGCACCTTGAGCCGTTCCCCTTTCTGGAAGCTCAGGTCCCCAGTGTGCATCGCCTCGTAGTCATAGAGCGCCAGCACCACGTTGTCCCCTGAGCCTGCGGCAAGGGAGCTTCCTGGTCACCCCTCCCCGTGCTGGGATGGGGCGCCTACCCACCCTGCCATATGCAGCCAGGACTCCGGCCAGGACCCCTGTAGCACCCAGCACCTCCATCTTCATCATGCCATGGCCCAGAGCTCCTGTCCTGCCAGGGCCAGCAGCGTTTAATCCAGGCTGGATAGAACCCGGCCATGCTCCCCCACATGCTCCCACCTTGTGCACCCACTTGCAGCCCCCCCTGTACCTACCATCTTCAGGTGGGGACACGGCCACGCTGGGGACATTATTGTTCTGGAAAGTGGGACAGAACCAGAGAGTGATGTTGCGGGTGGCAGAGACTTGTACCCCATGGGGGTCTCGGCCCCACCGTTGTGCCAGTCCCCAGTAGCAGGGACAGGAGGGCACCCGAGGAGCAGTGCTGGCACTGCCCAACACAACCTGCCCAGCACCAGCATCTCTGTCCCCTCCCAACACCTTCATTTTTCTCTCCTTTTTTCTGCAGTTCCTTGATTCCCACCCATCAGGTTCCCTCTGTGATTTGCTCCAGCATGGGCTGGGCTCCCATCCCATGGCCAAGCCCTCTGCCCCAGGTCATGGGCGCTGCCAGCACCCACAGCTGGCCCCGCTTTCGGGTGCAGGCAGCTCCAGCGAGGAGAGCGGCTGGCTCAGTCCTGTGCCTCCTGACTTGCCCGGCAGGTGCCACTCACCCTCCTGTTGGTGGCAGTGGGGTCCTTCACATAGTGGCCCTGCTGGAAGCTGGGGCCAGGGTCGGGGTCGGTTTTTATCATCTTCTCTTGGACGGCAGCTTCCTTCGACTTCACGCAACCCATCCTGCAGCCAAAGGAGGGGAAGTGAAGCCATTGCGACAGAGGCAAAAGCCCCACTCCAGCCCCGCTCCCAGCAGCTCCTGCCGGGCACAGCATGGCGCCGGCACATGACACGGTGCTGCGATGCCCACCCAGCTGCACTGCCATGGGCAGAGAGGGCTCCACTCCCATGTCAGAGTTGAGGTGGGTGGCAGCCATGGGGCACCGGGGCACCCAGCAAGGTGTAAAGGAAAAGGGATCTCCTGGTGCAGAGAAAGGTGAAGTCACAGGAGGCAAATTTTGGGCAGGTGATGGCAGCTGCCATTGGAGCAGCTTCACAGCCCTTCCCCAAAAGGCTTTTCCCAGCTGGGGGTACAGGCACTCAGCATTGTGGTGGGGAAGAGCGTCTTTGCAGTGCAGGACCCCTGTCATGGAGGGGTTTCCCCACGGCTCGGGGCCCCCTGCCCAGCACCACTGGTGCTCGTGGTCCCCTTGTCCCTCAGTGTGGTTGTGGCCCCCGTGTTGCTGTGGGTCACTGCTCTCCACTGCACTCCCTGGCTGCTCTTTCCCAGGGCGGAACTGCCTCAAACAGGCACCAGCCCAGGGCTAATGCAGACGCTCAACTTTCTCCAGCTTCCCAAGAAACATCAGCAGGAAAATGTGCTGCAAGAAGCAGCAAGTGTAGGGGAAACCCCCCGCAAAGGCACTTCCCTTGTCCGGGGGAGACCTCGGCACAGAGAAAGGAGAAGGTGTCGGCGGTGACAGCAAAGGAGGAAGCTCAGGGCTCAGCGGGGCCCCATGATATGCATGGCACCACTGGCCTTGGTCAGGGAGCAGCCAGGCACCAGCAGCACTGCCTCGCTCCCATGACCCTCGAGGGACATCGCTGTTCACCTCCCAGCCACCTCATGGTCACTCCTTATCCTTCCAAGAATGCCAAAGCCTCAGCTGGCCCTGTTGCCCAGGGCAGAGCAGGAGCAGCAGCAGCAGCCCCAAACAGTATGTCCTCCTCACCAGGAGTGCCCCAGGCTCAGGCTTGGGACCGGCCACTGGCAAAGCCATGGAGCCCCTGGCTGAAACCCAGCCACGGTCCATGCTGGCACCACAGCAGGTATTTGCTCTGCCTGTCCCACACCGGATTGCAGCATTCGGCCCTACAAATCTCAAACACCTCCAGGGGGTCCAAGCATCCCACAGCCACCCAGCCCCATGGCATCCCAGCGCACCACCACACACAGTGACCAGGTGGCCATGGCTTTCCCACAGCTCCTGTGATACAGCACTGAGACCTGCCAGCACAGGGAATGCTGGTGGGAGCAGCCGTTCCTGCTGTGTCCCAGCCCAGAGACCTATGTCCCATAGCCCGTGTGGCTGTCACCAGCCGTGTGGACCAGGCGGGATGGGGTGAGCCCATCACTGCGAGAGCACGGCTGCCTATGGCCCCGTGCCCTCGCTGCCCCGTGCCCTCACTGGCAGGGCAGGCGGTGGCAGGTCCCTGACAGCCCCTGCAAGGCCACTGGCAGGGATCACCTCCCCGGGAGTGCACCGTGCCCCCCCGGGACACCCCGGCATCACCTCCCCCCGGGGCACCCAGGAGCTGCTGCACCGAGCGGGGCCGGGACGCGGCCGGCACGGAGCGGGACCGAGGCAGCGGCGGCTGGCCCGGGGCAAGGACCGACCGACCGACCGACCGACCGACTGACTGACTGCTCTGCCCGGGACCAGCACCGGCACTCCCCCGTCCGGCCCCGCCGCCCTCGGCGCTCCGCGCACGGCTCCGCTCCACTCTCACCTTCCCCGCCGTCCCAGGACACGTCCCGGTCCCGATCCCGATTCCGGAGCCGCGGCTGCTGCTGCCGCTGTGCGCTGCCCGGCTGCGCCCCCGCCGCCCCTCCCGGTAAGACCACGCCCCCTCCCCGTAAGGCCCCGCCCCCTCAGTGCCGTCCCGGTGCCGCGGGACCCCCCGACGGGGCGGGCATGGCCAATACCTCCCTGTACGGGCCCCAGGCTGCCCAAACCGGGATGGGAGCAGGGACCCCCATTACACACCGAACAGGACCTCCCTGTCCCAGCGGGACCCCCATGGTTCGAAGGCAGCAGAATCAGTTTTCCAGGGCACCCATGCTGCCTGAAGGGACATCCAGGCCCGTCTGCCGTCGGGGTCGTCTTTACATCCTCCCGATGGGTGCCAGAGCCCTCCTCTCCACCCGTGGTCCCCAGGGTTGTTTTCTTGCCTGCACAGCGCCGCGGGTGGCAGTGGGGGGGCTCAGGGTGAGAGCAGCAGTGGCCACAGTGTGAGCCTGGTTCTCCATCTCCAGGGAGAAGAAAAGAGGAAACCCCAGTGCTCAGCACTGCTTGTGACAGGGTGCAGGGCATGAGGGAGTGCAGGGCATGGCACCTGCGCCACGCAGTCCAGCTTGGAGAAGCTGGGGGGGCCATGGGCTTTGCTGTGTCTCTTTTGGCCCTGGTGTTCCCGTGCCAAAGTTCCTCCCAGGTCCCCTCTCCAGTCCCCTGGTGCTCCAGCCTTTGCTCTGGCTCACCCAGAGCATCCCTGGATTTGGGATGGGGACAGCAGCAGCAAAGATTTGGGATGGGGACCTGCAGCTCTGCTTTGACACTGACCACCGTGGGGAGCCACGGCCGGGCCCAGCCCCTGCTCTGCCTCAGGAGCAGCAGAGGAAATAGCCAGGGCGGCGAGAGCCTTGACTGCATGAGGATTTGCATATGTAAATTTTTTAAGAGGAAAAATAAGTTGCCATTGTTAACCCAAACATCTGCCTGCCCATGCATGGGCCTTGGGGTGTAAGTGCTGTCCCACAGCCCCCGCTAAGGGATGGTGGCCGGGGGACATTGGTCAGGGTACATTGGCTATGGGACAGTGGCTGGGGGCCATCAGCTGGGGCCCATGGGCCATGGGCCATTGGCCATAGGACAGTGGCCAGGGGCCAGCTGGCCAGTGGGGACTGCGGCCCCGTCCCTCGGCAGCAGGAGGGCTGCAGGAACCCAGTCCCGGGACAGGAACTTCCTTTTGTGAAACACAGGAGGCCCCGCAGCTGGCCGGGTGTCGCGGGGACACCACTCACAGGAACGGGGGATGGCTGCCCATGGCATGGCCTGCATTTCAGCGTCCCCCAGCCCCCAGGTCAGCTCTGGCCACCAGCCCCTCCATCCCAGCGCACCCTCGCTGGCTTCCCACGTTGCTGTGAGTTCTCTGGGGTCCCACACTGCCAGGATTGTCACTCTGGGCCAGCCTGGCACAGCTGGGAGCTCCCTGACTGGGAGTGACCTGCATGTGGTACCACAGTGGACAGGGTACCCAGTGCCTGGGATGGCTGCAAGCAGCTCCCCTGCCCCCTCCCCCCCCCAGCTTGCCCCCCACCACAGCCGCCCCCACACCCTGGCATGGCCTTTCCCCAAGGAAGGACCTGCTCCACTCCCAGCGCCAGTGTATAATTGCAATCTGCAGAAATTACAGCACATGGTGTTGCCAGCCAGGAGCTCCCCCTCTGCCATGGCTGCCCTGTGGTGCTGTCAGCCCTGTCGAGAGCTGCCAGGGCAGTGCAGAGCCCCTGTCCCATCCCATGGTGACAAACAGGGGGACAGCATCCCCTGTCCCAGGGACTGGGGCAGAGCCGGGCACTTGGCAAGTCTGGTCTTGGAGGTGCAGCACCGCATCAGTGCGCTGGATGGGGACCACCAGGGTTCGGCACTTTCTCACAGGTAGTTGTCCTCTTCCTCCTCCTCCTCCTCTTCCTCATCCCGTGCCAGTGCCTCAATGTCGTGGGTGATGTCCGTGATCATGCGGTTGAAGGACTCGGACTCAGAGCGCAGGGACCAGCTGTCGTAGCTGCGCACAGCCGAGGCTGATGTGTTGCTCATGCTGCGCTTGATGCGGCCGAAACTGTCGGTGAGGATCCCACCCTCCCGGATGCCAATGCTCTCCAGGAAGGTCTCAAAGTACCCTATGTCTTGGTCGGGGATGAAGGGCCTCATTCCTGCCATGGGCACCATGAGCCAGCACTGTGAATCTCAGGGTCCCCCTACCCGGGTGGGCAGTGCTGGGGCATGATGCCAGCCAGCCCCACCGGCTGCTTGGGGGGGACTCATCCCATCCCATTCCCAGCAAGCAGCGAGGTCCCAACACCCCCCAGAGCACGTCCAGCACCCTGTCCCCAAGAGATGCACGGATATCACTAGGGTGACCCAGTGACACAGGGTGGCTGCAGTGGGAGCCCAGACACTCACCCAGGAGAAGGAATTTCCTGCGGTCCCCGTAGAGGCGCAGGAGCTCCCCGCAGTACTCCTGCACCGGTGTGCCCAGGCGGTACTCGCGGAGCAGGACGGCAAACTGCTGGATCTCCTGCGGTGACAGCTTGTTGCGCAGCTGCGGGGACACAGGGACAGGTCAGGACTGGGGACACCAGCTGTGCACAGGTCTGGCCCCCCACTCTGCACCCTGCTGGCTGCTCCCTGGTGCGGAGGGCTCAGAGCTGCCCAGGGCTCCTCGCAGGGTCCCTCGCCTGTCCCCATCCCCGCACCGTGACCATGTAGTCCTGCAGCTGCTCCAGCCCCGCGCCGCTCTGGTCGCTGCCGCTGCAGGCGGTGGCCAGGCTGTGGTGGGACCGGTGGAAGGAGGGCGAGGAGGCGCCACTGTAATATGCTTCGAAGGTCTCGTGGGAGCCGTTGCTGCAAGAGGACGGGGGTCAGTGGGTGCCGGCACCCCTCGTGTGCCCACCTACCCCCCTGTGCTGCACAGCACCCACCGTCCAGCAGGGCTGGGGCATCTCTGCAGCCAGAACAGGCACCCACCCTGGGGCTGGGGCACCCACCCCCGTGCGGGGGCACCTTGGGGGGAGCCAGACTCACAAGGAGCTGCAGCAGCTGAAGTCGGCGTCGTAGCCATACGTCCCGTCTGTGCGGCAGCTCTCACCTGGGGAGGGAAAACTGAGGTCTGAGAGTGGGACCAAGACTCTGCCATGGCTCCTAGCCCCCACAACCCTGTCCGTCAGCCCCGTGCCACTTGGCTCGGTGTCCCTGTGCCTGTCCCCAGCCACTCACTCCTGCTGGAGAGCCAGGGCCGCGTGGGTGTGGAGGTGTAGTGGAACCCGGCGCGGTCCACACACTCGATGCTCTGGTCCCCATAGATGATCTGGAAGACCTGGCAGATGAGCGCGCAGGACTCCTCGGCGGCATCCTGTGGTGGGAGGGAGGAAGGGAGGGACCATGGGTGGGCAGGTGACCATGTGCCAGCAAGTGGCCGTGTACTGAGGCCACTCACCCTGTTGGGCACAGCAAGGATGATGAGGTTGGAGTAGGCATCGGGGCATGGTTCCTGGGGGTCCAGGGGGTTGCTGCCAGCGTGCCGCCGCTCCCAGCTGCCAAAACCGGCACCACGCTCCCAGCTGCCACCACTGGTACCAGTACGCCGCCGCTCCCAGCTGCCACCGCAGGGCTGCCGCCGCTCCCAGCTGCCCGAGGGCCGCCCGCGCTGCCGCCGCTCCCAGCTGCCGCCCCGCCGCCGCTCCAGGCTGCCGCCCTGCCGGCCCTCCTGCCCGCCCCGTGCCGCCCGCCAGTCCAGGCTGCAGATGGTGTGCCGCCGCTCCATCGGGCCCCCCAGCCGCCCGCTCTCCGGCCAGGAGCCCCCCGGCCGCTTCTCAGCGGGGAACGCCTCCGGCATACTGGCCAGGGCCACCTCGGGGTGCGCTCCGGCAGGGACTGGGTCCACTCCCAGGCCTGCGGCAGCGAGGAGAGACTGGGTATCAGGGAGGGGGGCTGCGCTGCCCACCCTGCCTGGTCCCCAGGCCCTGGCTGCCCCAGCCCACTGGCTGGGTGGGATGCAGAGGGATGGGGGGAGGACGTGATGGGGAGTACCAGCGGGTTGGGGACAGTGGGGCTAGGGCAGGGGGATTAGGGGCAGAGAGGCAGGGAGATTGGGGAGAGCAGGGCAGGGGATTAGGGGACTGCTCCCTGTGCAGGCTGGAGCTCAGCCTGGTGCAGCCCCTTCTCTGGGGACCCTGCCTGTGGCTGGCAGCTGAGCCCGGCTTTGCTGATTAAAGTGCCAGAACCCTTGCACCCCCCCCAGGGCTCCATGTGCTGGGGGGACAGGGGTTGCTGTCTCCAGCCTCCTCTCCTCCTGCCATTAACAGCAACCGGGGCTGGGACTGCAGCTGGGACCTGCCTGCCGGGACAGTGGGGACCCAGAGGATGGGGAGCCCTACACAGCGGGGATGGTGGGGACCCTGAGGCAGTGACCCCCTGCAGCCCCGGGGAAGCAAACCTCCGCCGAGCCCTTTGCCGAGCCAGTGCGGGCTTTTGACCTCAGCCCATGCTGCTGCCTCTGCTGGACCCAGCACGTTCCCCAGAACCCTCTGGGCTCTGCCCCCCTGTGCCCTGGTGACACTGGGCACTTGGGGTTGGCTGTGCCACAGCCAGTGGCCCCAGCCGGACACCCGCACCGGTTTTGAGGATGAGGAGGTGAAGGGCATCATCGCGCAGGTAGGACGCCGCAGCGATCTCGTGGGTGGGGATGCGCAGGATCAACTCCTCGTTGTCGCGCCAGGTGAGCAGGAGGCAGCGTGCCGAGAGGCTGAGGATGCTGTCCTGCTCTGGCGTTGTCTGCAGCGGCAGCTCCTTCAGCTGCTGTGGGGGCAGAATAAGTGCCAGGGACATGAGGGCACCCAGCAGTGTAGGGGGGGGTGCACCAGGGGTGCCAGGACCCCTCTTACCCTGGCCGTGTCCAGCAGCTGCAGCACCTCATCCCGGCTGGAGGGGTTCAGGGAGGCTGTCACCCATGTCAGGTGGCCTAAAAACTGGGGAAAGGGGGGCAAAACCCAGGGCAGATTGGGGGGGCTGAGGCCAGGGGTCTGGGGCTATGCATCCTCCCCACCCCATGGCCCAGAGCCTCCTCCAGAGCACCCATGTCCACATGGGCAGAATGCATTTCCCTGGGGTGCAGGGAGACCCTGCAAATGGGGGGGTCCTCCATGCACCCACAGCCCACCTTCCCACTCCCCAGGCAGGGAGGAGGGGACCAGGACCCTCCTGGCCACCGTGGATGGTGGCCCTCTGTGTGGTGTGGTGGCTTCATCACCCCCGTCATGCACAGACAGTGACCCTGAGCATCCTTGGGGACTCCCCACCCCCTTACCTTCACCTCCTTCTCCACATAGTCATGCAGTAAGATCTGGGGGTCAATCAGGTAATCGGGGGGATAGAGGGGCACGGAGTGTAGTGGCCGCCGGTAGACGCTGCTGCGGAGTGCTGGCCTCCGAGCTGCTTTGGGGAAAACCAGCCGCTTGATGGGTGACACGAAGCCCTGGGAGGGAGAGTGGGCATAGGGACACCTCAGCACCGGGCACCCAACCCCGTCACCCATGCAGGGGGTCCACAGGCACCCAGTGCCCGAGGAGGGGCTGGTCACCTCTCCTCGCTGACCCCAAATTTGCACCATTTGGGCAGTTCAGGGGGGTGCAGCGGGTGGGGATCCCACCTCTCCCTGCTGCGCCACAGGAGTGGGTGCAGGGCCCCTCGTCCCAGTATCCCCGTGTGTCTCACCCGCTCCCACCCTCCCACCAGCCCCCCCGGGACACCAGCCCCAGGCCCACACACCTTCTTGCCCTTCTTGGCCTCGCAGTCCATGGTGGGACTGCGGCGCTGCCTCCAGGCACGGCCGCCCTCACCGCCCCGCTCGGCGCCGCTGCCTTTTCCTGTGTCGGAAACTCCACCAGGACGGCTGGGATGTGAGTTCCTGCCCCTCCTGGGGGGTGCGGGGACTGGGCTGTCCTGGGCTGGGACTGGGACTGGGACAGGACTGAGACTGGGACTGGATTGAGACTGGGACTGGGACTGGATTGAGACTGGGACTGGGACTTGGACTGGGACTGGGAGTGTGATTGGGACTGGGCTGGGAGTGTGATTGGGGTTGGGGCTGGCACTATGAGTGGGGCTGGGCTGGCACTTGGGGCTGGGCTGAAGTAGGCTGGGATGGGCCTGGAGTGGGGGCTCGGACTGGGACTGGTGCTGGGGCCGGGCTGGAACTAGTGCTGGGACTGTACTGGGATTTGGGCAGAGGCAGGGGCTGAAGTAGGCTGGGGTGGGAACAGAGCAGGGGCTGGGGCTGGGACTGGGGGCGCCTGCAGAACCTGGCTGCAGAGCAGCCCCTGCCCCTCGCCGCCACAGGACTCCCCCTCTTCCCGCTGCCCCACAGCCCCACATCAGCCCCATCCTCGTGGGGCAGCGCTGGGGGGGTCCCGGCCCTCACTGCCCTGTCCTGCCCAGCCCACGCGGGACCCTGGCACAGGGAACGGCACAGGCTGGAGCCTGTGCAGCTGCACCAAACAGCCCATCCCCACAGCCGCCCATGGGGCCTGAGCCCCCCCATGGGTCTGGGGGTCTGCCGGGGATCAGGGCCTCTGGCAGGGAGGAGGTTGTCCCCGCAGCGCTGGCGACAGGGACAGGGCTGTGTCCAGCGGCTTCCTCCCCGGCACACTGCATCCTGCCCGTGCACCCCTTCCCTGCCGGCCACCAACACCAGCCAGGGCCACCTACGCCAGACGGGCAGCACTGCTGCAGTCCCCCTGCTCCATCCCCCAGTGTCCCCGAGCACTCCGGGATGGAGGGACAACACTGTGCCCTGGTGCAGAGCCCAGGGCACGAGCTGGAGGTGCTGGCAAGGACAGGTTCCCGCAGGCAGGGCTTATTGAAATGAATTTAATATCTCATGTTGCAGCAAAATTAAAAATATACAAAAAGTTTGTGGTATACAAAAAAGTCTTGGTACGGACCACGGCCTACCGCTCGCCCCCTGCCCGCGCCGAGGGTCCCAGAGAAGAAGGTGGCACACAGAGTATTTACAGTACGTGACAGCGGCCGCCAGGTCCTGGCGCCAGGGGGGTGGAGACGTGGCCAAGACCCCCCAGCAGCCCCCGCTGGGAACAAATGGCCCTGGCCCAAACCTCTCCCTGCTCCCTGAAGCCAGGATGGCCCCACTGCCACCCCCCAGGACCCCCATCCCTAGTGGGAGCTTGAGCACCCCTGCAGCTCCCCCATCCCACAGCACCTGGCTTGGCCCCAGGTCATGTCCCCTCGCCGCGGTCTCAGTGCTGCCACCAGCACAGGGACACTGGGTTTGGCTTCCCCTGCAGCCTACTGGGTGGCAAGAGGGTGGCCAAGCTCTGGGACCAGGATGGGGTCCCATGGCTGCCCCGTGCCCCCCACACAGCTCAGTGCTGCCTGCTGCTGAGACCCCTGCCTGGAGCAGCCCAGGACTGAGGGTACCGTGGCTTGAGTGCATAGAAAAGTGTCCCTCTGTCCTGCCAGCGTGGCCCCAAGGTCCCCCATGCAAACCCTGAGGGTGAAGGGCATGGAGAAGGGGGGTGCAGGTAGCCCCAGCCAGTGGCTCCTCTCTGGCCTTGGGGGGACAGGGAGAGGGGATGGGGATGGGGGGAGCCAGGGGAGCCACCCCACACCTCTCCCGGGTCCCCCAAGTGGCCCATCCTTGATGGCTCCCAGCTTCGTGAGTGGGACCTGGCAAGGAGCCGCTGCTGCCTGGGCACCCACAAGAGGGCTGCACGGTGAGCCCCAGCCCCAGCCTGGCTCCCCCGGCTGCTGCCCCCGACCTTCCCTGAGGAAAAGAGACCCTCCCCCCAGAGCCACCCCGCGCCTGTCCTGCCCCTGGCGCGGTCAGCACCCACTGCTGGGGTCTGCCCTTTACTGGCGGTGAAGGAGGGGTGCGGGTTGCGGTGGGCCTGGCCTGCTGCCCACCCCCAGCCATCCTCTGCGCCCTCCTCCAAAAGTTTTTCCGAGGCTTCCAGTTAGCACCAGTTAGCACCAGTGACCCCAGTGACGTCCAGCCCCATCCTGCTGTCACCCCGGCCTTCCAGCTACAGAGAAATGAGAAACAAAAGCAACATGATGCCACCAACACCACGCACCTCATGCCATGGGGACGGGCACCCACACCGCCCCTCGGGGACCCCGTGTCCCGGCCTGGCGGGCGGCAGCCAGAACCATTCCCAGGCAGCTCCCCCCCACCAGCCCTCCCCGCGGCCGGCGCGGTTCCTCGTGGGGTTCCACGGTGGGACCGGTGCGGGGTTGCCCATGCTCCCCTGCCCAGGGCTTGGCACCACGGCATGGGGCGGCTGCAACCCTGCAGAGCTGGTACAGGGGGCACAGGGGGGATGTGGGGAAGGCACAGGGACCATGGTTGCGGGGGACAAGGGGATGAGGTGGTGCAGAGCTGCAGGGTCCGGCAGCTCCCTGCCCTGCTAAGCCCTGCCAGCCCCCTGCACACATGCGCGCGCACACACACGCACATGCACACACACACACACACACACACACACGCGCGTGGAAAGCCCTGCCCCGGGGGGAACAGGGTACATTCAGCACAGCCCTTTCGGGTTGGGGCACAATGACGGATCCGGCCAGGACCAGGGGACACATTCAAACCCGGAGCCCGTGGCAGCCCCACTCCTCTAGGCAGGCAGGGGCAGGCAGGGGGGGAGGCAGGGGAAGGCAGGATCCCAGCTCACATTTGTACTGGGGAGCAGGAAGGGACTGATGCTGATGGGGGGATGGATGGAAACGCTCCCGGGTGGGAAGCGATGCCAAACCCAGGAGGGGAGAATGGCTGTGGGGTGAATCCCGCTTTGGGGAGCTCCGGGAATGCCAGCAGCCCAGCACCCCCCCCCTCCAGCAGTGCCATCCAGGCCCTGCCTCCCCCGGCCTCAGCGGAGGTAGAAAATGTCACACAAAATGTCACTATTCAGGTGAAAACAAACCCAATGAGATGAAGCAGTTCCCATGGGGATGGGGGGGGACAATGGGGTGCGGCCACCCCCTGCCACCCCAGCTGGAGCCGGGGTCCCAGCTCAGTGCCGGGGGGAGCAAGGTTGGTGCCCACCTGTGAAGGTCTCCCCCGGCCAGGGTCTGTACCCCACAGGTCAGCAGGGACCCTGTGGGGTGGGGGCACGGCTCACCCCCAAGCTGGGGGGGACCAAGGATGGAGATGAGGAGGCTCCCCCATGGCTGGCATTGCAGGGCAGGGGGGAGGCAGGAGACATGGGTGAGATGGTCAGACCCTGGCTATCCCCTGCCCCAGCTCCCTGGGGGTGACAGGAGCCCCACGCACACCCCAGTGCAGCTGTGCTCCAGCCCCACAGCCCTGCCATGGCACAGGCATGGGGCAGTCCTGCACCCTTGACCCCATGTGCTGCCCACCTGGGCTGTGCCGTGCCCCACCATGCCCCAAGCCCCTCGCAGCCGTCAGCCCCCAGCCTGGGGGTGCCCCTGGTCCCCATCCTGCACCACCGACCTGGTCAAGCACTGCGGGGCCATAGCACCCACCGCCTTGGCCTTAGGCACCGGTGAGGTATTTTGGCAAGGACGAGCCCCGAGGGGAACTGGGGTGGCTGCTGCAGGGTGGAATGGGGGTCTCGGCTGCGGGAGGGTGGCACGGGGGGGGGATAGCACCAAGAGACCTCCCCAGCCCCCACCCGTGGGGCGCTCAGCATGGCGGCACAGCAGCACCGGCGAACCCAACAGAAAGGCAAACGGCTGCAAAGACGTGAGGCGGCCGGGGTGGCACCGGGAGGGCCCTGCCATGGCCCCACACCTTACACGGTGGTCTCATACTCCAGCACCTCCTGGGGAGCACCGGGGGTGCGGTACTGCAGGCGCGGAGTGGTGGGTGATGCGTACTCCAGCGCCAGGATGGTCTTCCGCAGGCGCCGGTCGATGAAATGGGCATCCCAGGCCGGGTACTTCTTCCTGGGCAGGTCAATGCGGATGACGGGCCCCTCTGTCCGCGGGGCGCGGGCAGCCGGCGCCGGTGGGGGGCAGGGTCTCACCTGGAAGACGGGCACGCAGCTGTCCCGCTCCCCCGGTGCCCCGTCCCGTTCCCCCCCTGTAGTCCGCGGCAGTGAGCGGGGAGGGCTGGTGACGGCGTCTGTGGGGGACCCCGGCGCTGGGGCTGGCCGCTGCCGGAAAATGCAGCCCCCGGTGTGGGGGCCGAACATGGGGCCGTTGGGGTGCAAGAGGCAGTAGTAGATGAACATGAAGAAGATGCCAAGGGCAAAGCTGGAGCTGACCACGCAGACAAGGATTAAGGCGTCAAAGTCAGAGGTGGTCTTGCGGTCATAGTAGAGGAACCAGAGGACGGTGAGGGCGGCGTTCTCCGACAGCGTGATGACGTAGTAGATGCACATGCGGTAGCGGCTCCTTCCCTCCTTGACATTGAACCAGCAGAAGATGTAGATGATGCCTACCACCATGTTGTAGATGATTTCCTCCCACTTGGACATGCAGAAGTCCGTCTCGCCCTGGATGATCCAGAAGGTCATAATACACCAGTGGGTGACAATGAAGATGCCGAAGTAGAGCTGGAACACGGAGGCGAAGAGGGCGAAGGCGATGGCGCGGGCAGCGATGGTGAAGAGGTGCCACAGGATTTGCACTACTGCCCCCTTGTAGGACATGGGATTCTTGTCCTCCCGCGAGTCCCGCAGCACCTTCTGGTAGGAGGCGATCATCCACGCCAGGGAGACCAGTGAGGCTGAGGCTGAGAGCCCTGGGGGCGCAAAGCGGGGCAGTGAGAGCCTGTGGCGGTCTGGGGTCCCCCCTCCAACTGCCCCTGTCCCCTGCTGCAGGGGGCATGTCCCTTACCCTGCAGCGGCTCGATGCTGTTCTGCTGCACCATGATGCTGAGCTGCAGCACGAGCTGGGGCGCGCTCTTCAGGAAGGTCTCCAGCAGCCGCAGCATGCTGATGTCCGCGCTCTCGAACATCATCCGCCAGTAGAAGTGGCGGCGGCGGTGCTCGGCCTGCCACCGGCTCTGCAGCCCCAGGTACAGTGTGCGGAGGTATCTGCGCAAGGGTGGGTGGGAGGGTGAGATGAATCCCCGCTGCCCAGGTAGCCGAGCTCACCTACCCCTGCCCATTCTAGGCATGCCCCGTAACCACTGCCAAGCCACTCCAGCAAGCAATTCCCCCCTTATCTGGGGCCATGGAAAGCCCCCCATGCCCGGGGTGCAGCGGGCTACAGGGCAGTGGCAATGCTGAGCACATCCCTGTCCCACCCTGGGGCCCCGAGATGCCGGGAAGGGGCAGTTTATGCAAAGCCAGCTCAGCACTCTCCTGCCCTGGGGCTCACCTGGCCGTCACCCCACTGCCCACCCGGCCATCACAGTGCCCCTGGTGCTTCTCGAAGGGGATATCTTTGTCCCAGCTGGCATGGAGCCCACCCTGCCTCCCCCTGCCCCATCCAGGATGGAGGCACCAGCTGGTCGTGCTGCGGTGCCCGCGGGAAGCTCCTGGGCTCTTGGCAGGGCTGCGGGTGCGGGCACACGCTGGCCCCGGCCATCTGGTTGTCGGCTGGGGGTCAGTGGAGGTGTGCGTGGCACCGACGCACGCACTGGCTGAGTCACCACCACCAGGGACCCCTCCCCACGGCACAGGGCCAGATCCGGGCATCACAGGAGGGGACACGGGGCCAGATGGGCAGGGCATCCCTGGGTAGCCCTGACTGCATCACCGGCCAGTGGCTCCGCTGCTTCATGGGGAAAGAGGGAGCTGGACCAAGGAGGCAAACAGAAAGATGAAGCTGGAGGATGTCGGGCCATAAGGCTTCCCCCCAGCCGAGTCAACCATCACGTAGAGCGATGGCCTTTCCATCAGCTCCAGAAAGTGCTGCCAGCCGACTCCATTAGCCTGGAGTGCGGGAGAAACCCTGATCCCAGCACTTGCAGCTCATACGTCAGTGGGAGGAGGCAGGAGATGGCCCTGCTCCCGCTGCAGGGATGGCCAGGTGCTCCCAGCCCTAGGCTGCACAGCCCCGAGACCACAGTGGGGGCCATCAGCTGGGGCCACCAGGGCCTCCATGCCACCCCGCTGCCATCTGCTCCCACCCCGGCCAACCCCACAGGCTCGCTCAGCGTGCAGGAGGGGAGGGTGTGCGTGCTGGTCCCACGGGGCTCCCGTGGTTCTCCCCAGCGAGACCACTGATGCTGCGCCCGCCCCATCACCGCCTGCCCATCCCCTCCTGCCTGCCCATCCCCTCCCACCTGCCCTGCTGGAAGCCCCAAAATGCCCACCTGAGAGCTGGCTGCCAGGCAAAAAGTTGCTGTCAGCAAATAACGCAAATAACGTGATTTTAGTAGTTCCACCCCAGTTTCAGCGGGTGCCGATGGCTGCAGGGGCCATCCTGCGGCCAGCCCAGCTCCCAACCCCTGCTGGCTTCTTTGCGCCAGTGTCAAAATGACGCTTTAACCCCCTACCTCAGGGGGATTAGCTAATTTTAGCCTTTGCCACGTCCCACCCCTCACTCCTGCCTCCCTCTGCTTAATGGCCCCTGCACAGAGCAGCATGGAGTGGACCTGTGAGCACAGGGCAGGCAACATGTCTGGGGCTTACCCGCAGCAAAACACAGGGCACAATGACACCGGTGCTCCCAGCCCTGCAACAGGGCTCCCAGCACAGATCTGCGCCCTGGTGTCACCTGCTTGCGGCCAGCCAGGCCAGTGCTGCCATGGTGTCACCACTGCGGCCGCTGCTCCCCAGCCCCTCTCCCTGCCAGACGCTGCTCCTGGGCCCACAGAAGGACCCAGGGAAGGACCCCCCCTTGCTGGCAGGGTATGAACTGGGGGAACCCCCTGGGGACAGAGGGCACAATGTGGAGGGAAGACAATGGAAGAAGCAATGCAGAGCCAGGGATGCTGCAGGGCATAGCTGTTGGTCCCAGGGCATCCACGCGCAGGTGAGACCCGAACACCGGCGACCTCATCCTTTCCCTGTAATCAGCCTTGCTAATTGGGCCCGTCAGCACCAGGATCCTGCCATCTGCAGCACACAGCGGCCGCCTGTGCACAGACCCCAGAGCCGCGCCGTGCCCGGCTCCTGAGCCGCTCAACAAGTGACCTGCAGCCTCCCCCAGCTTTGAGCAGGGGCACAATTATCCTCCTGTCTTCCTGTCAACTCCATAGATCTCATTAAAACGAGATTTCATCTCCCATCAACTTGCCAGAATGAAATGTTGATTCTTATTTGTTATGCATTTGATCATCCCGTGGTGTTTCAGCCCAGAGAAACATCCCCATGCTGACAGCGCACGGCAAGCGCTTACCAACCCAGCGCCGCGGCAGCTGCATGGGAAATACAGAATCAATCACTTGAAAAAAAAATCATTTAATTTTCAAAAAACTGATGATGAGGCAGAAACCAACCGCGAGAGCTCTCAGGGCTAATTGCTCCCTCCTTTGTATCACAAAGAGTAATCCAACGAAGCCCCTGCAGCGTGAAGGTGGTGGGCTCAGGAGGGTACTGGGTTTGCCAGAGCCCTGCCTTGGCCAGGTTTCCAGAGCCCCACCACAGCCGGGTTTGCCATCAGTGTCACCGTTTGCCCCCAACTCCCAGTTACTGACCCCAATTTCCAAGTGTTGGACAAAAAGTGTGAGGAGAAAAGCCTGGCCCTGGTTATAACCAAATCCACTAATTGTCATCCTCAGGTGGAAAAGGACAAGGGACACCCCCCAGTCTAAGAGTGAGTAATATGGAGTGTGATTTTCCTAGAAGGTAATTTGGGATATCATCCCTTAATCCTTTATTTAAAGGAGAGAAAATTGCTTCCCTGTTGCAGCTATTTTAATCCCTTACACATCCCTCCAAGTCAGGTCATCGGGGAGAGCTGCACGTGTGCCCAGCTGGCACATCATGGCGCTGATGAAGGCTCCCATGTCCCACTGTCCCCACACCCCTGCATGCCCTGGGTCCCCTGGGCAGACAGGAGCAGCCAAGGCCATTAATTCTAAGGGAGAGGCTTGGTCTGGCCCTAAAAAGCCCCTTGTCCTGTGCACTGGGGCCGGGCGGGGACCCCTAACAAGTGACCAACCCCAGTGCTGGGTCCTGCAGCAGGACAAGCTGACACCCCGAAGCCGAGTGCTCCCAGGGCTGACAAGGGCTCCTGAGCAGGTGGAGCAAAGCCCCAGGGAGCAGAGGGGCCATGGGGGGGAAACATGCAGGTCCCAGCTCTGCCACGTCTCATGAGCCTACCCAGGGAGCTACCAAGGGTGTACAAACCCCATAGGACTGCCACTAGACTGGCATCAGAACTGAGGGGTGGCACCAGGTCCCCAAGACAGCACAGGATGGGGGGACACAGGCTGATGGGGGGCTTTCAGGGAGGACCTGTGGGTGGACAGAACACACTGGCCCTGGTCCCAGTGACCCCCAGGCAGCTAAACCAGGTGTGACCCTGGGCTAAAGCAGACACGAGGGCACACCGGGCATGGACAGGGCTGTCCCCAGTGCATTGGGTCCTGCAGAGACACACCAGCCAGCTGTCCGCCCATGGAGGTGGTAGGGGACCCTGGGCATGCTGCCGGGTGGGAGGCATGCATGGCATGCACAGCATCCCTTCCCTTCAGTGTTTCTTGGGTGAAAAAGCTGGTGACTTTTTGCAAGCAGAGTGGATAACAATTCCTGAGCGACAAAACCATCCAAGAAGCTGCATACACAAGCACATGGTCATGCAACCGTCACTGTCACCAGAGAGCATCTGTGGCAGAGTATTTGCATGTGCATCATGAACACACTGATGACAACTAACTTCAGCAGCTTCTTGCAGCAGCTTTAATTTGAGACAATCTCACTTAGTGCTCGGAGCTGCCTTTGCAGCTGGGAAGCAGCTGTATTTTGTGATTTGGGGGTCTTTGTCACAGCTGGGCTCGGGGCTGCGCAGCGATGGATTTGGCAGGGGTGAGATCTGATGAGGTGATTGCAAGGCAGGGAGGAGGCAGGTAAATCAGGGAAGGGGGGGATGTTTGGCAAGGGGCATGGTGCCCTGGCCAGGGAAAAGCCTTGCCTTCACATGCAGCATTTATTCAACACTTCTTTAACTGCCACATCCACCTGCACCAGATCCAACCTCACTAATGGGTTTAGCAAACTGCATTTAACTGGTCACCCGAGCTAATCCCAAATCCTGAGATTAGAAGGAGCCTCAGCTGCAGCTTGAGACCAACATGTCCTGGAGGGTCAGAGCTGATAGTTACTGCTTTAATTGGCTTAAGAGACTCTGTGGTGCAGCAGATCAGGAGAGTATGGCTGACACCACTGGGAGCCAACCCCCCAACCTCAGCCCGACCTCAGCTCAGGCCAGGACCAGGCAACTGCCTGCAGAGCGCTATGGCCAAGACCGGCTACAGGCTCAGTGGCTGGTGGGCCGGAGAACTCCAGTCCTCTCCCTCACCAGCTCCTCTGGCACATTAAGGCGAGGACTGCAGCCATCCTGCAGCAAACATACCCCAAGAGCTGCCACGGGGATGGAGTGGGACTGGGGAGGGTCAGGCAGTGGCTGTGTTGGGGAGGGAAGGTGTAGAAACTCCTAGCACGGTGCATGCTGCAATGTGAAACAAAGTTAGACATCCCAGGAGCATCCCAGGAAGGGCAGCACATGAACGAACAAATGCATGCAGGCAACAACAGGGAATGGAGGACCCTCTGTATTACAGTAGCTCAGGAGGGGAAACAGCACCGAAACCTGAGCCGGGAGCGCTGCCTGCTCAGAGCATTGTTCCGGGAACTTGCCATTGTCTCCACTCCCCTCCCAGCACCACCCTCCCTGGGAAGAAGCTCTGTGCCAGAGTCACAGCTCTTCCCTGGCGCCCTGAGGATGAAGCTCGGCGAAGCTGGGAGGGAGCTGTGCCGGCTCCACGGCACAGGGGAAGAAGGTGCCAATAAATCATCAGTTCGGGCTTTGGAAGGTCTGTGGAGATGCAGGCAAAGGGCCTCGAGCCTACCTGAGTCTGCCAAGCTGCCACTCACCCTGCTTGCACAGTGTGCCTTCCCCCAGGCCCAGGAAGGGTCAGGCAGCAGAAACACAGCCCTGGTGGGGAAGCCTGGCTGGGCTAGGGGACAAATGGCACCTCTTCACCCTCAACCCCGCAGACTACGGTCAGCTCTGAGCAGAAGCAAGGGGAGGCACCTGGGAGGAGGACCTGAGCCTGTGTTCAGTGCCCAGCAGAAACACTCCACAGCCCCTGGCACCCAGCTGCCATGGCCAGGCAGGCCCCCAGCAGGCCCAGTACCGGCCGGCTGCAGGGACATCAAGCCTGTGCCACCCAGCTGGGCTGTGAGCTCTTCACGCCGGCTCCTGCCCGCACCCACAGCTCCTGCCCACACCCACCCACACTCACAGCTAGGCTCTCCCCTGGCACCCATCCTGCTGTGGCTGCAGTGGGAGTGATCCCCATGCTCCCCCAGCTGCCTGGGCCCCTGCTGTACCTCACCATACCCACCCAGTTCTCCCCCATGCCCTGCTGTCCCCATCTGTGTCCTCTGTGCTGCACCCTGTTATCTCCATCCATGTCCCTGCTGCACCCTGCCACTCCCTCCAGCTCCAGCCTGGCTCCATGACCCTCATGCCTCCAGACCTACCCCAGCTGAAGCAGGGGGATGAGGCCCCACAACATCCCCATCCTGGTCCCCTGGACACACTGTACCCCCATACCCTCATGCCTTCAGACCTGCCCCAGCTGCAGCAGCTGGACAAAGCCCTACAGCAGCCGCATCCCGACCCCACTGTACCCCCAGTGCCCTGTATCTCCAGACCTGCCCCAGCTACAGCAGGTGGATGAAGCCTTGCAGGCAGCCCCATCATGACCCGCCCATACCCCACGTACCCCTGTACCTCCAGACCTGCCCCAGCCGCAGCAGGTGGATGAGGCCCTGCAGCAGCCCCATCCTGACCCCCCTGTACACCCATTCCCGCAGTCCCCCCATACCTCCAGACCTGCCCCAGCTGCAGCAGGTGGATGAGGCCCTGCAGCAGCCAGACGCAGAGGCGGCAGCAGCCGCGGGGGCCGCGGGCGCTGTCCTTGGTGCTGCCGGCGCTGTCCTTGGTGCTGGCGGCGAAGTCGTAGACGAACCACCTGAAGCTGAGCAGCTGCACCACCAGCGAGGGCAGCAGCACGAAGAGCAGCGTCAGCCCGAACCACCACCGCTGCCCCCGCACGTAGTAGTGGGCCGCCAGCCACAGGTCCGAGGCGCCGTCCGCGAAGCAGACCAGAAGGGCGCAGAGCACCCAACAGCCGTCCCGCAGCCGGTACCGCCGCGTCGGAGGGACCGCACCTCCTGCCCGCCTCCCGCCGCCGCTCTCCGGGCTCTCCAGCAGCACGGCCGGGCCGCCGCCACCGCCGTCCGACTTCGCGGCCATGTTGTCGGGGGAGAGGAGGAGAAAGGAGGGAGCGGGAGAGACTTCCGGAGGGAGGACGGCGCCGCCGAGCCCGCCCCGGCAGCGCCCGCCCCCGCCGGCCTCGCCCCGCGCCCGCCGGCCGACACCCGCCGCCCGGCCCGGCCCGGCCCCGCCGAGACCCCCCCCCGGCCGGCCCCGGGAGCCCCCGCCCCGCCCCTGCCGCTCCCCCTCCGAAAAGGGCGGTCGCCTCCCTGGCGCCGCCTCGGGGTCCCGGGGGAGTGCACGGTACCGGTGGGCGCCTTCCCGCATCCCGCCTCGGTCCCGGCGGAGTCCCCCGAGGCAGCGGCAATGCTGTCCGACACTCCCCACCCAGGTCGTCAAGGACCAGAGCTCCCTGGACAGCTGCTGGGCAGCCTTGGGCTCCCCCGGCCCCGAGTCTCAGCCCATGCAAGACCCTGCTCATGGGTCTGGCCCTGGAGCAGGCCAGGGCGGTCTGAATCCCCCACGGGCCTGGGTGGATGGAGATGCTGCTCCGATGGGGCAGGGACACAGGCCACCAGGCTCCTGCCTGAGGCAGCCTGAGGGAGTCCTAGCAGGGACCTGCTGGGCTGGACATGAGCCCTGCTTTGCAGGGAGAGTCCCAGCCTTGGAGAAGTCCCTGAGGAGCCGCACAACCAGGTGAAGTGCCAAGGTCTTCGGGTGGACTGGAGGCACGGGGGTTTGGGTGCATGTATGCCCAGATGCTGCCCTGCTCCTCGGCTCTACCCCACCATCTCTCTGCTGTTTGTTGCCCATCAGAGTTCAGATGCAGCATGTCTGGCAGAGTCAGGCTGCCCTGGGCTGGCTGGCAGTGCGAGGGGCTGGTACTGCCATGGGACACACACTTGCACGAGGAGCAGCACTGCGCTGGCATCCCTGGCAGCGCTGAGAGGCAAAGGGCTTTTTACTCCTTTGCAGGGTTTCTCCAGGGAGGGTGATCGCATACAGGCAGCTGCCTCACGAAGGCAGCTTCAGCCTCCAGACCAGGGGGACAGACTCTTGCTTGCTCGCTGCATTTCAGCCCCCAAGGCTGAGCCCCATGTGTCTGCCTGCGTAGGAGCCACGCACGTGACTGGAGCCTGGCCCACAGTAAGCACGCCACAGCACACAGTGAAGAGCAGTGTGTTTTATCCCAGGAAACATGTCCAACTTCCAAACCCTGCCTTGTAAAGCAGCAAAGACGATCAGCCCAGACCCGGGGTGAGTCTGGGTTCCTGGTGTACAAAACTGAGGGAACAACTGGGGAGGGGGAAGGCGTTAGTCAGCACAAGGGAGCAGAGTCAGCCCCTTGGCAAGCCTCTCACAGTGCTGCATGTATTACCATGGGTAATACAACTTAAATACTAACCTTGAGATGCTCCTGACAGATCCCCTTGACAAATGCCTGCCTGGGGGAGGGGACACTCCCAGCATCCCAGATCCCAAAGAAAGAAGCCTTTCATCTGCTGCCGGTCAGGGCCAGCGTCCCTCCGGAGGAAAGGCTCTGCTGGCCAGAGCCTCTGCCAACACCTGGCCAGCCACAGCCCTGTTTGGGCTCAGTCCCCAAGGAGTCTCTGTCCTGGATGGGCAATGGAGCAAAGCCAGTGCCGCCTTGATGGCGGGCACAGCACCGGGGAGGGGGACCTGGAGACCAGGGAGCGACGGACCTATCTTCCTTCACAGACCCTGAAACACCCCCTCTGAAAGCAGAGTTAAACATCCACAGCCTGAGAACACGGGGACTGTAGTCTGAAGTCTGATTTATCTTAACAACAGGCCCCAGCAGCCACAGGAAAAAATGAGAGAGAAAAAAAAAAACTATAAACATCCCTGAAGTCTTCCCGTGCAGCTGTCAGCAGGCAGGCAAGGAGGGTTTCTAGCTGCATACATAAAAGTGCTGCAAGGAAGAAAAAGGAACACGCTGAAACCAAACCCTGTTCTTTCCACAACAAAATACACAGCAAAGCAAAGCAGCCCTTGGCAGTGGGCAGGCAACCGGTCCCTCTGACTGCCTGGTTCCCAGGGGGACACATAAACATGTAACTGGTCCAAATGGACCTCTGGTCCCTGGGCTGAGTTCAGCTTCCAAGAAAAATGCCTGACCCCAGTGCCAGCTCCAGGAGGAGAAATCCATGATGATTTGTGGCTGGCTCAGAGCTTGGTTGGGGAGAGGCCCACAGAGCACAGCACCAGCCACGACTCACTGCCCTGCGAAGGTTTTCCTGGTGCCCATGGGTTTGTGATCCCTCCTGCCACAGCAGACTCAGCTACAGCTTCCCCCATGCCTGTGCTGAGCTGGGTTCCCCATTCCTGAGGAGAGTGGCCCCTGTCTCTCCATGCAGCCCAACATCTCTGGCAAAAGTCTGCCTTCCTTGCGCTGTCATTGGCAACCCCAGACTGCCATTGTGCTTCCCTCTGCTTCTGCCAGGACACAGACAGTCCGTCCCCATCCCCATCCCTGCCCCCATGTCCACCCTGTCCCCATCCCCATCCCATCCCCATCCCCATCCTCTCCCCATCCCAGTCCCCATCCTCATCCCCATCTCTATCTCCATCCCCAACCCTCTCACACAGACTTTAAAAGCATTCCCTCCTCCTCGCCTTGCTGGGCAGTGCAAGGGCTGCTGGTGGAAGTGGTGGGAGAAGGTTTCCAGCCTGCTGAAGGGGATGGTCAGGCCATGCTTCCCAAGCACCACCTCCAGCTCCAAGCTCTGCAGCCAAACCCCAGTCTCAAGAGGCTGTGTCCGTGTGTGTGCGGCAGGACAGATGGCCAGGGCTCTCACTGTCCACAGAGCTTTTTGTCACTGGTCTGAAAAATGTGTCCCCCCAGGAGGTAAGTGTAGCTCCAGCTCTAGTTAGGGTCCCAGCACACATCATGAGAATCAGATGCTCTTCTCTTCTGATCCCATCAAAGCAACAAGGATCAAATGCTGCTGTCATGCCCGGCAGAAAGCAGAAGTCAATCACTCCATGGTGGATGCTGTTGTTTAAGGTTGCAGGAAAAAAGCACACCCACATCCTGCATCCTGCATCCCATCCCATGTCCTGCTTCTCATTCTGCAGCCAACCCCAGTGTCCCTGTCCCACTGGGGGTCCACAGGAGCCAATGCTGAGACGGGGGATGGGAAGCAGCTGGCCCCCGATCCAGTCTGTAGCTCTCCAGACAGCCACCCCCACCAAAAAAAGGAGCATTTTCCAGCATTGGCATCCAGCCCCAATCCCGCTGCCTCTTTTGGTTGATGTCAGGAAAAAATCCAACCTGAGTCTGAATCACTCCCAGCCTGGCCAGGATGCTGTGCATAACTGCTCGTTTCCACCACTCGCCTGGAAGCCACCTTATTTTAGCACACGCTGCCGCAGACGGAGGAGCTCTCCCTAGTTAACTGTAACAAATGACCTTATGGGATTAGGGCCAGTAATCTTCCAATCTGGGTAATCTCCTTTAAGGGATTATTTGCCCATGGAAGTGTGGTGACCACTGGCTAGCTGCTGCCTGGCTCCCTCCATCCCTGTCCCCTGCGGTTCCCGTGTGGCCATCCCTATCTCCAGCAGCCCAGAGGTGCTGCAGTGCCCGAGGTCACCGCACACCCTTTGAGGAACTTCTCGACAAGATGAGTCCCATGAAGAGCATGAGCCAACAGGTCAGGTGCCCCCCGCCGCTGGTTCTTCTCCTCTCCCCCACCCCATGCTCAGTGCCTCGGGGACGTCACTGGGACCCCCTTCCATAAAAGCACCAATCCAAGACAGACTGGAGGTCCCTCCACCATCAGCGGGGAAGCAATGGTGTCACTGTTGCCATGTGACATTGAGCAGCATTGCCGGGGGGGCAGTAACGGTGCAGCCAGCTCTGCTGGAGGCAGGGGCCCAGCAGCACCAGCCAGATGTTACATCCAGGGAGCAGCCCCAGCTGGGTACTGCCATGCTGAAGGTCAGTCAGTGCTTTCTGGGCAATTTGGGAGTGCAGAACTCCAAGCAAGCGTGTAGCACATCATTACCAGTAAGCAACAGGAGCGGGACCAGCACCCACGCATGCTCTGAGCTGGGAACTGAGAAGTTTCACTAGGGAGGAGCAACGCTGCTTTGGGGCTCTGTCCAAAGCAGGGACACAGGACATGAAAACCCATGTCCCTTGTTATCTGTCAGCCCTGGGTGGGCTGCCAGGGTCCCTCTCCCACCACAGAGCTCACACGGCGAGAGTCTGCCAGTCCTTGCCATCAATGACTGGATGTCCCAGCATCTCCGACACCCCATTTCTCTGTCTCCTCTTGCTCACAGGCTGGGTGGGCTGGAAAGAAGGGGGTAAAAGCCATTTTGAGGGGCGATACTTCCCCCTTCCCATAGGCAGGGTCATTCCGGGCAGAAGACCGATGGCGGTGCCCTGGCAGAGCCTTGTGGCTGCCCTGAGCTCCCCCAGGGCTGGTTGCTGCCTGATGCAGACCGGGGGCACCAGGACTGGCCGAGGGTGAGCCGAGCCACCAGGACCGCAGCCGGCTCCCCTCCCCGGGGACAGCAGGCCCTCACCCCCTGAGCTCTGGATGAGCCACCCAGCTGCACGAAATGAAATCTGAGCTCATCGCCCCATGCGTTTAGTGCTCTTTAGTGCGTTCTGGGGAGAAAAAAAGGGGACAGAAAGGCAACCTGATGCCCTAAAGAGCCCAGCTGCCTGACACCGCGCTAGGAAGCAGCGAGGGAGAGCAGACAGAAGCGCGGTGCTGGCAGGGGAGGGGGGAGAGGGGACGGGTTGTGACAAGGCATAAATAATTCACGTGCGTGGGGACCCGCGGCGAGGCGGGGGGCTCTCAGCCCAGAGCCCCTCCGGGCTGCGGGGAGCGGGGCTGGGGGTCGGGACCCCCCCGCCGCCGCCGGGGCTCAGCGCCGCTCGGCCCCCCCGTCCTTCTGCCGGGCGGCGAGTCCCGTGGGGACGGGGACCGTCCCCATCCCGGGGGGACGGAACCAGACGGGGGGGGGGGTCCGCGGGGCAGAGCCCGCGGCGGCCGCGAGGGGGCGCGCGCTCCCACCGGGCCCCTCCAGCCGCGGAACGCGCCCGCGCGGCTGCGGCTGCCGACCGGCGGGGAGCGGCGGCGGACCCGCACCGGAGCCGGCAGCGCCATGGCGCGGGACCCGGCCTTTGTGCTGCGCTACCTGGCCGAGGTGGAGGAGCTGGCCGAGGACGTGCTGGCGGCGCGGCAACAGGTACGGTACGGCCCGGTCCCGCCACCGGCCACCCCTACCCCCCTTCCGGTAGCCCCGGTGTGGCTCCCCCCCCCCCCGCCCCCCCCCGCCGGTAGCCCCGAGCCCCGTGTGCCCCGTCTGCCTCTCTCCCGCTGCAGATCGTGGATCTGGACGTGAAGCGGAACCGGAACCGCGAGGCCCTGCGGGCGCTGCGGAAGGACCCGGAGCCCGACGGTGAGGCCCGGGCCCGGCCAGCTGTGCCCACCGTGAGGCCCGCAGCCCGAGGAACGGCTGCAGGACGGGGCAGAAAAGCTTCTCTGACAAAGCCTTTTCCTTTTTTCCTTTTCCTTTTCCTCTTCTCCCCCGTCAGGCAAGGCCATGGTCTGCTTCGGGAACATGTTCATCGAGCTCCCAAAAGCTCAGACCAAGGAGATGCTGCAGAAGGGTAAGGCAGGCAGCCTCAACGGCTTTCTGTACATATAGTCGTAACCTTAATAATATTTTAGAAAAATAAACAGGGTTCTGTCCAGCACTGGGCTTCGAAGGGCCCAAAACCTCCCACTGGTGGTCACAGGTCCTGCTCGGCTGTCCCGGGAAGTGTCCTGAGAAGCACGTTTGGGCATGAAGCAAGCTGGGGGTCATCCCTGCGGGTAGCAGAGGGCAGGGTGGTACCCCACAGCAGCTGGGGAAGAGCCCTCTCCTGTCCCCTGGGGCCTGGGCTTCCACCCCGAGCATCCTGCGGGAGGTTCAGCCTTCACCCCAGAGCCCGCAGTCCTCACTTCTGTCCTGCTTGTCTCAGACCAGGAACATCTGGATGAGGAGATAAACAACCTCCGGAAAGAGCTACGTGTGAAGGTCAACCGCCTCTTCGAAGCTCAAGGTAAAATGCTCCTGTTCTGGAACCTTCTCAAGTATCTGGGAGCAGACATCACGTGTCAGGAGGAGAGTCCAGAAACTCCTGAGCTCTGTGTGTTCCTGCAGCCGCTTTCCCACTGGCTTTGCAATTCCTGCCCTGCTCCAGCAGTATTGTACTGCTCCTGGTGTGGAGCCGTCACCCACCAGCATGCTAAACGGGGCTCCCACATCACGCTGGGGTGACCCCATATCAGCTTCCAGGGCTGTCCCTGCTCTCCCCACACCCCCTCTAGAGTTTCACTTGGACTGCTTTGTTTATTTTGTAGTACAATCCTGATTTTTCTGCATGTTCTCTCAGGTAAAGCTGAGCTGAAGGGATTTAACCTGAACCCCATGACCGCTGAGGAAATGAAGCTAATCAATCGCATCCTGGAGGGCTGAGGTGGCCGTGCCATCCTCACAGTGCATATTCAGGCTGTCACCAGTAGAGCTCACACTGCAATAGCCACAGCCTTTGGAGTTTGCAGGAGGACATCAGCGTTCCTGGAGCCCGCCTCGGGTGAGATCTCTGGTGGGCGCTGGAAAGCGTTTGGCTCCTCAGCTATGACACTGCAGTTTCCTTGAATCATGAACCTTTTCCTGCTCCTTGCTGCAGCCTGGGTGGCAGAGCCGTGCAGAGGCACAGGCTGGGACACAGTGATGAGCAGACACCTGTGGCCAGGGTGGAAATGGGATTATTAAAATCAGAGTAGTGAGGCTTTCCTAACTCTGTGTGTGTGTTTCTTGTTGAGTTTTTATGCAAACGCTTCTGGAGTTTGGCTTCAGAGTTGGTTTGCTGTCATGCTGGGAACAGGAGTAGGAGGAATTGGGAATCTGCAGCATGCCCAAAGCACAGAAGAGGAGTTGTGTGTGCCTGTGGTATTAAAACAAAGCCAAACTATACATCTGAAACACGTCAGGAATCTCTTTAAGATTTGTAGGGAGGGATAGGGGGAGGCAGCATCCTTTCCATCTCACTGGGAAAACATGTTCCACTGTTAAGTCGGAAGGCAAGAGACGACAAGAGGCTTTCAAAACTAGATAAAAGGAGAAAATGTATGTATATTTAAAAAAAGCAGCCCAAAGAGGGCTGAGCAGCAATAGTCACTGAGCACGTCTTGTAGTAAAAGAACAATTGATTGGTTTCTTCAAAGGTTTTAACATTTATTGTCTTCTACACTACCCTCCTTAGTTTGAACTTGCTACCCCAGCACAACTTGTTTAAGACCATAAGAATTTTTTATTTTTTTTTTTTTAAATTAAGCATAATTACTAATGGATTACAGTGAGTTTGATTTTTTTTCTGCATACAGGAAAGTGTCTGGGTCCTGCCAAGCCCTTTCTTTTTTGAACTTCCATAAAGATATTTCTGGATAGAATTTAAAAACTTTAAACATGGTAGTTGTCCTTCTTTCTCCAGCCCTCGAGGTAGCTCACCTGTTCTGTCAAACCTCACATGCGTAACACAGGGGCCTGATCCCTTGCTCTCGTCCCTTCTGCGCAGCCATGCAGAACTTCAAACAGGGCACCACCGTTCTCCTGGCTCCCTGACCACCTTCCAGCCTAATGGGTCAGAGGTGCCTCCTCCAGACAGCCTGGCACTGTCTTGTGCAGTTCCACACATTCTTCAAAGTAGAGTTCCAAAAATACTGTTTCAGACTCCCTAAAACTGAGGTGTGATTTCTTTAAATCTAAAAAGTCAACTACCATGGCTTGATCTGTTTTAAAATTCTCTAGCCAACGCCACATACCCTAAATGTACAACTGCAAGAAGCGAGGCTGTCCACTTCAGGCTTAAGTTTCAGATACACAGATTAAAAATAACATCGACTCATTAGCTGAACTATCTTGCCTGTAGCTTTTTCAGAAAATTGCATCTCTTCTGGAAGCGAGTGGCAGTGCACAGTGCCAAGTCCCGGTGTCAGAGCCGCACTCTTACATAACCTATGTAGTACAGCCAGCCAGCATCTCCCCAACATGTGATGGTGAGGTTATTTTTACAGTATCATGGCAACAGGTTTTCTGCTCTGACATGTTTCCATAGTAGTAGCAGTAGGAGGACCAGGTGCCTGCCTTCCCCAAGAGCTTTGTTTTGCTGTACAGAATGTGTTTAGCCCCTTTATTTCCTTACACTGTACAGAAGTAAGCTCTGCAAGTGCAGATGAACAGCTGAGAAGCCAACATCCCTTGTGTCTTGTGTCAGCCACTACGAAGTATTTCATTCAAGCTTCCAAGCTGGGGAACCTTCAGAAGCAGAAGGCCAGCACCTTGTGCTGAGCCAGTAGTGTCCCACGAGAAGTGGGAATTGCTGCTGCCTGATACAAGAAAGCGAGAGTGAACTTCATCCATGGTGATCTCTCCCATCCCAAGCTCAGGATCAGCATTACACTTTCTGCTGTGCAGGAAGATTCCTGAAAAGCTGCTTCAGTTGTTTCTTCCTGTCATCATAGCACCCTGCAATGAAAATGTTAACAGGGGAGTTACACATCACCTTACTCTCCCTTCCCGTAGAGGTGGGTAATACTTCACTTTCAGGTGAGGCTGTACTTGTGTTTTGTTAGTTAGAAACTACAGCCAGAGATGACTGTAGGCACACTCAGCTGCATACTGCAGAATAAAGTTACAACACATCAGCCTCTCGGAAGCATGACTTCAGAATCTGAGTACTACTTCCCAACAGTAAGATACACAACTAGGTTCAGGAAAGTGCACAGTAACCGGTCACCACGGTGACTGTAGAGCGGTTTTTCCAGCAAAGCTGGCATATGAAAAAGTCTGCCTTGACTTAACGCAAAAAGCAGGACTATGAACCAAACTGTTCCCACTATATTTACATGCTTGTTTTCAACCCTGCTTCTGCAGCCTGATCACTATTTACATCCACTTTTGGAAAGCATTATTTGCTCCTTTTGGTCTCTTAATCCCATAAGAGTTCACACACCCCTTCTCGTTCTTTTGTTCCCAAGTGAAAAGTGTGTGCTCTCCTTTTGCTGATGTGCAGATAGCTTAGGGACTCAGCAGGGCACCATGCCAGCAGTAGATAAGTATGCACCTATATGTGTGTTTTACCTAAATGTGTGTTTGTCGCGATGTTCTCATTCACTGGAGTACCCAGTCTTCCCCTGGTCACGGCCAGGGGGAGGTCACGGCCTCCAACACACTTCTTCCCCATGAGGCTACAACATCAAATACACATACTAAAGTACCTGAGCAATGACATTATCTGTCTGCACACAGGAATAAACTCCCAGACAATAAGAGACAAAGGTGGACAGCTGAAAGCAGTGGACATCTTTCTACTATTAATATCTGAGGTTAGCACAGTTGTAAAGTCAATCACAAAACACTGCAAGACAAGCTGCTTGGAACAGAGCACTCCAGAAGTGGTTAAGTGTGGGAGGCACAATGCAGAAGGGCCTCTGAAAGAGAGTTCTTGTGCAAGTCCCAGCTCTGACACACACTCCATTCCCTTTGCAGCCCCGTGCTGCTTTGTTTTCCCACTCTGAAGTGGCAGCATGCTTGCTTACTTTGCTTTGTTTCTGGAAACTCATCGTTTAATTGCTCTAAAGGTTAGAGCATTCTGAACAGTTGCCAAGACAGACATGGAACCAGACTATCCATTCCTAACATTTTAATAAAACCCCTTAGAAGGCAATAAACATCTCTGCCCTCCTGCTCTCCCTGTCCACAATATGAAGTGTGTCTTTGAGAAGATGACACCGGAGTTCAGAGTCTTCCTGGCTACTAGCAGTAAGGGAGGGTAAAGCATTCACCTCCAGAAGTCAGCTGAGGGGATACAAATGAGGGAGAAACAGGCAGTTTTGCCAGTGGTTCATCTAAGAGAAACGCCTGTCTACAAAATCATTACCCCGCTAGCAGGCAGGAGTAAGTGTGAAGCAATAGGAAATCCAACCCCAAATCTCTTTCCCATACGCTGAGCCAAAGAACATTCTGAGCTTATTGCAAAGTTTCTATTCCTGTTCTCGATGGTACTAAAGAAAAAAACCGTCTAGCTTCCAGAAAGGCACACAAGTGAAAACCAAAGTCTAGCCAAAGCCATAAATGCTGAGGAGAATTCACAGAATAAGCATTAACCCTTTCTTAGTGGCAGAATGTGGATGTCTCCTGGGAACAGTTTCCTAGCACAACACAGCTTTCAAATAGCTCTCCTACGAGAGCCCGGCAGCACTATCTGAGCCATGTGATGACATCGAGGACTTTCATTCCGATTCATTTGTTTCCTGACCAACTGAAGTTACTCCAGCTCTTTATGTGCAGGCTGCCTAAGGAGTCATTTGGTTTGAGGCTATGAACTGAGTACATTGTGCAAATTACAGTTATCCAGGACCACAGCTGAGCTGCATTTATGTGCTCATTTGAAATAAAGCCGTCCCCAGTGGCACCACATGAAATACTGGACTGATGCTGACAGGACACAGGGCTGTAACAGGTATACCAGCTACAATGTCTTGTTAGATGGAAGAGTTAAAGAATAAATTAGAAAAGACATTTGGTAGGAAAGCACCATCAACATAAATCATATCTAAGGAAAATTTCCTTACCTATGATACTGCTTGCATTTTACACAATTAAGGCTGAAAGAAAAATAGTCCTATTTCCTTGTAATTTCTGAAGTACTATTTGCTGTTTCTGTTTTTCTCAACTCCTGTAATTACAAGTCAGTTGCACTCTCGGGTTCCTGCTGTTGCAATACTTGGGTTGCGTATGTAGCAGATAAAATTCTGAGAATTTCAGCTGAACTTTAACGATACATGTTTTTCACTTAGCCAGTGAGAAAACTCGTATTTAAAAAAAAAAAAAAAAAAGTAGAGTCAAATTATGTTTTAAGGGGGTTTTTACTGTTTGTTTGTTTTTTTAAATACTCTCAACTCCTGTGGAGTCCTTTTCTCCACAATTGGCAGGAGGGACGTCTTTCAGTTGGGGTCTGCCTTTTAGCCAGTGTATCACAGACACAGGTCATGTTTAGGGCCAGCAGCCAAATGCCACCAGCTGGAGGTTTATCAATGCTGATGGGGCAATGCTGTAAGATACATAAGCAGGAGAAGAGATGATGGTAACCCTCCATCTCTGGCAAGTGCTGTGGTACTTGTGATATGCTGATACTTGGAGGGGAACATATTACAGAAATAGCCAAATCGTCAGGGTTTCACAACACAGTGCTAGAGATCCTACAGACAAAGTTACAGGGTGCTGCACCCAGCTAATAAACTCTGATACTCCAAGCAAAACCAGCTGTATTTCTTCTGGACACCAGCTCCCTTCATGTAAAACAATTCAAACCTCTCTACACTTGCAGTTCCAGACTGGCTCACTCGGAGCCAGCTTGCAAGCACCTACATACAAGACGCAGAAGTGTCACAAGACACCACTGTCCCAGGGAAAGTAGCTGGCCTGATACTATAACCCGTTGCATGTTTATTAACACCCTTACTGTTTCAGATCATGATGATGGATCATGATGTCATAGCTGTAGAGCTCAAAGCAGTGTTTGTCACTGCTAATCACCAATGCTCTGGAGGCTGTGGATGAAAGTGTTGTCCATATCCACAAAGAGAACTTCCACAGACCCTGCCCCATGCCTGGTGGTCAAGCACTGTCTGAGCTGCTGAATCACCTACATGCAGCCCTGAGACATCCAAACACAATTATATGAAGCTGTTCCCAACAGCTGACCACACATTTAGTCTACACATTTTTTTTTTTTTTTTTTTTTTTCAATCCTCACCCTGTAGTCTCTATGGCCCAGCAAGAAGTATTACTAAAAACCCAGAGACCAGAAGGTAGGGGGCACCAGCCCCACAATACAGTTAAACTCTTCAAGCATGACAGTGGTACAGCTACGGGGAAAAAAGATCCCTAGGTCTCCATCAGAATTTCCCTAACAGCAATCAACATCTTATTTTCTATCAGGGTATTGCAAAGACTCTCCTTTCCATACAGACAAGAGAGATTTATAGAAGGGAGCAGCCCATAAAATGGGAAGTTCAACACCATCCTCCATCACTCTTAAGCATTGACCCTCATCTCACATTCATGAGGAATCTGACATCCCATTTAATTTTTTTTTCCTCCCTCTCCGTCTTTCTCTCAGCTGCTACCTCTTGAGAGGGAAAGCTTAACAGTGACAGTTGTGTGCAGCAATGTCAACCTTGTTGTACTGCTGAGGCCTTAGAAGCAAAGGGCTAAGCTGTGAGAGATCTACATCTCAGAAGAGTGCTAACCAGAAAGATATTACGTTTAAAGTCAAAAAGATCAGCCTTATAGATGCACAGACAGCCACAAAGCAACAGTTAAAGCAGAACGCTCACCCAGCCTCTCTCCTGAAGCTGCTATCAACGAAATCACATTTATGGGTATCAGGAGACAAGGCAGCACAGTTAAGTGGCTGCAGCACACGTCCACAGCATGGCAGCTGGCAGGATGAGGTCAGCACGCTTGCATCTGCCAGAAGAGCCCCAACGGCAGGCAGCAGGGGAATAGTCTGCAGACAGTGCGTATCTCTCACCTTCCTGGGATCATAATCACATACAGTCTTTTGCACTGCCACATTTGTGAGATGAATATCTAGAATGAAGTAGAGATAAGGATCAAAGACAAACAGAAACTGAACAAGCAAATACGGATTTCTCACTCTAAACAGTCCTCTTCTGCCCCAGTGTCAATTAATTACCTTCCCTGTCTGTAATCACAGACTTCAGCTATCTGAGCTTGAATCCAATACTGCATGATGATACCTTACTAAAAAATGCAGGAAAAAAATAAAAATCAGAAGTAATCAAGAGTGGTATCTGGAAAATGAAAGAGTGACTGGCCTGAGCTAGTACTGTACCTCATGGCTGGCATGAAGCTTTTCATGTCAGCATATCTCCAAACCTCAGCACACCTTCACCCAAGGCACCTTGTATCCCCAGTCTGGAAAGGCTTTTGATCATTTAGAGCAAGCATGAACTCTGCTGAACTTTCACGGAGAGAAGTGATGGATTTTCCTGTCTCCTAAGCCATCAAATTGAGGTGGGATACCTTTTAGGAAGATGTGTTAATCAAATGAAAGCTATCAAACTCAATACAGTAGCAAGTGTGACACATAGGAAATCAAATAGTTCTCTCCCATGAATCACCCTGTCCTCACATTCTGTGAAGCTAAGGAAGAAGAAAGGCTGCCAACATTCAACCACTAACAATAAAACCAGGACTGACATTTCAGCTTTGGTCCTACCTGATTTGTCAAACTGACATTTCCAGTGATCTGGTGACACCAGTTTTCCAATGAAAAAAGACAGGAGAGAGACAGGGTGACAGCAGCAGCAACAGGACAGCTGAACCCTGTAGGTGTTTGCAGGGGTCCAAAGCGACAAGGTTCATCTGATGCACCCAAGACTAAGCAGTAGAATTGTACATTCCTTTTTTTACCCTTCTTTACGGCACACGCAGACAGGCAGCACACAGTGATCATCTCTGCTATTCAGAGTAAAGCATGTATTAGAAAAGCGAGCAAATCCACCTCTAGATAACCGGATCTCCAGTGGGATGTACTGGGAGAAGACAAAAGGAACAACTGGGCATTAAGGCAAGGAAATCCATTTCTGGTATAATAATGGTGGTTAACACTTACAGATGTCACTAGAACATAAACTCTCAAGTCAAAGTTTCAACATAGGAAGTGCAGAGAAATGTACAATATAATCCAGTTGCTGATATTTGCTGCCTAGTGCTAGACATACCTAAGATCAGAAGTTTATACAGAATCATGCACACAAAGTGTAAGAAGTCAGATCCCAGATGAAGTATTTGACTATTTGGGAAAAGCCACAGTAAAATACTTTGTTGTTGCCCTGGGGAATGGTGAGGGAGTATTACACAAGACAGGCACAGGAGAATAGAAGAACAAGTCACCAGCAGAAGGAAAGAATGAAATAAGAGGGAAAAAAAAAAAAACAAAAAAACAAAACCCAAAACACAGATATCTGTTGGATATTCCCCAAGGAGAAGACAGAGAGTCATTCTCACCTTCTTCAATCAGTAACATCCTTCAATTTTCAGAACAGGAAAATTCCTTCACCTTGTGACCTACCAACACACAGATGGAAGGACAGGGTTACTGGCTTTAACGTTAGCATTTCCTGCTCTATCCCAGAATTTCAGTGTAGAAGCCCTGCATAACCCGACTCATCATCTGTTTGTATGCAAGCATATTTATTTACGGAGGCAGGGGGATCCAACAACAAATATGAGCTTTTTGCACTAGAGAGATGTAAGTGTTAGGAGGATTCCTGGAGGAAAGGGCAGAGCAGGCAGCCAGCCTATGGGGAACTTCCACAGTACTGAATAAACAAACTCTGTCACATGCTTGCAGAAATATAAGTAACACAACATATGTTGTCGGGAATTCTGTTAAGTCACATTTTAAATTTGTGTACGTTATAAAAGAACTTAATTAAACAGGAAAGTCATGAAAGCTGTCAGAGAACTATGGCAAGCAAAAGCAGAACAATGCTGAAGACCGCCTAGGCTGCATGATGTATCAAAAGTGGGTGACGAGTGGCCCAGATAAGCCACCCAAGAAGGAATGCTCCCCAGGGCACCTTCCCAAGGAGATCCAGACTCCTGCAGGCCCAGGATGTGGCACTGGGCACATCCTAACCTACTACTGCATCTGAGTGTGGGAGTAAGCGACCTGAGAGTTCACAACGTGGGGCTGCTCAAGAGCACAGACTGACAGAAGGAGTAGCATGGAGTTTATTTTTACTTGTCTGTGAGTTTTGAGGTCAGCCACAAACTATTTCATTTAAGTTGTTGGTATAATCTCAGTAATCACAGGCTTTTCATACATCCTTGTTTAGTGTGTGTTTGTTATTTACCATGTTAATTGAGGTTGTGGGCATAAAATCAGCTTAATATAAGGTTTTTCATTGCCAATTAACACTTTTCCATTTGTAGAGTTAGATAATCACTAGCTGCTATCCTCCTGGCTGTAATTCACATGTTAGTTTGCATAATTACCTCCCATTCACTTCTCACAAGCATGCCCTTACCGATGGGCCTGACTCGCAGGGTAAGGAGAATCCTCCTGTCCCAGCCTCCTCGGCAGACCTACTGTGCAAAGCAAAGCAACTGCTCGCTTGCAGGTCTCACAGATGGGTGTATTTTTAATTATGTACCACAGCACGATACTCATGATGTTAAATGGCTTGAATCATCTGGCAGGAGCAAGGCGTTTCTCAGCCTCATGTATTGTCATAACATCTAAAGGAAACACAATCTTTCCTTGGTCCCCAGGACACTGGCTGAAATAGAGATTGCTGCATTCAGCACAGCTCCAGACAGCCATAGGTTTGGGGGGAGAAATGTGATTTAAAGCCTGAGGCTACCCTTCATGTCTCTACCTGCAGAGCAGAGAGAAGCTAATGCCAACCAAATCCACCCCAACGTGCGTTCCAGGCTGCTCATGAAGTTTCCCATAATCTCTTCACATTCTCAGGATGGAATTCTGCTCAGTAAGTTGGCTGAATTTACATGGGCTGACATTTAACAGAGTGGGATTTCCCTAAAACCAAAGAAATGTTTTCATAGCTCCATCTTTAGGGGCTGCCCTAGAATGCTGATTAACGAGAAGCCCAATTAGACAACTGCCCTGCATACAGACACCTTCTTGCACACCTGCAGCTGAACTGAAAGACTTCAGAGCATGAACTTGGTCATAAGCCCACAGCGAGAACCCCTGGGAGCACAATCTGTTCCTCCACACAAGAACTCTGCACTTTATACCTTCACCACGGAGTTAACTTTGGCTCTACAAATAAACTGACCTGTCTTTCCACTGCTCAAATAAATTGTTACAAGAAGTGTTTTGGTAGTACGTGTTGACCAGGACGCTGGTCAGAAGCACTACTGCTCCTAGCCACCTTGCTCTGCCCAGTTCTTCCTGTGGATTTCCTGCATATTTTCCTCTTCCTCTGCAGAACGAAGGCACCCATTCATCTCTGTCTCACTTTCCTTGGGAGAGCACATACTTACTGGTTGCAGAATCCAAGTGATGCCAGGATTCTTGCGAAATTCTTCCACAAACAAATGGTACTCTGAAGGCATTTTGAAGGTCTTCAGAATAAAGACACATTTTGTTGCCTCAAGCTTTCCTGCTTCTCTTTCTAACTGCTTCCAAAACCTTTTCAGATTCTTCACTAAGTAGTTCTTCTGACTCAGCTGGGTAGAAAGAGAAATTAAGGTTCAGCACAACAAATTCTCCCATCATCTGACTCACTTTAATCACCCTTGAGAAGCTTCTGGGGATCAACTGCACCACATACTCTGAGGAGGAAAAAAAAAATAAATGTGGATACCATTGAGAACTAGTTTTTCTTTGTAGAGGAGAAGGCTCAATTTCAATTTTCTCTATCTCTGCATGAACGTGGGGAGCTAGAACAGAGCAGGTCTTACAAACCCTGTTCTACCATTTCTACTGTAGCCTTCCCATGCAGTCAGCACGCTCCCCTCCAGGCAAGGCAACATTAATCTGACTTTTATGCCCCAGGGCTGCAGCAGCCCAGCCCCACCACTCCTGAACTGACATAGGTTACGACCCAGTGTCACAAACCACCCTCAGCCTCCGTTCACACCATAGCTGGTGCATGTGAAGGCCCAGAGCAGGGACACCTCCTGCTCAGCCAGCCACGCTGTGGTAGAAACAATGCCCCAGAGAGGACAGGGCAGCGAGTTTTACCTGTCGCAACTAAACCTGTCCACGGATACAAACGAGATTCAAAGACCCTATCGCAACACACCATCCTCAGGCGGTTTTAAGGCCGTTACCCCCCACCCGCCACCGGGGCCTGGGCCTGAGCCTGGGCCTGCGCCTGCGCCCGCCAGGCCGAGCCCGTCCCCATGGCAACCGCGCCACTGCGCAGCAGGGGGCGCCCGCGGGACCGGAACCCCGACACTGCCACCCCCCCGAGCTGGTCCCACCCCCGGTGTGCCCCTGACCCCCCAGGTGTGTCCCCTCGGCCTGCTATCCCCCCGGGGCCTGGCCCCCTCGGTCTGCCCCCCGCTCGGACCTGTTCCCCCGGGCCTCTAACTGGTCACCTCACTGCACCCCCCCCCCCGGGCCTGTGTCCTCCTTCTGTCCCGGTCCCCTCTGCTCCCCCAGTCCCACCCTGTGGGCTCCCCCCCTCCCGCGTACCCCAAATCCCCTTCATCCCCTCTCACCCCGCCCAGCAACCCTAGGTCCCCTGCCCCGTGCCCGCCCCCCCCCCCCCCCCCCCCCCCCGTTTCCCCAAGTCCCCCACTCCATCTTTGCCCACCCTCCACCCCCAGGTCCCCCAATCCACGTGGGGCCGCAGCACAGCACCCTGCAGGGCACAGCGGTAGGGCTGGCTCCTTCCCTGGCCCGGGCAGGAGCGTTTTAGGGCTGTCCCCTACCCCTGTGACACTGAGGAGCCACCCACTCCCACTCCGGGCAGGTGGAGGCCATGCAGTGGCGGGAGGGGGGAGCAAGGATGAGGGCTGCAGGGACTCTGCAGGCAGCCTGGGAGCAAGGTCGGCGGCTCGGGGGGGTCCCCAGACCCCTGGCTCTGTCTCTGCCACCCTCCTGCTGCCAGGCAGGGATGGGGACCAGCACTTCCCCAGTCAGCCCAGTACAGTGCGCAGGGCTGCTGGGGTTGGTGGCAGAGGGGGACAGCGAACAGGTCTAGAACTTTCTAAAATCCGCTGCTCGCCCGCGGGCAGCCCCAAGGTGTGCAGGGCTGGGGTCTTGCACACCCTGTGGTGGGTGCAGGCAGGGGAGGTCATGGCGCAGGCAGGGGCAGGTATGGCGCAGGCAGGGCTGGGCATGGCATAGGCAGGGGTGGGCATGGCGCCGGGCGCGGCCGCACAAACCTTCCTTGATGGAGCAGGACAAAGGTTTTGTTCTTCTCCCAACACTGCAGCCTTGTGCGGCAGCGGCGACAGGCAGCAGCCAGCGCGGCCCCCGCGCTCCCTCGCCGCGGCGCAGAGGGGGAGTTTCTCCTCCTTTGTCTGCTCCCGGTGAGAGCAGCAGCCGGGGAAGGGCCTCGGCAGGAGCCGCAGAGATCGGTGGCCGTGGTCCCCTCTGCCCCGATACAGCCGCGCTGGGAACGATCCCGCCCGCCACGGGCAGCGATCCCAGGGGAGCCAAGCTCTTCATGACGGAAACCCGACCGGGGAGCGTCCGGAGTGGGAACGGCGGCTGCGCCCGGAGACGGGGAGGACGGCAGGATTAGGGACAAGGACACCCGTGCCCTGTGTCCCCTGCCTCGCCCGCTGCCAGCCATGGGAAACGGCATGAGCCAGGTAACGGGGATCACTGGGGTGTCTGTTCAGTGGGGCTGGCCATGCTGGGGCAGCTTGTCCCGGTGCTGGAGGTGGGAGACGTGGGAGACGCTTGCCTGGCTTGCTCTGCCGTGCCAAGCGGTGTTTGACCCGTTGGCACCGGATCCAGCACAGGGCTCGGAGGTCAGGCAGCTTGTTTACCTGCCGGCGGAGCGAAATTGGAGGAGAAACAGGCAGGGATGCTGCGCCAGCCCACAGCCGTGGCAGGGGGTGTGGAGGGCAGGGGTGACAGCGAGCCCCTCCGAGGGAGGGGGAAACCTTTCCCAATGCCTTTAAAACCAAGGCACCTGCTCCCAAGCACACACCGGGAGCCCTCTGCGACCCTGAGCCCGGTGGTCCTGCACCCCCTGCTCAGCGGGGCTGGGCTGTGCTCAGCATCACGGGGTGGAGGGGATGCGTGCTATTTTGTGGTCATTTGAGCTTCTCCCCGTCACAGGTGAACAGAGATACCTTCTTCCTGCAGGAATCTCCAGCTCCTAAGCTTTAAACACCCCTCCCCAGCCCCATAATTGCTCATTATCTAGGGAAGTGCCCAGCACTGCAGACAGGGCTGTACTGCCCCATTTTCTCCAGCGTGGAGTGGGTCAGAAGGGTGCTGGGGACAGAATGTGCTGCTATTAGTGGCTCAGCACTCTGCCCTTGGGAGATGCCCTTGCTAACTGGTGCTCTTCTACCAGCTCCTTTTGGTGCCGCAGCTGCAAGTTAAAGGCACCCTATCAGTAGAAAATTGATCTAAAATCTTAGGAATCATAAAAAAAATCCCCCTTTTAACTGTTTGACCAAGAGAAATGTTTCATAACGTGGGCAGTGAGATAAGTACAAGCCCAGCTGTGCTTTAAATATCACCTCTTCCTGCCCAGGTCCCCAGCACCAAACATCGCAGCATAGAGAAGCTGGAGGGGAAACTGGCTGGACATGGGGGTGAACAGCCCGGGGAGCCTCGCTGGCCAGGCTGGGAGACAGAGAAAATATAAAATAGCCCTGGGTAAGAGGGATGCAAGGTATCCTGCTTCTGCATCCACAGTGCAATTAACAGAGGCAGTGTCAAGTAATTATCTTTTCATCATGAAAAGTAGAATTTCACAAGGAAAATAAGACATGGTGTCCAGAGTCATCATTAGAAAAGGGCTCCCTAAGGCATAGAGTGAGGGGAGCAGAGCTTGGGGCTGAGCGGGAGACCACTGCATCCCCCCCCAGGCTTCTCTGTGCCTGTTGCTTCCCCGTCCCTCGGGCTGCAGGACTTCTGCAGGCCATGGGTATAGTCTAAGGCTGTATGGGGGCGTATGCAGCTTGCTGAGCTCAGATAAAAAGCCCCAACAAAGAACTTATTGATAATAAGCAAGAGGAGCGATAAAAAAGTTGCGGCCGACTTCCAGTGCCCGTGAGGGTGCAGTGCCAGGCAGTTGCACAGGTTGGGGTGCCAGGGCTGCATCCAGCCCCATGTGCTGGATGCCAGAGCAGCAGCAGCCCCACGAGCACCCACAGTCAGCTGCACCGGCACCGCTCCTTCCCTGGGGCTGGTGATGGTCATGTTAACGGCAGAACTTTGGCCTTTCCAGCCGAGGTCACTGCTACCCGCAAGGGGTCCTGGTGTGGTAGGTATCACGGCATAAGGTCACTGCTCACACTGCCACTTCTCTTGTGTCCCGCAGATCCTCCCCGGCCTCTACCTTGGGAACTTCATCGGTAAGCAGAGCCCCACCACCACAGAGACATTCTCCAGCTGGGGAGCTGGGCTTGCTTGAGTTTGTGCCTCCCTGCCTGCAAACGCTGCCCAATGCCCTGCCGGTGCCCACCACATGCTCTGCACTGCCACTCAGTTTGTGTTGGCAGCAGCAAGAGTGGAAGCACCAGGGGAAATGCAAGGCAGAAACCCTCTGCCTTCGCTTTGGTTTCCTTATTTAACGGCTGCCCTGAGCTCTTGGGATACATGGGTGGAAGAGGGTGAGGGGGGCTGTGGCCTCACCAGGAAGGGTCCAAGCAGTGGACATGACATGACACCACTGGCTGGGACTGGGAAGCCCTCACAGCCATCCCACTTCCCTGGTGAAAGGCAGCAAGCTTGGCAGGCTGGGAGGGGATGGGAGCATGCAGGGCACTAGAGGGAAAGCCGGGCTTTGCTTTCAAACCCCCCTGAGTTCTGTGGGAGTTCACCCACTGCAGTGGGCTGTGCCATGTGCTTGAGCTGGCGTGGATCCCGTGCCAAGAGCAGAGGAGCTGGTGATGCCACACCAGCATGAAGGAGCAGGACTGGAGCGTCTCATGATGATGCACCCCAGTTTCGCAGCTGTAGGAGATGCAGGATGGGGCTGCCCACCCTTAGGAGGGAGTTTCTCCCAGAGGCAGTCACCTCTTTTCAAGCCAGTTCACTATTTTAAGGGGTTTTCATTGTCAGGGGACAATTCATGACCAAGTCTGGCATCTGCCATGACAAACCAGCATTCATTAGTGCTCCTGCCTCCCTAATGGCTCTTTCGGCAGCTTGATTCCTGCTGTAAGTGCTGAGAAGGTTTAAAACCACTGGTGTGAATTTCTAAGAAAATGTCATTGGACCCTGAGCAGCAGCCCTGGCCGGGGCAGCCCTGTGCTCCCTGAACCCCACGTAGCACCTTGGGGTGGGCTGGGGGGGCTGTGGCTTGCTGGGAGCAGAGGGACAGGGGCACCCTGCTCCCAGGTTCATCACGGGGGTTCCTGTGAGTAACCACTGACGTGGGGTCTTGGCCTGATGCCACCTGAGCGTTGCTTTTACCAAGCAATCCAAGGTGACAGCAATTTCAGGTCCACTACATTAAGCTCTGACTGCTCACAGAGACATTTTCTCCAACTGAAGGCTTTTCCAGCCTCTGTAAGCCTTGACACCGGTGTCACTAATTGCTGTCACTCTGCCTGCCCAAGGCAGGTGGGAAGGTGGCAGGTCCCCACGAGGGTCCCCACCTCCCTCCCCACAGGCACACAGCACAGCTCGCCCGCAGAGCCTCTCTCTCGAGACTCACTCCTATTAAAATTCACATCATGCTGTTAGCACATTGCGGTCTGGATTCCTGAGCCAAGGTTTTACACCACGTGAAAGTTTAGAAACCCAAAGCGACGAGATGGGAAAAATGTTACTCCTCCTCTTTGGCAGCTTGCGCACCATCCACTGGTCATGGCATGAAAGGGAGATGGCTACGAAGCTGTTTGGCCAGCAAGAGGAGCACGCTCCCCTCCCAGCGTAACAACCGCTGTGCTGGACCAGTGACCAGGATCACAACCAGGGATGCTGAAGCATTAGTGAGAGCAGGTCATTGCCCCAGAAAGCTGAGGACACTCAATTTATGTGTATGCAACTGCAGAGAGGATACATGCAAAGTGTTGCTCGCAAGATAAAGCAGATCTCTCAGGCTGCAGCAAGTCCCATGGATACATGCGTGCTTGCACAGGGGAGGTGCAGGCAGAGAGCGCATCTCCTCTCCAAGCTGGGGACAAGTACAGGCAGATGGGAAGCTGCCTGCTTGCAAAGGAGGGAGCTTTTCCATGCAGTTGTGAATTCTCACGCCAGCACAAGCAGTGAAGTCAAGTACCTTCGGAGGGAGGAGGTCTCTGGTTTGGTATCATGGGGTTCACATTCCAGATTTCCAGGGTGCGTTTGCATATTTGCCCTTGTCTGCGCTGCTGCCATGTGGGGGGTGTGATGCAGCCAATCCTCTGGAGAAAGGCTTTGCATGCTGTCTGTCTGCAGGAGCATGGTGGATGTACTTGTGGGAAGAGAAGAATAAGAAATGAATACGTGTTAATATCTAGTTTTATTCTTTAGATGCCAAAGACCTAGAGCAGCTAAGCCGGAACAAGATCACCCACATTGTTTCGATCCATGAATCTCCCCAGCCCTTGCTGCAGGTAGGGTCCTGTGCTCAACACCACTGTACAGATTTCTGCAGCTCCTTCCGTGCTGCATCATCTTCCTTCCCCGTCTGAGCACTCCACGGCACGTACACCTCTCCCCTCTCTCTGCCAGCAGTCCCAGAGGAGCTGGGCAGCCACCCCCGCTCTGGGAAACTGGCTGTCTTGTGACTATAACCTGGCCTTGAACAGGAAACTATTTCCAGCTCTCCAGCATCATCTTGTTTCCCACCCCCTCCCACCAGCTGCCTGTCCCCCACTGCCCTCCCCACGCTCCTGCCAAGGGAGAAAGCAGCCTTATCCCAGCGCAGGGGGATGCTGTGTTGGGGGAGCGAAGCCCTGCAGGCAGCACTGGGGTGAGGAGCACAGGCACTGCCAGACCAGCTGTGAGCACCTGCGACATCCCGATCACAGCACCCAGGTTTTCCCTCTTCCTTTTGTGTCTTCCAGGACATTACCTACCTCCGCATCCCCCTGCCTGACACCCCCGAGGCCAATATGTGAGTACCCCAGGGAGACCGGGGCCAGCTCGGGGCACACGGGGGATCTGGGATCTGCAAGGCGATCAGGGGTGAGGGCTCATGGCACCCCGAGTCCTTGAGGTGCCACCTCCAGCTCCTCAAGTGCAACAACCCGCAGGCTGGAGGCATGATGCCCCGGTACTGTGTTCCGCCTTTGGACCCTGACAGCACCCCAGCTCAGTAAACACTGGGGAGCGGGTCCCATCCCTGGGGTGAGGCAAGGGGCAGCCCCTCTGCAGCACTGATGGAGAGGAGCAGTGAGCACTCCCCCAGGAGGTGCCTGGAGGGCAGAGGATGGGTAAAGGGTGTGGAGCCAGCCAAGGATGCTGGCACGGCTGGAGGCATGACCAGCCAAGCTCCCACCGCTCAGGCACATCCCCAGCACAGCTGCACAGCAGCACCCGCTCTCGTCACCAGCATGGCATGAGCTGGCCCATGCACCTTCCCTTGGGAAACAACAGCACTGAGCTGCTCAGGTCTCAGCAGCTGCTCATGGTGCCTGTAAATCAACAGGCAGTTTATGTTAGTGCTTCATCCTCAAACCCTCAGGGCTGCTCTGCCTGCAGCCTAAAAGCCCTGTTCCACCCCTGAAGTCCTTATTCTGTCTGGTTTATTTTTTCTTCTAGCAAGAGGCACTTCAAGGAATGCATCAGTTTTATCCACCAGTGTCGCCTGCATGGAGGGAACTGTCTCGTCCACTGGTAACACTTCTTTCCCCGTGCTCAATGCCATGTCCCTCCCCAGCACAGCAAGAGAAGAAAAGACCCAGACACCCGCTTTGGCTGCAGACCCCTAACCAAAGCCAGCCTGTGCCAGAGGCTCCATACCCACGGATCCACCCAGGATCCACCCACGGCTGTGGCTTGTCCCTGAAACTGAGTGAGATCCAAGCAGCCCTGGAGACAGGGCAGCTTTTCGCTGCAGCTGAGCAAGCGGGAAGAGAGGGGTTTGGGGCAGGCAGCCAGGCAGCGGCCACTGCTCTTGCTTCCCCAGGGAGGAGAGGGTATTTATAGGCAATGATGGAGAGGACCTTGGAAGGGATCAGGCCTCCCGGAGAGCAATTTTTCAGAGAAGAGGAACTGAAATAGCTGAAGCACAAGGGTGGAGGAAGGGGCAAACGTGGGGTCAGGGTGTGCTGCCAACAGCAATTCTTCTGCCCTTTCCCTTGCCAGCCTCGCCGGCATCTCCCGCAGTACCACTGTGGTCGTCGCCTACGTCATGGTCGTCACAGAACTGAGCTGCCAGGAGGTGCTGGATGCCATCCGAACCATCCGGCCCGTTGCCAACCCCAACCCCGGCTTCAGACAGCAGCTGGCTGAGTTTGGCGGCAGTGCAGCCCGCAAGGTGGGACCAGCCTCTGCCACCCGTGCTCTGCTCTGCAGCTGAGCCTGCCCACGGCTCTCAGAGCAAGGACGAGTCCCCAGGGGACCAGGTTGCTTCCCTGCTCCCTTTGCTGGCAGGCTCAGACCTGCCCTTGGAAGCAGGTGCCTTAGTTTGCTTCTCCCTCCTTCCCTAGGTCCGCAGGTACCTGAAGCAGAGATATGGGACATCCCCTTTCAACGACGAGGAAGAAATAAAGGCCCTGCTGCCAGCAGGGAGAGGAGGACCATCCAGGACTGAGGGAGCTGTGCAAGGACTGGTCCCAAGAGCTAGAGACATCAGGAGCACGACTCCTTTCCTGCTGCGGGTGAAGAGGACATTCTCCTGCATCCCAGCTTGTCTGAAGTGACCCCAGCCAAGGGAGAGCAGCGAGAATCACCCAACAGCCTGGGAGAGACGAAGGAGCCACAGTGCAGTGGGCCGGGGGAGCGCTGTGCAGGGGAGCTGCTCCAAGCCCAGCTTCTTCTTCTCTTCTGGGGTGCGAGCGTGCCATCCTCTGTCCTGGCGCTCAGCTGTCAGGGAGGGATTTTTGAGCACTGCCAGGCTCTGCAGCACTCCGTGGGCTCAGCCTCTTCATGTCCAGCGTATTGGGGATGCCCAGTGAAAGGGCAGCTGACAGCCCCTAAGTCACCATGGGCTCTTGCTTGGGGTAGAGTGACAGAGGGGGTCTCTCCTGCCACAGGGCCAGCACCCAGGTGATGCCAGCAGCAGCTTTAGCACTTGAGTACCCACTGCATGGGCCTCGGGGTGCACAGGGTGCAGGAGAGCCACTGCTCCCCTTGGAGCGGTTTTCCCACCAGCAGCACAAGTTCCCAGAGCCGAGGCAGCTGCAGAGCAGGGGCAGGCGGGTGCAGCAGCAGGTAACGCCGCTGCACTGGCTCCCAGGCGGGGGTCCAGCTCCAGCCCGGCCAAGCACAAGCCCTGAGCGAGCACTGTAGCTTTAGGAGTCCATTGCACCCCATTCCCACCTATCCCAGGGCACAATCTTTAAAAGGTGGGAACTAAGCATTTAACCTGGCCAGACCTCACTAAAGCAGAGCCTTAAGCCATTTTGCTTAAAGACTTTCTATGTCACCCCAGTAATAAACACCTATTCTCCACAGTGTGCCTGGGGCACAGCCTGACTCCCCTGCGATTGCTGGATCAGAAAGGGGAACACTGAGGAGGAAGGTCCTGGTGTGGGGCAGGTCTGGAGGCTGCTTCTGGTGGCTCTCTACAGCCCAGGAAGGAGTGGGGAATGAGCGCAGTGGGCTGGGGACACCAGCATGCCTGGACAGGGCACCACCCTGCTGCCTTACGGGAAGGTTACAAGAGAGGTCAGAAACCCAGGTGCCACAGCAGGGCTCTCTGTGGGGACAGAGTCTCCTCCAGGAGAGTTCAGGCACTCCCATGGAGCCTGTTTCACTGCAACCTCTGCACTCACCTGAGCTGGAGCCTGCCAGGAGCACCGGGTCCAAAAGCCTACTGGCTCCAACTGCTAGGAGTACTGAGAGCCTGCCACCAGCTGAGTGTCACAAATCCCAAATCCTCCCCAGACCTGTCCTATTTACACCTTTCCCTGGGACAGAGTCCTGGGTGGGGAAGACGCTGTGGACACCCAGCTGGGTAATCTGCGTCCCCCATGCTGGGAGCCAGAGCATGTTTCTGGGCTCCCCCCCTATCCCTGCCACCCCTCTCCCACAGGGGACAGCGTCCCCCAGGAGCCATACAGGGACAAGGACAGGGACAGGTGTCTGCAGGGAGGTTTCCAGCTCTGCGTTGGACAGGGTGCCAGGCACGGGGTCCCAAAGTGAAGGAGCTTCCTGGGAAGTGGGGACTGCCTCTGCCCTGGCTGCTTTGAGGAGACATCAGCATGGGATGGGCCATGCCCATCAGTTATTAATAATCGCTCGATTACCCCTGCATGATGGCTGTGGCTGAAGGAAAGCAGCTGGCTGGGCGTTTTGAGGGGCCCTTGGCACCCACTGTGCCAGTGCTCAGGCAGTGCGGAGCCCCCTGCACCAAGGGTGTTCCACGGGGTGCACAGAGCGGCAGGGGCAGGAGGGGCTGGTGGCTGAGACGGCGTGATTCCCGCTGCCCTGTGCTGGTGTGCCAGGCCATACTCCACCTTTTCGCACCCTAAACCTATGCTTTTATTTACATTAGGGTAATTTAGGAGGGTGCTGGAGCAGCGGCTCCTGCTGGAGCCTGGAAGTTCCTGTGTAAACAGCCCCTTGGCAGGACCTGCACAGCCACTCCTGTTTCACCTCCGCAGAGCTTCGGGGCCGTGGTTCCTCCCCGCTGCCAGCACCTGCCTGCAGGGCTAGGAGATGCCTCGGGGTGACCCAGGCAGGCTAGGGGCCCGACTCCCACCTTGCTGAGCCTACAGAGTAACCGGGGGTGCATCATCCTCTGCTGCTCCTGCACCCTCTGCTATGGGGTCCCCCTCTCCTCCCAGCTCCCATCAGGCTGCTCCCCCCGCTCCCTCTCCCCCAGGCCAGGGCTCTCTGCCGCCCTTTGTTGCTCCAGAACCCGATAGGGTGGTGGCCCTGTGCCCCAGGACCACACACCCGAGATGGACATGCGCCTTGTGCATGGCTGTACCCTCCTGTCAGCCCTACGCCAGGACACACAGTGCTGAGGTGTTTGCACCCGGGGTTTCCCTCTTCACACTGTAAACCCATGGTGAGGATGAACACTGAGCAATGGCACCTCCAGCCCAGGTCTGTCGCACCACAAAATTTATTTATTTTGGCAGATCTGGTTTGCACAACTGGAAAAACCCAGGAGAGGGCAAGGTTAGCTGTGAGTTAATGTTTGACTCCTTTTGAAGCTCATTTCAGCGTGAAAAGTTTAAGGGTTAAGCAGCTTCACCGTTTGTGTGAAGGGAGCAGCACGGCAGGGAAACCAGCTCCTGAGCATCTTCACTGATGCCGGGGTAATTAGATCCCATGGGTCCTGTGCGTCACCACGCGGCTGTCACACAAGTTGAAATCCCCAGCTGATAAAGGCTTATCCTGTAGGGCTGGGGCTGGCTAACAAGCCAGCAGCTACGATTATCTCCCAGCCTTGGATGTAATCTGTGCGAACCATTGAGAGAGGCGAAGCAATTGCCTCTTGCCATCGCCCCGCTTCCCAAGGCAGAAAGGGGAGATGCAGATCTTCCATCGGTCAGTCCCAGGCCCTTTTCCTGGAACATGGCCCCCAGCTTGCCCGGACAAGGGGCACAGGGGCAGCCAGGGCACTGCCCCAGCAGAGGTACAGCCAACTGGAAATCCCCTCCTCGCTGGCGTGGTGCAGCAAGCAGCATGGCTTCCTGCACTACCTCAAGTGCAGCGGGGTGCCAGCCCAGCCACGGCAGCACCGGCGAGCATGGCCCAACACTAGCTGGGCTGGGGGGTTCTACCTGCCGCCCCTGTCTCCGTCCCTAAACCGGGACTCCCCAAGCTCCTGGCACTCAGATATGCAGCACTGGCATCACCACCTCCTCCTCCTCCCAGGCAGGGAGAGCTGTGCTGCAGGCAGACCCTGGGTTCGCTGTGGCCCCGCACCCTGAGCAGGCGCAGGCAGTGCGGGCAGGCTTTGCTCTGTGGCAAAGGGACAACAGACAGGCTCAGTGAGGAGGGCAAACCCCTGCCAGAGTGGCTGGCTCATATACCCCTGTGTTGTCCTGTGTGCCCTCTGTGCCACGTGGCCATGCCCCTGTCTCCATGCCCTGCGGGAAAGCCCGGGACCAGGCACTGTGCCTCTGCTTATTCATTTTGAGGTTTTGCAGCCCCTAGCAGCCCGCCAGCTCTCGGGAGTCTCGTCTCTCCTCCCCGTGAGAGGTGACTTTCTCTGACTCAGAGCTGGAAAGGAAATCCAGCGGGCTGCGAAAGGAGACCCGGCGAGCCACAGGCCAGGTCGAGGAGCTGGGTTTCCCCACACAGCAACATGTGGCTCTGCAGCAGTGACGGAGGAGCTGACACCAATGTCACCTTAGGGTGGCCCAGTGAGCCCAGAGGGCAAAGCCCACCCGGCTCATGCCCTGCTGCTGGGGTGGGTGGGGGTCACACCACCACCCCTGCTCCAGCGCAGCCCTTTGCAAGGGCAGTCAGGCAGTGCTTGGTACCAGCCAGTTCCATCCCTGCCCTCTGTGGGGTGAAATCCCTCTTCCTCCTGAAAGGACAGCCGAGCTGGGCTCCTCACTGGAAGGAGAGAGGGTCAAACCCTCCTGGTAGCCACAGCACTGAGAAAGGATGCTCAGGAGCATCCTGGCCCTGAGCTGGGCCCAGCCCTCTCCCAGAACTGATGCTCATCTCACCCACACATGCACCCACCTCCCTGCAGAGCACTACAGGTACAGGAAACCCTTTCCCAACGCGTGGGAAGGCCGGTGCCCAGAAGTGCCATGACCACAGTCGCCGTGTCTCCTCTGCAGGGGCAGCTTCTGCCAGGAACCCCGAGGCCAGCAGGGAGCCAGCATGGGTGTGGGATGAGTCAGGCTCCCTCACTGGCCCCCAGCAGCCCTTGGCACAGCTCATCTCAGCCCTTCCCACCCAGTTCCCGTTCGACTCAGCACCCAGAGCCCTGCGAGGCAGATGTGAGTTGAGGAGAGATTTGAGAGATGGGGCAACGTCACTGCTCACGCCAGCCTGGAAACCCTGTGCCCATTCCTGCAGCTCCCCACACCCGTGGGCTGAAATGCTGATTCCACTGAAGGACATGGCCTCCGGTGCAGGGAGGTGCTCTGGTCCCCAAAGCAGGAGGATGGGGGAGCAGCGTCCCTTGTCCCCTGCGGGGAGCATATGGTAGTCCTGAAAGTCTGAAGGAAGGAACCTGGGAGGGGTGCAGGGGAGTCTGCTGTGCTTTCTGGTGCCCTGTCCCCTCTCCTGTGGGTGCGAGGTGCCTGTCCCCTCTCCCGCAGGCTGCTCTGTCCCCTCTCCCATGGGTGGCCCTGTCCCCTCTCCCATAGGCTGCCCTCTTCCCTCTTCTGTGGGTGCGAAGTGGGTGTCCCCTCTCCCGTGGGTTGCCCTGTCCCCACTGCCGTGGGTAGCCCTGTCCCTTCTCCCGTGGGTGCAAGGTGCCTGTCCCCTCTGCCTCGGGCTGCCCCTTGTCCGCCCCCCCTCGCCGGGCTGTCGACGCTGCCAGAGCCAGCGGCGTCGGGCGGGAAAGGGAAAGTGAAAGCCTGAGCCGCGCTTTCGCTTTCGCCGCCCCAGCACGTTCCCTCGGGGCGGCGGGGCCGAGCCTGGACGGGTCGGGCCGGGCTGGGCCGGGCACGGGGCCGCGATGGCGGAGCCGGGGGGGCCCATGCGGCTGAAGGAATGGCTGATCGCGCAGATCGACAGCGGCCGGTACCCGGGGCTGCGCTGGGAGAACCGGCACCGGACGCTCTTCCGCATCCCCTGGAAGCACGCGGCCAAGCAGGACTACCGGCAGCAGCAGGACGCCGCGCTCTTCAAGGTACCCCGGGCTCACCGGGACCCCTCACCCAGCTCCGGGAGCATCCCGGGGACCCCCCACCCAGCTCCGTGCGCACCCCCGGGGTTCACCATTGCCCAGCCCTGTGCACGCCCCCGCGACCCCCTGCCCGGCTCCGTGCACACCCCCGGGGCTGCCCAGCTCCGTGTGCACCCCTAGGACCCCCTGCTTGGCTCCATGTGCACCCCCGGGACCCCCCACTCAGCTCCATGCACACCCCTGGGACACCCTGCCCAGCTCCATGGGCACCCTCGGGGGACACCCCCCCTCCCAGCTCCACGCACACCCTCGGTGCTCCCTATTGCCCAGCTCCATGCACTCCCCTTGGACCCCACACCACCACCCAGTTCCCCTCAACCCCGCAGGGCACACAGCCCCGGCTCCCAATGCCCCCCACCCCAGCCCCGGTGGACTTGTAGCCCAGCGGGCCCCTTCGGACAGCGGAGTGGGGTTCTGGGGGGCAAGCAGCCCTTGCAGCACAAGGGCACCCTCTGCCCGGCAGGCTTGGGCCATCTACAAGGGGAAGTACCACGAAGGGACGGACAAGGCTGATCCCTCCACCTGGAAGACGCGTCTCCGCTGTGCCCTCAACAAGAGCACCGACTTCCAGGAGGTGCCTGAGCGGAGCCAGCTGGACATCTCAGAGCCCTACAAGGTGTACCAGATTGTGTCTGATGGCACCCGGGACGCAGGTACGTCCCTGCCATCCCTCCTCCTGCACCAGACTTGGGGCCGATGCCTGCGCCGTGCCTGTAAGAGCCCCGTGTCCCACAGACATCACCCTTTGTCATGCTTCAACCCCAGCTGGCAACTAAGACTATGCAGCTGTTCACTTATTCGCCCCTCCCGGTAGGGAAGGGAGAAGAGGGGAAAAAAAAGGAAAAAAAACCTCATGGGTTGAGATAAAGGCAGTTTAATAGAACAGTAATGGAAGAAAAAAAAAAAATAGAATATAAAAAATAAGTGATGGAATACAATGTCTCACCACCCAGTGATCGATTGCCCAGCCCATCCCGAGCAGCAATTGTGGATTCCTGCCCCCCGGCCAACCCCCATTTGTATTCTGAGGATGATGTCTATCATATGGAATATTCCTCTGGCCAGCCTGTCCTGTCTGTGCTCCCTCTCAGCTTCAATGGGAAGCTGAAAAAGTCCTTGACTTATTATAAGCATTACTTAGCAACAACTAAAACAATGTGTTATCAACATTATTCTCATACTAAATCCAAAACACAGCAGCTACTAGGAAGAAAATTAAATCTATACCACCTGAAACCAGGACACCTTTCCTCCCCGCTCCTCTTCTTCTCTGGGGGTCCTGGGCAGCCAGGTCCCTTCCCAGGGGTGGTTCCTGCAGTTGTCCAGGGGCTCAGCATCTTTTTCTTGCTCTCTGCAGAGAAGGACAGTGACACGCGGTCCCCAGCCGGTGAGGATCAGCAGGTGAGCCAGCTCCCCACACCGTGCCATCCGCGCAGGAGCTGCCTGCGGGCTGGAGAAGGTGGGAGCCCCAAATCCTGCCTTGTCTGCCGGCTGCTCCCCTGCCTACATACTGCCTGCGTGTGTCCCACTGGGCAGCTGGGTTGCCTGAGCATCGCTGAGGGGCCCCTGTGCCACGCAGCTGCCAGACTCAGGCAGGGGATCTGCTGGCACACGGGGTCCCTGGCAGAGGCAGGAGCCGGTTCAGTGCCCCCCGCTATTGGCTCAGCCCTCACCGTGGCCACTCTCCTCCCCAGGGAAGCACCACTGGGAGTCCAGAAGAGGAAAGCCACAAGGGCACAGTGGAGACATGCCACGTGTCTCCACTGCCCGTGCTCTCAGCCCACCCGGCTGAGCGAGGTGAGGAGTGTCCCTGGCAGCGGGATGGGGCTGGGGGCTGGGATCACGCACTGCCTGGCAGGAGCGACCCCGCTCTGCGCAGCCTTGCCTTGCGCAGCCTCGCCTTGTGCGGGCAACGCCTGCGGGGATGGAGACTGGAGCTGGGGGCTCCCTCCATGCTCCAGAGCAAAGCCATCTGATCATGTGCTTACAGGCTTTAATGAGGGCCAGTAATGAGCAGCAGTGGTGGGAAGCACCCTGCTGGCTGCCTGGCCCAGGGGCTGGGGCTAGGACAGCACCTAGGGGCCCTCAGTGCAGCTGCCCGTGTCCCTTTGCCACGTCTTCTCTGCCCTGGCCCAGGGTACCACGTGAGAGGAGTCTTCTACGGCTGGAATCCCACCCACAGCCACCTCCTCCCTGGACCCCCCTCCTACCTCCCCGTGGAGGATGTCAACCACTCAGGTAGGAGCCACACTGGCTGGGCAGTGCCCTGGGTGGCCCTCCCGGACCAGGCTGCCCACAAGCTCATCCTCCCCTCGCTCCAGACTGCTGGCTCCACGTCCGACTCTACTACTGCGATGTGCTGGTGAAGGAGGTCACCACCCGCACAGCCGAGGGCTGCCGTATCACCTCCCGCGCCGTGCCGGCTGAGAGCGAGCGCCTCTACGGTCCCTTCTGCATGGAGCAGATTGAGTTTCCCCCGCCGCGGGCACTCGGCAGCAGTGGCCGGGTGGCCAGCATGACCGACGTGCTGGAGAGGCTCCTGCCTCACCTGGAACGTGGTGTGCTGCTGTGGGTAGCGCCCGAGGGGGTCTTCATGAAGCGCCAGTGCCAGGGCAGGGTGTACTGGAATGGGCCGCTGGCCCCACACAGGGACTGGCCCAACAAGCTGGAGAGGGAGAAGACCTACAAGCTGCTGGACACACAGCAGTTCCTGCAGCGTAAGTACCCACCCGCTGCTCCAGGCATACGGCTCTGCCTGTTCCTGCCCTGGGAGACCCCGATTCCCTTGGGAACAGGGCCAGGTCCTGCCCTGGCATGACTGCTCTGGGCTGTGGAGACCCCATGTTCCCTGACAGCGCTGGTGTCTTGCAGAGCTGCGGGGGTATGTGAGCCACGGACAACCCACACCACAGTACCAGATCCACCTGTGCTTCGGGGAGGAGTACCCCACCAGCACTGGGCACCACTTCCAGAAGCTCATCATGGCCCACGTGAGTACACACCGGGACTGGTGCTCGTGGCGGCACTGATCCGGGTGCTAGGGCTGTCATGGTCGGGGGGTACATGGACCTGTGCCTGTCCTCCATCAGCTCTGTGCCTCCGCAGGTGGAGCCGGTGTTCGCGCGGGAGCTCTTCCATCACGCCCAGCGCATGGGGCCGACGCTGCTCCGCGACTCCCCCCAGCCCTGTGCCCCCGGTGCCTCCAGCCACATCATCCGTGTCCTCAAACAGCTCTGCCAGCCCTGAGCCCGGGCCGGTGAGAGAGGAGAGCCCAGTTACAACAAAGCCTCGGAGCGGGATGCTCTGCCGCCCCACAGCCCCGCTCTGACCACATTCCCCAAACCGGTGTGCACAAGGTGCTGAGCACTGCAGGGCCAGATGCAGGTGGGCACTGGCCAGGGTGGGCGGATGGCTGCCACCCCCCACGCAGATCATGGTATTTATTCCCTGGGAGCCACCCGGGTGGGATTTGCTGTGTGCTTGTTTGGTGAGCCGGGGCAGAGCCGGTTCCATCCTCGTGCCTTGCACCACCGGGACTCACTGTTTGCTAACCTTAGGAATAAAGGTTGTGTTTCAGTACCACTGGCTCCACTGGGGGGGACTGGCACCAGTCCAAGGGGGAGGGGGGCACAGGAAACTGCGGGGAGCTGAGCCCAGACAGATCCTCATGCTGTGAGCAAAGCTAGCTCAGCCCCAGGCGTGGGGTCAGTGTGAGCTGACCTCACCCGTCTCTGCGCTGGCTCAGGTCCCATCCTGCCCCCGGTCCCCAGCCCCTTGGCAGGGGGTGCAGGCAGCGGTGAGGTGCCTGTTAGCTCCTCTGCCAACCCGGCAGCGCAGGAGCCTGTCCCAAAGGCACTCGCTGCCTGTGCCTCAGTTTCCCTCAGTGAGTGGGATGAGGGGGCTCCTGGGAGGTAGGGGCTGTGCTGCACCCTGGAGGCCATGTCCCCAGCTGGTGAGCACAGTGTGGGGACCCGGCGTGGTGCAGGGAGCTGGCACAGAGCAGGGATCTGGCATGGTGCAGGGGATCCGGCATGGTGTATGGGATCCAGCACAACCCCAAGATGGGGGTGGGGTCTGTGGCACTGGGGTGGGCAGGGGGTTGGTGGGGAGCTGAGGGTTGGCTGCAGCCAGCAGCACCCCACTCAGCCCCCCACCATCCCTGGCCAGAGCCCGGCTGCGCACCGTGGGCAGGGCAGGATGAGACCCAGGTCGTGGGAACCTCCAGTGGGAAGAGGAGCCGGAGAAGGCGGGGGCCATGCCCAGGGCTCAGCAGAGGCCAGCGCTGCCCACCTCTGCCCCGGGGACACCGTGGCCGTGCCAGCCCCGGAGCCGCTGGCTGCTGGCTGCAGGCCTTGGCAGCACGTCTGTCCGTCCGTCCGCAGGGACCAGCACTGGACAAGCGGAGCCCCGCTCCGCCCTGGCCGGCCCCGGAGAGGAGGGGCCCGCCGCCCCCTCGCCGGCCGGCCGCAGGAGGCTGGGCTGCTGGCGGGTTTTAACGGGCCGTGCTGGGGCCATGCAGCAGAGCGGGAAGGCTGCGGCCGGCCGGGAGGATGCAGCCGGACCTCCCCGTCAGCGACGTGGCGCTGCGCAGCCCGCTGGCCCCTGAGCCGGCCAGCGGCCCCTTCCCCAACTCCGAGGCCACCAAGCCACCCTACAGCTACATCGCCCTCATCACCATGGCCATCCAGAGCGCGCCCGAGAAGCGCATCACGCTCAGCGGCATCTACCGCTACATCATGGGCCGCTTCACCTTCTACCGTGAGAACAAGCAGGGCTGGCAGAACAGCATCCGCCACAACCTCTCCCTTAACGAGTGCTTCGTCAAGGTACCCCGCGACGACAAGAAGCCGGGCAAGGGCAACTACTGGACGCTTGACCCCGACTGCTACAACATGTTCGAGAATGGCAGTTTCTTGCGACGGCGACGGCGCTTCACCAGGAAGAGGGGCCTCCGGGATGCACCGGGCACTGAAGGGGATGAGGGGCGCGGGAAGCCCCCCAGGCACCGGGCACGGGGGCCGCCCACTGCTCCACTGCCTGAGGAGGGGAAGGCAGAAGGGGGCTACTCCTCACCAGCAGCCATGGGGCGCCTGCCAAGCCCTGCCGCGCTGCCCGAGGGTGCCGGGGTGCCAGGGTGCACTGAGCCCTGTGCCCAGCGGCCGCTGCCCAAGGCCAGGCAGCCCTGCCTGTACGTGCCAGACGCGCCGCAGCCCAAGGGGCCGTTCTTCGCCCCCCCGGAGAGCCGCCCGCCCAAGGAGACTGTCTTCGGGGGGCTCCCGGCGGCGCTGCAGCTGCCCCGGCCAGGTCAGTACCCGCTGCCCGGTGAGCGCCCGGCACCGCACCCTGCCCTGCTGCCCACCCTGCTGCCCGCACAGCCCAGGGACCCCCCGCAGGACTCCCCAGTCCCCCCAGGAACCCCCCCGGGGCAGCTGGAGGCTGAGGAGACGGCCGCTTCTGGGCTGGGTCCGGGTCAGCCCTTTGGGCAGGTGCCCCCCGCGTTCCCTGGCACCCTCCTGGGCACGGGCAGGACGGGGGGGTCCTGCTTCCTGGAGGGGGAGGGCTACGCACAGCCCCCCCTGCCCGTTTTTGGCTCCTTTGGCCGGTCAGGGCCCGAGGCGCTGGGCAGCAGCTACCAGTGCCGGGTGCAGGCGCTGAGCTTCTGTGTGAAGGAGCGGCCGTGCGGCGCGGCGCTGGAGCATCTCCTGGCCGCGGCCCCCCCGGCCCCTGCCACCCCCCGCCAGACGCCCTTCGGGGCCGCGGGGCTGCGGGCAGGTGAGCAGAAGGAGCCATGGGGGCCGGGGGGCACGATCCCGCTGCAGGGGGGCAACGGCTACCCCCTGGGGCTGCCCCCCTGCCTCTACCGGACACCCGGCATGTTCTTCTTCGAGTGAGGGACTGACCCACCCCGGGATGCCCCCAGCCCTGGTACCAAATAAAGCATGTTTCCCAATGCTGCCTCTGTGGTCTCTGCGCCCCGTTTGGGGTGGGCAGCGGGCAGGGGCGAGCTGGGGACCCTTTGCCCCAGCTCTTGCGCTGGCTGGGGGACATATGTCCCCAAGGCCACCTGGTGCAGCCCTCATCCCCACTGAGGGGGGACGATCACCGGCTGGACAGTGAGGCTGCAGGGGGACGGGGCATGGCCTGAGTGAGGGCACCTGAGTCCAGGTCCTGCGTCCCTGGGAGATGCTGGGGACAAGGTCCTGCTACAATGTGGGGCCAAGAGCCCCTGAAGCCCTGTCCTGGGGTAGCAGGAGGGAACCTCATCCACGAGGGTCAGAGGGATGCGCTGCAGCAGGAACAAGCCCCCACAGAGCCCTGCTGCTGCCTCCCCATGCCTAGGACCACTCAAAGTGCTTGGCTTCACCCCGGGTGCCACACATGCCACAAGTGGCACTAGCCTCAGTGCCTGGCCCCGCTCACACACCAGCACGGCCCTGGAGAGACGCTGGATAGGAACGGGTGGCAGTGGCATGGTGTTGGGGCTCTGCTCTGGGGGGGGGACAGGTCTCCCTCCCCTCTCTGTCCCTGCTCGGGGCCATGCTGGTGCCCACGTGGGGTCCCATTAGGTCCCTGCAGACACCCCCAGGACGGGGCACCCCCCAGAGCCGGGCTGTGCCAGGGGCTGCGGCTGCGATGGGAACAGCCGGGGGGAAAGTGGATTCCTCCAACCTGAATCACGCTGGGCGGCTGCCGGTAAGGAGGCACCGGCTGAGTCACTGCTGCCGGCACCGGGCTGGGCACGGGGGGCTGCCCCAACAGCCAGGCTGGGGGCACCAGGGTGGGTGGGCATCTCCACACAGCACCAGGCTGGGACGTGGCCAACCACCCCTTCCTGTGCACTGCTGGGGCACCTGGGTCAGCATCCCCACAGCACTGGAGTGGGGCCAGAGCAATGCTGGCAAAGCGGGTGCCCGTGTCCCCATCCTGCCCACACCAGCCTGGGAGAGGGGGGACCCCAGGAGCAGCAATGCCTGGACCCCACGGCACAGCCAGCCCCAGGGCAGGCACGGGGGGAGGACGCTGGGTCAGTGGGGGCTCTCCACTCTCTGTGGGCAGTGGGTGTGTGGCAGAGCTTCCCCCCAGCACCCCAAGGCCAGCAGGACCCCAGATTGGCCCATCACGGGGGTCTCTGTGGGGGCTGTGCTGGCACCAAGGGACGGCGCTGGCGTCACTCGGGGACCGGGAACACCGCAGCCTCATCAGCCCTGTTATCAGCCCCCAGACGGCTGCTGCCGGGCCATGGCCATGTCCCAGGCCCGGGCAGGGCAGGGGGGGGCCGCCCTTCGTCATCAGGGACGGCCACTCAGTCCTGGGCCTCTCTTTTCTCCCTTTTTTTTTTTTCCCTCCTGAGTGAAAAACAATATTTGAGCGCCTACATCATGCTGGCGTCTCCGGAGCGGCCGGCGGCGAGCGTGGCTGACCTCAGCCCCCTCCTTCGTCGGTCCCCGGGGGCGCAGGAGGAAGCGAGCGCCGCAGCCGTGCCCAGGGGCCGTCTGGTTCCCACGCAGCGCGGCCGGGCCCATCGCCCGCCCCAGCTCCCACCACCGCCTGGGAACGCGCGGCCCCAGCTTCACGTGGGGTCCCTGCGCTGGGAGCAACGTGGCATGGCGTGGCGCATCCCATTGCTCGCCCCGAGCTGCAGCATCCAGGGATGGGGACCCCCATCCTGCAGAGTCCGGCTCCCTGCACCATCCTGGGCATCTGCTCTCCTGGTGCTCCCCATCTCCATGTCCACCCCAGTTTCCAGCTCCCGGCTGCGGGCCCGCTGCTTTCCCTGCCCTGCCTCTGCTCCGGCTTGCTCCCAGTTCATGGTGGGTGGCCTGGCCCCCAGCCCACTCCCAGCATCGGCTGTGTCGTGGCCAGGGACCGGGCTGCACCCGGTCACAGGGCAAAGATGCCACTGGTGTAGGAGGTCTGCCCGCTCCCCTTCCCTCCCTGCGCTGCCTGCGTGACCCCTTGCTCACATAGGCAGAGTGGGTGCCACAAGGACAGGGTGCAGGCAAGGATGGGGAAAGGGTGCTGCTCTGTGTGAGTGCTCAAGGCTCCGGGGACGGATGCTGTGGACAGCAGACTGCGCCATGCGTCCATGGGTGTGACAAGGACCCCCCAAACAAGGGATGGCACTGCCTGCTGTGGCCTGTGCTGGAGCAGGACCAGCCCTGTCACCATGCCCATCGGCCCTGGCAGGACCGGTCCCCTCTCTGGGGCTTTGGGGGTTCCCAAGCCCTGTCCGGTCCCTCAGCCAGGAGCATGGGATGGCCCCACAGCTGTTCCCGCAGGTGCCAACCCCATGGCCCTACTTCTCCATCCCCAGTGGGTGCCTCTGTGGGGTCCTGGGACAGGAAAGGAGAGGGCTGGGGATGACAAACCAGGCTGTGTGGTGGGGGTCTCCCACCCTGGGCTTGGGGCACTAGGACATGCCAGTGCCTGTGCATCCCCGTGCCACAACCGTGCACACGCAGGGCTGTGTCCAGGAACTGACCCCCTGGAGCGGCTCAGGACCCCAGGAGTGTCCGGGGACAACAGCCCAGCCGGGAACCCTATAGGCTACCCCATGGCAGGGCCCTGCAGCCCCTGTGGCCTGTCGGGGCCAGGGCGGCATGCGGCTCCCGGGGCCAGGCAGGAAGGAGACGTCACCACCGCAGAGCGTAACTCAAACCAGATGGGGCCGCGCTGGCGTCCAGGCCCGCAGGGTGGTCACCGACAGGAACCGGTCAAAGGCTGCCGGCAGGAAGCGGCTGGGAGGGACACCCGCGGCGGGAGCCGGCGTCCGGGCCTGGGCAGCCTTAACTGCTTCGGGGCCGGCTGCAGCCCCACCGGGCAGAGGAGCACTGCCACTCCCCCAAGCCCTTGCCTGGGCATCCCACACCACTTGGGCAGATGCTGAAGCCATGAGGACACCTCTGACCATCTATCCCTCCCTCCCTCCCTCTATCTCCCTTTCCCCCAGCACCCTGGGGTGCTCAGAGCCAGTTGCTGCTGCACAGCCACATGGTGCAGAGATTGGACCCCCCCCCCCCGCACCGTGGGCTGCACAGCCCTGCCTGGGACTCACCATCCCCAGCTCAGCCATGGCCCCTCTCTATACTCTCTACCCTGGGGACGAGACATCACTTCCCGTCCTCTCCTCGCTTATCTGCAGCCCTCAGACTGCGGCTGCACAGCCCACGCAGGCGGGAGCAGTGGCCCAGGGAGGGGGGCTGGAGCGGCCCCCCGGAGAAGCAGGGCAGACGTGGGCTGCGGGCAGACCTGTACATTTATTTACAAGAAGGCAAAAGCCAGGCAGGACTCTGGCATTAGGCAGGGGCCCACGAGCCGTGGCCCCTGCCCGGTGGGGATGAGCCCAAAGCCCCTTCACCTGCTGCAGCCGGTGGGACTGGGGGGGCCGGCGCCTTCCCCTGTCTCTCCCCGGGGTGTTTCCAGCAAGCGCAGAGGGCACAGGCAGCCCCAGAGCAAACACACAGCCCTGGCTTGGGGGGCTCGGCCACAGTGAAAGCCAAAGCTGGAGGGCAGGGGGAGCCTGGGATCCCCTGCCAGCCCCCCATCCCCTCCTGCAGCGGGCAAGGCTGGAAGCGGCAAAGCCCAGGGTATGCCCATCCTCTGGAGGCACTGGGGAGCCCCGAGGGGCGAAGGCAGAGGGGAAGGGGGACGGGGCAAGGCGGGGGAGCGGGGGCAGCACCCACCTCCCCCAGTCTGGCCGGTCCCGGGGAGCCCCCGCACACGGCGGGGGGAGTTGGCAGCCACAGCCGCTGACCGGCAGTTCCTGTGTGTTGGTGGTCGGGGCTGGAGTGATGCTCGCGGGAGCGCGGTCCAGCTGCTCTGCATTAGGACGCCTCGCTCATCTTGATCTGGCGGGGACGGGTGAAGCAGAGGTTGTGTTTTTCCCCCGCTGGCAGAGCTGAAGGGCAGGGAGGGCAGGAGGAACACAAAGACTCCTTCTTCCCTCGCTGGCTCCCAGCTGGGGATGCTGCTGGAAGCGTGTTCGCCGCTTCCTCCCTTCCTGTGCGAGCAGCAGCTCAGGGCCAGCTCCACTCCCGCACACCCGGCTGGCCAGGGAGGAGGCGCTTTGGCCCTGGCTCCGGTGCCATAAGCACCAGGGTGAGGGTCCACGGCTGCCCTCCAACATCCCCATGCCAGGAAGGGAGGTTGGGCAGTTGGGAGTCCAGCAACAGCGAAGGCAGGGCAGGGCTGCAGCATTTACAGGCAGAACACGCAAGTCTTGGGTCCAAAGTAGCGGCAAGTGCACAGGGTGGCCCAGGCTGCGGGGCTCATGCTGGGCCAGCCTTTCTCCTCCGAGGCCGTGGGAAGGAAGCACGAACGGAGCAGAGGTGCTGTGGGTCGGGCACTGCGCAGCTGGGCCAGGGATGAGATCAGAAACCACCGCTCAGGAGCAGCCTCGCAGTCCAAGGAAATCCATATGGGAGCATTGGCTGGATGGGAACGGGAAGGGCTGGAGCCCTGTGTGCCCAGGAGGGTGATGCTGATGTCCCCAGCAGTGGGTGCCCGGTGCAAGCAATGCTGCACAGGGCGGGATGAGCTCCTGGGCACAGTGGTGGGTGTGGGCGAGGAGCCCGGTGGGATCCTGGTCCCCGAGCAGTCCCGCAGCCACTGGGTACCAGGGCAGGGTGGCAGCCCCAGGGGACTCAGCAGAGCAGGACCCATGGCAGCGCTGGTGATGTGGAGCAGGGATGCAGCACATGCTGCAGGGGCCAGAGCAGCCATCTGGCAGCAGCATGGGCAGGGAGTGGGCTGCACAACTCCATCCCCTACCCCTGTGGTGGGAAGTGGGCAGGGGCCCATGCCAGTGAGGTCCTGCTACCATCCAGAACAAGATTGATGAGGGACTTGGGCACAGCCCCAGGAGGGGACTCAGCAGCCCCCAAGCCCCCTCTCAAGTGGTTCCTCTCTGGCCTCAACTCACACGTGGCTCAGGCTCCCCTGGGAGCCCCTGCTCAGACACCCAGCGCTGTTAGCGACCCCGAGCTGGTGATCTTCTTGAAGCGGTTGGCAGCACACACCCCAATGAAGTTTTTCTGTAAAAGGGGAAGAAGAGAGATGTTTATCCTACCACAAGGGCTGTGGCTTTGGAGGCTGGGCCAGAACTCACTCCCAGAGCCAGTGAGGAGCCAGGTTGGGGAATGGGCAGCTGCCCAGGCACCCATTTGGCCAGGTTGCGTGGGAGGAGAATGCAGGGCATGGGAAGGCACAGGGCTGATGGTGGGGGTCATCCCTTATACTCTGCCCCCATACCACTCCTGCCCCTAGAAGGTGCACTTGGGATCAGCTCAAGGGAGACCACCACAATTGCACCTATACTTGAGGGGGGATCCCACCATGAGGCCACCTGCACAAGGACCCTGGTGCTGGGGAGCCCTTCCTCCAGGCTCAGTGGTCCCCAGCCCTTGTGCCCCGGCTGCCAGCAGCACAGTGAGACACAGCCATCCCAGATGCCATCCACTGGCTTGGGCAGAGGCTGGCAGCCCCCCCCACCAGTTTCCCCAGATGGCATTGACCCTCCACCCCAAGCCGGCCCCACACCCCACACACCTTCCAGCGCCGTCGCATGACGTATTTCTTGAGCAGCACCTGGGACTTGAGGCGGCGGTTGCAGCGTTTGGCCTTTTCTGCCAGGTTGTTGAGCCAGGGATGCTGCAGGCACTGGCCAGCACTCATCCGGGCGCTGGGGGTGAGAGGAGCTCAGGTCACCCCTGCTTGAGTGCTTCTCCCCCAACCACCCCCTTCTCCAGCCGCTCAAGAGCCCCAAAACCCCGGAAAACTGCAGAGGAGGAACCAACTGGAGGGATGTGCCCAGGGACCAGTGAGGCTCGGCAGGACCCCGAGTGGTCAAGCATGTCCTGCTTGGGGCAGGTGACCCTGGAGGGATGCAGGGCTCTGCTGGAGACAGCCAGCAGCCAGGGCAGGGCCCCATGAGGCTCATTTGGCACAGAACATCAGGGGATACTGCTGGTCCTGGTGCAGAGGGCAGACCGTGGTACCCAGGAGCTGGACACAAAGCTCTGGAGGCGCCCATCCCAGGACCCTTATGGTTGCTGCTGTCCTCGCACCTCTTCTCCTTGATGATGAGGTTTGAGACAAAATCCTTGGCCTCATCGGAAACACTCTCGAAGGTCTCCTCATCAAAGTACCAATTGGCAGCCAGGACATTGTTGAGCGTCTCCGTGTCGTTGTCACCCAAGAACGGGGAGAGACCGCTGAGCCTGGGGGCACAGGGGGGTAAGAAGCTGGGTGCCCTCAGGCTGCAGCACCTCCAAAACCCCCCAGAATGGAGCAAACCCAGCTGGGGCTGCCTCAGGGAGCAAAACAGGGTGGCCCCAAGGGGAGAGGTGGTGTGCAGCTGCTGGCACCATGCTGCGCTCCTGCCTGCAGCTGGGCTGAGCTGTTCACTGCCTGCACACGTGGGAACAGACACTCCCTGGCCCTACTCGCTGTCCCCCAGCCCCATCTGCCCATCTCCACATCCAGCACCCTCCACCAGCCCACCAAGCAGCCTGGTGCCCAGGGCACGTGTACGGCTTGGGGATGGCTCTGTGCCTGGTGGAGCTCTGCCCTGGCACCCCAGCACTGGCAGTGCCACCACAAAACCCTGACGTACAGCATGTAGGTGATGACGCCCATGCTCCACATGTCCGTGGAGTAGGAGACCTGCTCGTAGTTGACCACCTCAGGAGAGAGGAATTCAGGGGTGCCGAAGTTCACCTTCAGCTTCTCCTGTGGGTTGTATCTGCAGACAGAATGGGTGAGTCAGCAGGAGGGGGACAGGCTGCTCCTGAAAACTGCTGTCCCCCTTCCAGTGGGCACTGCTCTCCCATGCCAGCCAGAGAGAGCAGAGCTGGCAGCCATGGCCCAAGCCACAGCCCAGAGCAGGTCCCGGGGCTTCCAGCACATGGAGGGCATGTGGGGCTGAAGGGTGGGAGGGGGACAGGGAGGAGGGACAGAGCTGACGGGGGAAGACAGCACCTTCGAGCCAGCCCAAAGTCAATGATCTTCACCATGTGTCCGGTGGCAGCAACACAGAGGATATTCTCAGGCTGCGGGGACAAGCAGACTGTTACCCCACCACTGAGAAGGGATGTCCCCAGTACGTGGGTCTGGCAGCCCATGGGTCCTGCTGCTGACCTACGCCAGAGTGATACTGATGTACAGGCATCCCTCCCACGGCTGGCCAGTGCTGGGGACACACTGCCCTCAAGGGCACAGCAGGTCTCAGGCCAGCACACAGCACTCCTCACTTCACTGGCTGCAAACACCTATTGCCCCCCTGTGCCCCTGTCTCCCCCACCCCGCAAGCAGCAGCCAGCCCCTGCTGTCACCCCCAGCCCCTGCTGTCATCCCCTGGCCCTGCACCTTGAGGTCGAGGTGGAGGACACGCATGTGGTGCATGAAGCGAATGCCCTCGCAGATCTGCCGGACAAACACCATGCAGTCCACCTCCGTCAAGTGGTAGTCATCGTCGATGATCCGCTCAAAGAGCTCGCCACCCTCCACGCTGTGTGGGGATAGACCGCAGGGTCACCTGGGGGTCTCTGCCCCATGCCACCCTCCGGCAGAGCTCTCTGGCTACCCTGGGAACCCCCTGCCCAGCCCCACCATGGAGATGCTGGTATAGAGGCTGAGTAGAGCCATGGTGGGATGCGTGTGTGCTGGGATTAGACACCCCCCTCAAGGCAGGCATGGGGGGAGGGTTATCCCAGGACATCCCAGCTCCACTGGGGTCTGTAGAGCAGAAGAGCTCCAGCACAGCCCCAGCCTCCCAAGAGCAAGTGGGCAGGGGGAAAAGGAGCTGTGTGGGAAGGACTTGGGTCATGTCCACCCTCAACGAAGCTGCGATGGAAGCAGATGCTGTCCAGGCCAGGCAGAGCCTGTAGCTGCGTCCAAGCCCAACGTGAGATGAAGAGGTGCCTAAGAGGGAGTGGGTGAGGTGAGGGACATTCCCTGGGGCCAACCCCTTCTGCTCGGTGAGGGGCCGGCACATCTGCTCCATCTCTGGAGCATCCCCCACAATGGTGCCCCTCACCCAGGCATCAGGCCCCATGTGGCGTTGCCTCAACACTCACAACTCCATGAAGAGGATGATCTCTCGGGGTGTCTCAATGGCGTCATAGAGCTGGATGAGGTTGCGGTGGTTCAGCTGGTTCATCACATCGATCTCCAACAGCACCATCTCCTGCAGAAGGAGCCCCGCGGTGGTGCAGGGTGTCAGCCCTGGCTGAGCCACCGGCACTGGGACAGGATGTGTCACAGAACCAGGGACACATGGGGCATGACACTGCCACCCACCACCTCGGCCATGCCACTTGCTGGTAGCATCATGGCCAGGAGGACCCCCCTGCCCCAGCATTGGTCAGACCTTGTCTTTGGCGCCCTGCTTCCGGATCATTTTTGCCGCCAGCTTGAGCCCCGTCTGCTTCTCTGTGCATGTGTGAACTTCCCCGAACTTGCCCCTGGAGAGGGACAGAGAGAGACATGCCAATGCCATCAGCCACCCAGGCTGCTGGGGACCCCCACACTGCTCCGGGTTGCTGCCCCATGCTCCCCTCTGCACCCATCCTGCCCGAGGCACCAACCCATCATGGCCAGAGAAGTCCCATTGACCCAGGACCATTGCCCAAGGCTGGACAACAGCCCGGGGCAGTGCTGGGGGAAAGCTGGGCATCCCTCCTTACCCTCCCAGGATCTCCTTGGAGCTGAGGTTGTACTGGGAGCTGACGCTGGCAGACCGCAGAGTGACGACACGGTGCGCAAAGGGCGCAGGTGGTGGAGGGACGTCATCTGCACAGAGAGGAGGGCTGGGGTGAGAAGGGGAGCTACCCGGCCATGGCACCCCACCGCTGGGCACCTCGGGGTGCCCCAGGCTGGGAGCACGCCCTGATGCAAGGCACCCAACAGCACAGCACAGCCAAGCCTGTGGGTGCAGGATGCGGCCAGGTACCGAGTACCCGGCTGTAAATCAGGATCTCCTGGCTGCCTGCAGCACCGGGGGACGCAGCATCCCCCGACGGGTGTCTCGCCACTACCCGCAGCATCGCCCTGCTGCATGGCACCCACCCCCCTGCATGGCACCCCGCAGGCTCCCACCCTGCTGCACGCCCGCTCCCCACCATCCCGCGTGTCGCGCTCGCCCTCTCCAGGCCACGCTGCTGCGTGTCACCCTCTCTGGGCCACCACCCCTCCATGCCACCACGTCCTGGCTCGCCCTCCCGGGACGGACCCCAAGCACATCGCACCCCACGCACCCAGTCCTGGACCACCCTTCCTGGGGGCGGCCTCGCAGGGAGCCCCTCGAGCACCCGCCGCCCCCGGGTTGGGTACAGCCCCCCAGCCCTGCCATCCCTGCAAGGACAGCGGTGCAGGACACGGGGACACGCTGTCCCCTTGCCACCAGCCAGGCGGTGGCTGTCACTCCCCGGGCTCCTCTTCCTCCCGGGCAGCCCCGGTCAGGCTGCGGCCGGAGCAGCCCGGGGAGGGGACGCGACACATTTAGCCCTGTTTACAGTGAAACAGGAGCTCGAAGGCCACCGGGCAGGCAACCAGCCAAGAGCATGAGCCAGCAGCACGGGAGGGCAGCGCAGGCAGCAGGCAGGACTGTGGAGGACCCCAGGCTGCCACCCCGCAGCAGGTCCCGGGGGTGCGAGGACAAGGCAGGCACCTCACAGGCTTACCCAGTATCTCGAAAGGGTCTTCCTTCCCAAAATCAGAGGTGAGGTAGGGGCTGGGGGGTGGCTCTGCCTCTGTCGAGGGTGGTTGCCCCCCAGGGCCAGACTGCTCTGCGGCCCCAGCGGGATCAGGGGGCTGCCCCACAGCACTGGGCAATGTCCTCTCCTGCGGGGTGCCAGGGGTCCCCGCAGGGATGCGTGGCTCCGGGGGCTGTAGGTCCCCCAGGGCTGGCGGGGCAGGGCCAGGCTCTGTTGGACCCTCTCTCGGCGCCAGTGTTGTGGTCTCCTCTGGTATCATCTCCATCGCTGCCACCTCTGCCCAGGGCTGCTCCTCCCTGGAAGCAGGAGCAGGTGAGCAGAGCCCAGCCAGAGACACCCGAGCCCAGTGCCCACCTCTGCCCAGAGGGACCCAGGGCTCCCAAGGGAGCAGCGAGGAGAGGGGACCCCATCCCAGGAGGGTGCGTGTACCTTTGGCAGGTGGCTGGGCAGCTCAGACTCTGCAGCAGAGCTGGGCGCAAGGGCTCGGGACCCCTCGGCTGCTGCTGCTCCATCGTCTCCTCTGCTGCCTTCTCCCCTTCACCCTGAGCCTTCACAGCAGCCTTGGCTGCTGCCTCTGAGGGTTCCTCACCTCCAGCCCCAGCCCCTGCTGCAGCTGGGGGGGTTTCCACCTTTACAACTTTCTCCCCTTCATCCTGAGCCTTTACAGCAGCTGGGGCCTTCTGCTTCGCAGGTTCTTCTTTGCCTCCATCCTCAGCCTTTGATGCAACTGTGGTTTTTTCCACCTTTACAGCTTTCTTCTCTCCATCCTGCACCTTTGCAGCAGCCAGGGCTTTCTCTTTTGCAGGCTTTTCTTTGCTTCCATCTTGAGGCTTCTTTGCAGCTGGAGTTTTCTGTGCCTTTGCTGCTGTCTTCTCTCCATCCTGAGCCTTGGCAACATCTGGGCCCTTCTCCTTTGCAGGAGCTGCAGCTTTCTCCTTTACAGGCTCCTCTTTGCCTCCATCTTGAGCCTTTTTTGCAGTTGGGTTTTTTTTTGCCTTTGCCACTTTATCCTCTCCATTCTTAGCCTTTACAGTAGCCGGAGCCGCCTCCTTTGTGGGCTTTTTATCAGCTGGCATTTTCTCTGCCTTTGCAGCTTTCTTCCCTCCATCCTGAGCCTTTGCAGCAGGTGGAACCTTCTCCTTTGCAGCAGGTGTGGTTTTCACCTTTGCAGTCTCTTCTTTGCCTCCATCCTGAGCCTGTGCTGCATCCAAGGCTATCTCCTCCATGGGCTTTGCTTTCCCTCCTTCAGTCTCCGCTGTAGCCAGAGCCGCCTTCTCTGTGGGCTCTGCTTTCCCACCACCCTCAGCTTCTAACCCACCAGGGGCTTGCTCATTCCCAGGGTTATCCTTCCCTCTGTCCTGAGCCTCTGCTGCAGCTGGGCCCTTCTCCTCCACGGGCACTGCCTGCCCTCCTTTGGGCTCTCCTGCAGCTGGAACCTTCTCCTCCCTGGTCTCATCCTTCCCTCCATCCTGACCCTCAGCAGCAGCTGGAGCATTCCCTTCCATGGGTGTTGCCTTCTCTCCTTCAGGCTCTCCTGCAGTTGGAGCCTTCTCCTTCCCAGGCTCATCCTTCTCATCCTTCCCTCCATCCTGGGCCTCAGCAGCAGTCGACACCTTCTCTGTGGATGCTGCCTGTCCTCCATCGCGCTGCGCAGCTGAAGCCTCCTCCTCTGCTAGCGCTGCCTTCCCTCCATCCCGGGGCTCTGGAGCGGTCAGGGCCATCTCCCCCACCGGCTCTGCCTTCCCTTCTCCAGCCTCTCCCACAGCCTTCTCCTTCCCAGGTTCTGCCTGTTCCCCATCCTGAGCCACGACAGCAGCCGGAGCCTTCTCCTGCCTGGGCTCATCCTTCCCTCCATCCTGCGCCTCGGTGGCAGCTGGCACCATTTCCCCTTGGGGCTGGGCAGCCTCTGGAGCCACTGGGACTGGCTGGGTTGCACTGCTGTCTGCTTTAGGGGGGACCATGCCATCAGCCCCCCCAGTGTCAGGCACGCTGCCTGCCCCACCGCCCGGCTCCATGGGGACTCTCTGGGCAGGAGGTGGCTGCTCCTGGTACAACGGGGCTCCTGCAGGGGAGAAGAGAGAAGCTGAGGACTCCCCAGACCCGATGCCCCTCAGAGGGGCACGGTGAGACTGGGCAGCGGCTCTGCTCCTGCAGAAGAGGGGTGAGCTGCTGCCACTCAGCCAGCAGCCACGTCCCCGCCACCAGCCTGGTGGCACAGAGCCGGGGGCCCCATGCAGCCGCCTGTCCCTTGCACTGTCCCATTGTGCCCCAGTAGCTGCTCGGCGGTGACTGATCGATGGCCTGACGCCGGCACCTGTCACTGCCACGGGGCCTCCGGCGTGCAAACAGCCAGCGCGTGCCAGGGTGCCAAGTCAAGGCCACGTCCCCCCATGGCGGGGCAGGAGATGGCGGCTCTGTCCCCAGGCTGGTGGGGCGGGGATCAGGCGAGGTGAGCATCCCCGGCACAGCCCCACCGCTGCCCACCCCGAACCGCAGGCACATCCAGCCATGCAGGCAGAGCCCCCCCCATCTGCTCGGGGGTCACACGGACCCCTGGCCCCAGCAGCCACCAGCGCTACCCATCCCCCTGCCCAGTGGTGACCACAACTCCTGCCTAAGTGGTCCCCAGCAATGGGACCTGCTGGTGCCAGTGTTCCTGCATGGGCTGCGAGCACAAGCTATCACCCCATTACTTCCAGCCCAGCACCTGATCCCCAAATCCCTTCTCTGCTCTGGGCTCCGCTGCCTGTCCCTGCCCGGCCACCTACCCTCATCCTGTCCCAAAACACCCCTCCTGCACAACCGTCTAGAGGCTGGGACAGCCCAACCCCAGAATAAACCCACCAGTGACCAACCCAGTAACAGGGGAGTCACTCGCTGGTCTCACTGGGACAGAAACTATAAGCAGTTGGTTCCTAGCTGAGCAGTCCCCCATCCCACAGCTCAGCGTGGGGAACCTGTGAGGATGGAGGCATTCCTCCCAGGACTGGGAGCTCCACTCTCCCCAGTACCCCCCCACACACCATGCCCCGAGTGAGTGGGCAGCCACAGGGCCCCCCCCGGCCCCTTTACCTGGGTCCCGGTGCAGAGGGCGGTCAGGAGGGCAGCATCCGCACTGTGGCAGTGCCTGGAGGGAGCAGCCTCTTCTATCTGGGGTGTAACGGAGCCGGATTAGTGCAGGCAGAGGAGGATCCTTTACAGCAGCAGGAGCCGTCCCGCTTTGCCTTTCCCAGCACCTGTCACTGCTGGAGCCCGTTCAAAGGACACGCCACTCTTCCCTGTCCACCGCAGGCCAGGGACGCGCAGACACGGTGCAGGGGACGGAGCCACAGGGAGGGCTGGCACCGGGCACCGCGGCACTCCAGAAACACCCCACTGGGGTAGCCTGGCTGAGCTGGATGTGGTCCAAACGGTCAAGTACTTCCTAGGTGCCCGCAGGTGACACAAAGCAGCTACTGGCCACCCCACAGCAGCCGGTGACAGTGCTGGCCCCCCGTGCCGCTGAGCTGTGGCCGGTTCTTCCCACCGGCACCAGCCCTTGAGGAGAGCAGCTCCAAAGGGCCCTGCACTCCACGAGCGTGATGTGGCACACGAGGGCACTGCCAGCTCTGGGCACTGCTTCTGGTCCCCGAAGGAAAAGCCACAGCAGCCGTGAACCTGTCCAGTGGCTGCAGCCTCCCCCGGGAACCAGTTAAAAGACTTCAATTTCCTGCAAAATGAACTGTTTCAGGAATCAGAGAGAGAAACAAAGGGCCTGGAGGCTTCTGCTAGAGGGGTCAGGCTGTGCATGGATGCTGCATGGGCATCACCAGCCCCCGCCGAAGGTAAAACGTGTGCTGCCAGTGTGCTGCACCCCAGGGCACAGCATCGGGGACTGTGCAGGGCTGACCCCAGGCATGGAAATCCTCTGGGGACGGGGACACCAGGGGCTGCACTGGGCCAGAGGCTGCAGAGATGGTGAGCAGAGCTGGGCAAGGGCACGGCTTGGTCCTGAAGCTGATTGATTCCTAAGGGCTATGCCAGGTTTCCACCTGGTTCCTACACCCAGCAGAGCCCCCTTTACTTTAAATCTTTGAACTTTAAGAGGAGGAAAGCCTTGCTTACCGAGGGCATGATGCTCACGTTGCTGCTGGGGGAGGAGGTGGGCAGGAGGGGGGAGGAGATTTGCAGGAGGAACCCCTGGTAACCGGACCCAGCCCTCCCCAGCCAGCACTGCTAGGCAAAAGCACTCCAATAATACCAACTATTAAAAACGCAGAACATCCATTTATCATGTCAGGGCAGCAGGAATGCCAGCGCAGCGCAGAGGAGGAAGGGCTTGGTCCTTCACCCACAGCTGGTGCTGCTTTGGAGGGAACAGGGGAGGCTGCAGCTCAGCGACAGGAGATAAAGCAGTAAGAGCAGCTCGTAGCAAAAGAAAAAGAGATGGCAGAGGCTGTATCCTCCGTGCTACCCCAGCTGGGTGCAGGCAGAGGCATCCTGCTCCTCCACGAGGCTCCATGGGCAGCCTGGACAGCAAAGGGCCAAGTGCTAGAGCTTGCTGGGAAGTGGGATTCTTGCTGGGAAGTGGGACTCTACCCAGGGCCGGGCAGGGCTGGCTGGATGCCCTCAGGGAGGCTGAGATTACCACAGGTTCCCCCAGCATCAGCCCCTGCCAGCTGATGGCCGGGTCTCTCTTCTCAAGCTCTCCATCCCACAGCCACGTGGAGCTCAAGTTCTGCCGGACACTGAGCCCGGCTGCTCCCGCGTGGGACTCACGTATGGCTGAGCTGAACCAAGGCCACCAACACAGGCGGCAGCAGCATCCCAGGAGCAGTGCTCGCCTTGCCTGCAGCACCTCTCAGGAGGACGCAACATTGCCCAGGCAGGGGAAGGGACAGTGATGCTCCATATTGCCAAATCCCAGCTCCCAGCGAGCCACCAGCTTCTGCGTGCCCTGGGCTGGCTTTGGCAGAGGAGCTGTGGTTCACACATAGCAACCAGAGCGAGACAAGCCAGGATGGGGACACAGCCATCCCCCCGTCCTGGAGATGCTGCTGTCCTGCCTGCCCCTGGGCACCTGCTGGGGGGACCACAAAGATCTGGGGCATCACGCAGGAGTAAGCAGCCAGTGGGGCAGGACTGCAGCCCTCCTTGCTGCTGCAGAGACCACCAGCGAGCAGTGCAAGAGAAGAAACAAAAGGTCTCCCTGAGCCTTTCTCCTGCCATAGACAGCAGCCCAAGGCTGGTACACACCTCACCCATGGGAGGGATGCTGCTCCAGTCTTGGGTGGCAGCTGGAGAGCAGGGGAGTGAGCTGGTGCTGCTGTGGTTCACCCTGATCACAGCACTGGCCAAGGGAGCCTTCCCACCTCCTTCCCTGCTGCAGCCTCCAGCCATGACTCAAAGCCCTGCTGCTCAGGCAGCCCACAGGCAAGGTTTAAGCTAAGGAGAAAGTGAAACCCATGGCTGCAGCTGCCTCCTCTGGAGCCCAGCTAGTCCTGACAACAAACCCAGCAGCCCCTCAGCAACAGCGCGGTGGCAGAAGTACCTCAGGCGTCCACCGCCACCTCAATGCAAGAGCAATGCTTGCTCGGCTGGACGCAGCTGGAGGCTCCTGAGCAGGCACTGGGCTCTCCCACTCTGGCCCTCACAGCTCAGATTTGTGCCTTCAGTGAGCCTGGGTCCGTGCTGGAGAGTCTTCCTCTTCCCAAGACCAAGGGCAGAACCTGGAATGTGATGAGAACCAACAGATCACGCAGGAGCAGGCACGCAGCTCTGACCAGCAGCACCGATGTAGTTGTGTACATGCAGAGGTTGGAGAATCACCAGCCCCCACACCACCCATTCCTGGCACAGCCACTGCTCCCATGGCAAGCAGGAGTCCCCCCAACTCAGCCTCTGCAGTACACACCAGCAGGAATAACTGGTGAGACATCGTGCCTCAGGCAGTGGGGACTCTGCCCACCAACTGTCATCGCCAACGTACAGTTTGGAATTGTCTCTCCCTTTCTCTGTCCGAGGGCTGCCAGGCACCTGGAAGCCACCAATGCCACTTTGGACACACACTGCCACCTCTCCGCCAGCCTCTGGGCTCTGCACCCTCACAGCAAGCCTCGTGGGGAAGGACCACATCCACTCACTAGGCAGGGGAGCAGGAGCCCACGTGCCGCAGCCATGCCCCGCAGCCCCCTCGGAGGGGTTGGTGCAGTGGAAGCTGGGATAAAATTCTCCAAGGAGAGCGGGAGCGCCGGCCTGGAAGCCGGCCAGCCTCCCTGGGGCGCTTGCAATCTTACACGCTCACTGGGCATCAGGGTTGGTGTCCAGGCGTGAAGACTTGGGACAAGGTGAGGAAGCAAAGTTGAGAGCAGACACTGCGGCCACAGCCATGGAAATTGTCCTCCAAAGGCAGTGCATGTGAAGGATGACTGTTCCCTAGTTTGGTACTGTTACAAGACAAAATTTGGTTTATTTCTCTTTGCCCACAAAGACAGTCCCCTCGCAAGAAAGATTTGTAGTACTGCAAGTAGGGCAATGGCTGCCGTACACCAGGATTTCGGATGCCTTAGTCCAAAACCCCCACACCCCAATCACCAGCACAGCGCTCCAGCTCTCTGCAGAGCACAGAACCAAACCAACCACCACCAAGATTTCTTAGGCTGGGGTGGTTGTGGTTTCTTTTTTTTTTTTTCCTCCCCATTCAGGAAGTTAAGCCAGAGTCTACGTTGGCTGCAGCTGGAAAACAGCCTGTCCTGAGGATATCTGGCAAAGCACCAAGCACGCCAGTTCCCTAGCTACACGGTTGTCACAACTTGGGCAGCACACTTTAACCTTTATGCTTTTCACGGGTAAGGGAGACTCTCCACGCAGCCAAGCCCTGCCTGTTCTCCAGGAAACCCTATACCCAGTCTAAATCGAGCAGCAGGGCAGGCGAGAACAACATCCCCACCTGAATCCCGGCCATGCCACTGTAACACAAGCCAGCCAGCCTGCCTGTCCCAGTGGGGACCAGCCTGGGCACACAGTCGGCAGCTTAACTGCTTCCATCAGCACCCAGGACTTCCCCAGATGAGCTGTGCTTATGTCGTGACAAGTCCCATCAAGGTGATGGGAAGAGACAGGGAAAAGTCTCATCATCATCAAAAGAGCTTCCAGAGCCATGTAACAGCTCAAGGACAGCAACGTGGCCACCAGCAGCGACACCAGGGAGCACCAAGCGTGGATCCGAATCACCAGGACCTGCCCACGCAGAGGATGCCCTTGCCAGCTTCATGCCAGGCCACACTGGCAGCCAACAAGGTATCCCAGCAGAGAGGCCAGTGAGAACCAAAGCTGTGGTTTTGAGAGCATCATCAGGCCTTTTGATAAGAATCTCATTCACCAGCTAATAAGATCTTGCAACATAAGAGTCCAGAAAAACTTTGGCTGCCTTTTAAGTTCCAGCTCTCAGCAAATTACTCTGGTAACAACTTAACTAGAAATGTATCAGAGAAAGACTTTGTGCCCATGATCACCTCTCCTTCCAGCCCCCACTTGCCCTGAAGGCACACTCATAGAGGTGATGAGTTTTGAGTTCTTGAATACAGGAATGTTTTTGCAAAATCCACACAGCAAGAATACTGATTTTATATCAGCTTGTCAGCCTGCCCTGACTCTAAAGGCGTGTGATTAAATCCCGGTCTCCTGCTTCAGTCCTGTAACTTTATTCTCTCACTTCTACTCTACTGGGACTGGGAAAATCACCTGCCACCATTTCCCTGTTGAAGCCTTAGCTGAACCCCATCCTCATTAACATTCAGCTCCTCCAGGACACCGATCATTTACCCATTTTCTACATTAGAGCAGTTTTTCCAGCATGCCAACACTTCCCCCTAATTAAGAGGGCAGGTTACACTAACCACCCGCCACCCCCCAGCCTGTGAGAATCCCCCGGATGACTCCAAGACCTCTGCCAAATGCCCGATACCCTTGCAGGGCACGGCAGCCATGGGCTCCCTTTCACTAAGTCTGCAGTGTGGGAGGAATATAAGAGGCTGTGGTTGCGGGAAGAGGTAATATCTTTTATTAGACCCAATGATACCGTTGGGGAAAAAACTGACAAGCTGTCAGGCATAGAAACCCTTCCTCAGGTCTGAAGCAGAGGCCATGTAGGGCTGTCACAGAAATCCAGTTGCTCCTTCCTTCAGGGATCGATATCTGCTGCAGCTCAGCAGCCTTGTTATCTTGCTTGCCTTTACATTCTTCCCCAGCTCATCATCATTCAGGCTTTCCTCTGACTCGCCATAAATATTTGCTGCTCCTGCTGCCCTCACGCTGCCTGCTCCAGAGGACCCTGCGCTCAAAGCTGCAGAAGTTTTCTTGACTGCCCATTCAAGGTCCTGCCACGTCCTCACCCAGCAGATCACACGGAACAGCTCCACTGTGACAGGAATAAGGCTAATGCGGGATGAGGGAAAATCTGCACACCTTCGGCTGGATCCACGCAGATCTTAGTTTTCAAGAGGATGCTTACAAGTTCCTCTTGCTCCAGTCATTCCTGTAAATTGTACACGAGCAGCGCTGTGAAGTTACCTGTGACAAACAGCCTTTTGGCCAGGCTGTTGCTGCCGATGGTCGCTCATTACGCTCAGCTCAGCAACATGGAGCTACCAGCAAAGTCAGCAAAATGCTGCTGATGGCATCTTGCAGGACTGGGTCAACCTTTCAGGCCCAGTTCTGCCATCATCATGTAAAGATCCTCAAGAGAAAGGAAAGAAAAGCCGAAACTGGCAAAAAGGAGCCGTCTCTTAGCTCACCGTTTTGAAGAGGCCGCGCTCTCACACGGTGTCACATCCTTTAGTACCACATTTCCTCAAAACACATTGCTCTCCAGATCCTCAGTTATTAACTGCACAATACCTTTATTTTTTTAAAGAATCCTTACATTTCAGTGGGGGCGACTTTTCCTCTCTTAATCCAAGCGGAGTAGGAGTTTGAGGCTGGGGCTCTTTGAAGCACTGAAGTTCAGCACATCCGTACAAAACGCTTGCTCGCTGCCAGCAGCGGACTGCAGCTGCTGTTCTGCAATGATATCCCTCGAGCGCTGCACTTTTTTGGAGAATCCCTGCAGAAACATCGTTCTCAGGTACAATGAATGTTTGTCTTTGAATTTAGCTCTCCGAGGCTTTTCTGCCTCTGTCATCTCTCAGATTAGGAGTAAAACTAGCAATTGCTTGATACATTTTGGCAAGGATAATGAGACAGTACCATACTCCTGGGCTGGAAGCCAACACCTAATAAGTTTGAACTCCCTTCTCTTCTCCACCCAAACGAAAATCTGAATAAAAGGCCACAGACTCTAAGAATACTTCTCCAATGGTATCCAAATTCAGAGGAAATGAAAGTAAATGTTTGCCATAACTCCCAAACAAGCAATAGTTCGTCCTACCTGGACACATTAATTCTAAGTTTCCCATGCTCAAAACAGCACAGAGAGCAGCGCAGCTCACAGAGGTTCCAGCAAGCAATAGAGACCCATAAACATGGGAGAGGCAAAGCCTCTCTCAATGTCATTACAGCCATAAGAAACCAAGCCAGCCCGAAGAGCTTCACGAATTCCCAAGCATGAACTAAGAGTGCTTGCTCTCATTCTTTCTGCCAACAGCTTCAAGCAGAGCTCCAGTCATTCGCCATACCAGCCTCCCCCCCAAGTCCCTTTTCAGCTCAGGAAACAGCACCACACAATCACCTGTGTTAGAACAGGTAACAGCAACACGGACATTTCAGCAGGCAGCAGTGGTATCCGAGTGGCCTCATTTGGAGTAGTTGCATCCCTCCCCAATCCCTTCTTGCCCTCACACAGCCTTTTGGAGTTACCTTTCTTGTTAAGAGAAGCCCAAGGAAAGGCCTAAACAGAGTCTTAGAAGGTAAGAAATCACATCACAACACTAAGGTAAATTTTAATCTCAATTTGATCACCTCTTTTACAATGCTGGAAGTTTTGTCCTCCAGCACATTAGAGCACTTGGTCTATATTCAGTTCTGCTCACCATGCTACACTGGCTAGGAGATGATGTTTCTTTAGTTGAGAGAACTGTGCTGGAAGGAGCCAGGGAGGCTGCTTACAGCAAGTCATTTGCCAGTTAAGTGGTTCCCCAAATAGAACAACTTCAGTTATAAAACAGCAGAAGGTTTAATGCTCTAATATAATACACACAGCAAACTACATTAAAGTGTGGGCAAGATTCACATTAGCACTTGTCTAAACATCAACAAGAAGGATCAGACCTGCAATATGCCAGCTTGCAGAAGCCACATTACTTAACATAATCAAACATAATACAGACTAAAAGTCTGAGAAAGACACTTGAAACCAATAAATACTTAGATGTACAAAGACAAGCCAGCTCTTCCAGATGCACACATCCTTGTATGTTCACAGAGTGCTCTTTATCAAAAATTCTTCTGCAGGAAAGGGATTGGGCCCACTACTAAGAGACAGCGATCAGATTGGGAATTTTTATTTAGTTTAGGTACACAATATTTGTATACAATATAAAACCTGGCTTAGTCTTTAGAGAAAAAGACGTCTAGATGTGAAGCGAGGCCGTATGGCACTGCCTGAATGCCGTGCCTCAGCCACCTGCCTCAGGTGGAGTTAAACTACCCAATATAACAATAAATGGAACAAAGTATGGGAATTGAGACTGAGCAGTCACATAAAAACAACTATTCCCTCTCTGCCTATCAAGAGAGTGGAGAGGGATGGGATCTCCCTCCTACTATCACATTGATGCATATCAGCACCGGAATCTGTCTGAAAAGTTGGGAGACTTCGGCATAGTCAGTGGCTGATCACTGGGCTTCACTTCTACGCTGCGGTATTTGCGTATTGGGTTTGCCTTGTGAACCTGTAAAAAAAAAAAAAAAAAAGGAAATAAATGAAATAAATCAAGGACAAAATGAAGCAAGTGGTTGCAGTTATGATGAAGCTGAAACCTGTAGGCGAGCCATCGGTAGGATGAAGGCAGGCATCTGTCTATACGACTACCACACTGGAGTGAGCCACCAGGAACATGCAAGGCACACTTTGGGGTTGTGGATTTACAAAGTTCATTCTGCTCCAAGGACTACATGCACACAGCTCCAAAAATCAGTCATCTCAGCAGGGCTGCCTTTTTTTGTTTGTTTTGGGGGTTTTATTTTTTTTTAAAGACCAGCTGTAAAGTTAATGAAGAGTCAGTTTGCAAGAGGGAAACTTGAAAAGACAGTCTTAATGCAGCTCAACATTGACATTAGCTCATTTAGTATATTCACACATCCCTTTGGGTTACTTTACAGCCCCAGTTCAGAAATAGCTCACTTACCAGTTCTTGTCTTAGCTTAGCAACTTCTTCCTTTTCACGCTCCTCTTGTTGCTGTCTGACCTGCTCCTGATGCCTCTCCCTTATGGCTTCTTTATCTGCCAATCGTTTTTCAAATTCTTGCCTTTCTTTAGCTCTTTTCTCTGTTGCCAGCTCAAAGCTTTCAGGAACTATGGAACCAGAAAGGCTCTCTAAGTTTAGAAATAGAGGAGATAACATTGGTGCAGACAGTCAGGTAAAGCAGAGCAGTACTAGCGTCAAGTGGAAGCCTCCCTCTGGAGCGCTTCACCATGCAAGGGGAGTTAATAGATACCTCCAGGCTTCAGGAAAAGAGAAAACCTTACGCCCAAATGTGAGCAGTGTTAACGCAGACATTACCCCATCACGGGTGTTCTCATAGGAGGGAGCAAGCACACAGTTGTTAGTACAAACAAATTTTTGGCTGGTTCTATACCCTACAATGGTTAGTTTACCCTAACCTGTAGATGCCTTAATCTCATTAGATATGGGAGGAAAAGACTGACAGCTGCTGCAGAAATGCCAGCTGTCTCTACAGGGAGCTCCTTGCATACTATTTACCCTTATCCCAAGCTAACACACATCAATCATCTGCCAATTGTAGCATAGCTGTTAAATACAGCTGCCATGTTAGTGCAGGACAGGGTGGCAGTAGAGAGGAAACTCCTCCGCTCCCTGGGGACACATGCTGTTAGGGAATTAGTTGATTAAGTGCAGGGCACTAGTGGCTGTGCTGATAAAGAAGAGGCAACAGCCAGTCTAAACATCATTTAGTTGCATCAGTTCTGAGTTATCAGCCAAGCCTGTGTAGCAAGTACTTGTAACTCCACCTGATAAAAGCATATTTTCCTTTTTAGGCACAAAAGGCTCCTGGTACACCACTGTGTTGGGACGAGCTTTAAAACATGCCGCCTCTTTCTGCCTTTTCAAGTCTTCTTTAAGCTGCAAGAGAAGAGAGCCCATCAAGTGCCAGGCATAAGAAAAAGACCAATCCCCCCACATAGACTTCACAGCACTCCCAACACTGGAAAAGTCGGGTTGACTTAGATCAAATCACTTGCATAGAAAATTACATTAAAGCCAAGAAGTTGTGTCACTTGTTGCCTGCTAGTTAATAGCCTGAAGAAGATTTCAGGTGTCCACTGCAGACTTCACATGAGAAAAGCAGTATATTATTTCTATGTCAATAAATCCCCAAGCACAGAGATGGTCAAAGGGATCCAGCTGCACATAGTTGCTGTGTAGAAAATACCCCAATAGCTGTTCACGCAGTTGTGGTAAATCCCATTACTTACCATAAAGGGAGAAACAACAAACAATCCTCAAGTCTCATGCCAAGGACAAGATAATTCATTGCTCAAACTCAGATGCTGATTCAACTCAAGCAGGACATTTTCTGAAGTCAATGACAACTCGACTAGCTGCTTTAAGTCTAGTCATACCCGTTATCCTTTCCATCCTACCTGCTGTTTCCAGCTCTGTAGCTTGGCAGCTCCCCGTTCATCAACCTGCAGATTGAACGGTTCAGGTTGAGTTGGGTTTTTGACCTTCTTTTCTGGCAGCTTAACATGGTCAAAGTAAGGTAGAGGTAACGCTTTGAACTTCGGCACCTGAAAGAAACAATTTGAAATATTTCTTGCCCTTTCCTCAAAGGCAGAAAGCTTTGGAAGTTTAAACAGCCAACAGCAAGAGGCAAGTCCTGAGTCCTGCCATACCCTTTTTACTTAAGGAGTGGAAGTCAAGGTAGCTTTTAGTTCTTACCTCTTCTTTCTGCAATTCTTCTATTTTTTTCTCTTTTTGTATTTGCCGCTCTCTGTCACGAGCATCGAAAGAGAAGGGACAAACTTCCACATGCCTCTGCTCTGGCATTTTAGGTTTGAAGGGCACTCCATAGTGTGGCATAGGGTTAGCTTTGATCACGGGGACCACTTCTTTTTCCTAAAGGAATATTAATGTTAGGATCTGACACAGCACCAGATTATTTGGTTTTGTAGGAAGGTTGTAACTCCTGCCAAAAATACCATGAATACTAGAGTTCTTTTAAGAAGGGTCACAACAGCATCAAGCAAAAACTCTGGACACTGCAGAAATTAGTAATTCAGAAGAGTACCAATTTACAGGCATCCTGAACCACAGGCAAGTTCTTCCTCTTTCCAAACCATTATCAGTTCTAGTACTCATCCAAATCAGACTGCAATTTTTTAACATCCTCTTCACAAGAGGACAGGGAGGAAGGACTGGAGGCATTCTGAATCCTGCTGCCCACCTCCAGGGATCTAGAGTGACTGCCGGAAAAAGAAAGGTCATGTGCAATATCTGCCCTTCTCAATAACAGAATAGGGAAGGGCAGTGTCCTTTAGAAATTTAAGCAGTTCACTTCCCTCATTCATAGCAGCAACACCTCAGAAACCCAAGTCAGTGCCCTCGTGTCTTAATTGAGTTATTTCATTTTGTATGAGAATTCAGTTTCTGTAAAATGAGTACCAGCAACCACATCGTTAGAAAGGAATGGCACAGAGAAAGATGACCACTGGAAGAACTGCATAACAGGAGGGAAGGGGCTAACTGAACCAGAACATCACACCCAACTGGCAGAGGTATGGCAGGCCGATCAAGGCAGTCACCGTGGTGGGATCAGAACGCTTGACTACAGCCCATTCACAATAGTTACCTTTTCTTCATCTTTACCAGACACTCGGGTTCTGCTTTTCAAGGTGAAGACTGGAGACTTGGGGACTGTAACAGGAAGCGCTTTCTTCTCTGGAACACCCTGTTCAGAAGAGCCGGTAAAGAGTTACCCAAGCTCAAGTACCAAAAAAAAGTGCTAGAGAAACAGTGTAGCATAGCACAGTGTGTACTCATTGCAATCCTTACCTAATGACAGATAGTGTTTACTGAAGATTATTAAATACATAGTGCAACATCGCTACAGACATTTCGAAGCTAATTTCCACCTCAGTCCTAATTCCCAGGTCTAAGTATTACTAAACTTCTTACCACAATGTCCTCCAGGATTTTCGTTGGACATGGCCTGGAATGGAATTCAAAGTGCTCTTCCTCCTGCTGCTTCTTACTCTCACGCTCCTGAATCCTTTTTTCTATTTCCAACTCAAAGCCAATGGGTTGCGTGAGTTCCTTCACAGGGGGTTTCTTGGGCAGGAGTGGTCCACCCTCAAAGATTTTGTGATCGAGTTCTCGTGCTTTGAATTTGTACCTACACAGAAAAGACAAGAGAGTCACCACATATTGTACATGGCAAGATGCAGCTTCTAGTAAATGGCTTCTCTCACAGCACAAAAGAGCAATACACTCAGGTACAGAAGCAGTTGTGCCACACACACAAGTTACATAGTGCACAGCTCTAGTTAGCAACTCCTCCTTTGCTTTTGAAACAGCAGGACGCTAAGGAAAACCTTGTTTGGAAATCCAAAACTTTGTCTAGAGGAGAGTTTTGAAGTGTACGCAGGCTGTACTGCTATACTTGGTTCGCTTTACTAATCATAAGCTGTGCCCAAGCCAAGATCAGCTCTCCTAAGAGCACTTTCTTCAGAATGAATTGGTTACTTTTCACATCCCTATGATCAGGGCCATAGGATTATGCACAAGCTAAAAGAATCTCAATGTTTTTATGCTACTCATTCTTTTATGCAAAAATGGTATTCCTGAGAAGTGTTTCCAGTGTGGTACAATTCTCTCTTGGAGGATTAAAGTAAACTTTTACTTACTGTTGAATTTTTTCCAATTCCTCTGCTTCTAACTCTGCTGTAGTTTTGCAGGTGACAGGTCTGAAGCGCTGCTTTGTTAGGAGCACTGGTGTTTTAGGGTTTGTAATCCGAGCCTTCACCACCTTTCCTGGAACTGGGCCTATAAATTCAAGTCACAGAGACTAGCAGTTAATGACAAGGCCTGCAACAGACACCCATTGTTTGCTCAGTCGAGCAGTCAAAGCATCGTTCTTGCTCTACCACCATCTCTGTGGACAGCCTCCTGGCTGGACATAGCCAGGACGGCTCACCTTCATCAGATTTCCTGCTCCTCAAATGGTAACGAGAGGGCGTGCGTTTTTGGAATGCTTCTACCTGCTCAGCAAGGGACACATATTCTGATGCGGTTTCTTCAAGTTTTCTTTTGTTTCCCTGGGACAGGTTGAAAGGTTTGGGGATAGTGGGTCCCTTTGGCATTCGCACCTGGAGACAAAAAACTACAGTCATTATGGCCATTTAACACAGGATGCTTTGATGACATTTCCTTTCCCCACTGATTCACAGTATGTCTCTTCCCCTTATTGAAAAGGGGATAACACTTAACATTAGACATAAGTCTTAACCTTCTGAACATGCACAAGCTAGTCTGGGATACTGTATGGAGTGGAAGATTAAAGCATGAAGTGTAACAACCAGTAGATATGACATTAAAGGGCCCTTTAGAGTCTTGTGGCAATGCAGATACGTCATGAGCTAACAGTTACGTTTGCACAACGCTCGCCTCTCCTATGGTAACCCTCTTTGCGGGTTACCAGCAGCCCGTGTGTTGCAAAAGCAGAAAGAAGGTGATGTCAAGAATTAGTCAGCTGACTACAGCAATATTCTAGTTCTCACCGGAGAAGGAGGATGCTTTCTCAGTACCGCTGCAAAATCCAGTTCCTTGTACTCATTCCCAGGCTGGCTTTCCACATGTTGTTTAATTCTACTCTCCGTGCAGAAGTGGAAGTCAATTGGCTTTGTTACTTGACCAACAGTTCTCTTCACAGGTTGTCCTAAAGAAAAAGAGCATGTAAGATCGGGAAGCCTTTTGGAGTGGGGGACTGAGGAGGTGGCGGGGGGGGCAGGGAAGGCATTTACTTTCTAGTAAGTTGAACAGTTTTTAGACACCTCATCTATAACCCTTCAAAACATGACAAAACCAAACCAACTTATTTCCAGGCAGTTTAGGGGCTGATCTACATTAAAAGCCTCCTAATCCTAATATTTGTTATAAAATCTGAATGTTTTTACAGGTACTCGTACAGCTCTATGCAGTGCTCTCCAGCTGAGCCCAGTACAGCTTCAATTTGCAATTCAACTAGAGCCCACCTGCTCCAGCAATAGCTGCTTTTAGAGACTCCTCATTCCTCTTCCGCAGCTCCATAACCTCCCGCTGCAACTGCTGCATCTTCTCCAGCTCCTGCTCCTCTGTACTCTTCAGCTTGACAGAAACATTGGTCTTCCTGCAGAAGCATGTTAAAGACTGAGATATGCCTCCCTGCTTCAATGGTTCACAGCATGATGTTTATGCAATGGAATATGCTTATATCTGACTTCATTGTAGAAGCGCATCATTCATTATAAAAGTATACACTGTAGAAGAGATCTGTTTGGATTTTGTTTCCTCAAGAAAGCTTGTAGCTAACTGCTATCCTGCACACACATTTGCTGTATGCATGCTTCATCCATTAGCAAGACCAACTCTTTCCTCAAATTAAAAGCAAAAGCTTTCCTTTACACAGGATCGGATGGTGAAGTACATTTCATCCTAATATTGTTGCCTTGATCTGGTGTTTACTAAATATGATACCATCACATGCTAAGTTGAAGCTGAAAACACTCTAGCCAGGGCTGTCACCTAAATCAACTGTGATTAGCAAAGACAAGTCACAAGAAAGCTACGTACTTTAACATTGTTGGCTTGGAGGGCACGGTCAGTTCGCTTTTCCCTCTCCCTGGGGAGAGGTCAGGATTCTGCAGAGGCTCTCTCTTCGTGGTTACTTCTGTCAGCTTCTCTCTGCTGCTAGAACTAAGGTAACAAGTTATTAAACAAGCCACTCTAGTTAACTGTGCTCTAAATGAAAGATCACCTGCAGTTCTCACCACTGTGCATAAAATCCCAACACCTGGCAAGTTCTAATGCATGCCAGACTGGCCTTACCTCACCACAGGCCCAGGTATAGATCGTCTAGTTTTCCCTGGTACTCTAAGGCTGTAGAAGGGAAGATGAATTACTGAGTTTTTGGAACTTAAGGTTTTCTTGAGGAGGTAGGTGTACTGTAGTTCGTCTAGGTACAGCAGTGTTTGCAAGACAGCACTTCAATTTCCTGACCTCAAGCTTATCACCATATGATATCTTAGTGGTTAAACTAATTTGAGAAATATTTTAGCTGCAACTCTTTCACAGCTTATGACTGCCTGATGACTTCCTGATAGACAAGTTAAGCCAAATTTAAAGCTAGCTGACAGACGCCAAGTATGAAGCAAGAAGCTTAAGAAACCCAAGCTTATTTCATTCACATCTCTACCTCCAAATAGAGCAATTCCTTCAGGTCTTACAGCCGTTTCTTCTTGCTTATGAAACCAGTACCAGGAATCAGGTTTCAGACACCTCCCCCTAATCTTCCTTTGAGAACCCTCTCAGACAAGTGGAAATCCTTTCCAAAGAAACAGTTTTATTCCCCTTTCCAGCCCCAAACACAAGTACTTTGATGACTTACATTCTCATTTTTTTCAGGGGTGGAACCTCTTCCTTATTAACCAAGGCATTAGCATTTCTCTCCACTTTGATTCTAGCTGGCTGTTTGCGTTGCTGTGTTTTTCTCTGCTTTGTACCCTGTCTTCTACCTGGTCTAGAGTAGAATAGAAAATGGAGGTTAGCTTTCCCATGGGTCTGAGAAGACACGATCTGTATAACACTTTTTATGTCAGTGTGTCACCTAATACCAACACACCCCCTTAGGCAAATTGTGTGTTTAACACAACAATCCAAATGCAGCGTGAATTACTTAAGTTTAACAATCCATAAACTTAATATTTCTTAGTATACATGAGCATACACAGCCTCTTGCATTCATATCTAGAACGAGGTCTGCCCATCTCAGGCAGATATAAACAAAGAAACCTTATAAGCCACTTCAGTTTCAGATATCCTCACATTCCAGAAGCTCCTAGTGCTACCAAGTCTCATTTGGGAAGTATGTGAGACACTGCATTACATTTCCACCCCTAGAAATTGTCCCACCAGCTTAGGAAGCAGATCAGCTGTCCCAATACACAATCTCTGCACTGGAAAACTTCAGACCCATAGGATGACCCAAGAACAGCTAGATCCTGAGAGCAAGTTACACCGTCATCAATCTTCATGCAAACAGAATACAAGTATTTCACCTTTGAGAGGCCTCTGCAGGAGCAGCAGCTCTCCAGCTCTCCAAGGATCCAACAATATTCTGAGGAACCACGTTGGTCTCCATGCCTTCTGCTTGTCCATCCTCTTCATCATGGCTTTCACCTGAGAACAGTGACAAATGTCAGCTCATATATATACACACACACAGAAGAATGCTAAAGTGAAACCACACGAGACCTTGCTAGAAAACAATACATGAAGACAGTCCCACAGAAGCCAGACTGGGGCCTTTCCATTTAGCCAGTGAAAGGCAGGTAAAATTTATTCTCTCCCCACCCCATACCATGCCAGCTTACTCATTGTTATTCCTTGTGATGTGACAGAAGACAGAATATCAGGCTTTAAGAAAGCAAGGCTGTTCTGCGAGACCTTTGCCAGATTTTCTGCAGGAGGGATATTCTCCAGATTGGCTTTTTGGTCTGTGAGGAAAAAGAGACTTTCACTAAACATACTATGTTAGGAATTTTTAACAATACCTCGGAATCTCATTATGATGTTAAAGTCATCTGTCAAGTTACAGATGACAATCAAAGTTTAAATACAACAACAAAAGAAGAAACCCTAAGCATAATGAATGATGTATTTAACAACATGACTAATCCATTGGCACCGAAGTCAGGCCCAAAACAAGGATCACGCCAAGCCCTCACCCAAAGAGAAAACAAATCAAGGAGTTAAAAGCAACTTACCAAACCAGGAGTCTGGATTGTGTACATCATCATCACTTAGAGACGCAAAGTTGATGCAAGGGTTTGGGACATCAAAGGAATAGCGAGATTCTGGGCGAGACATCTTCACCTTCTCACTGTCCCCGTGATTCCTCTGCTTGCACTGCTACAGTCCTTTAGACAACAAGCATTGGTCACCTGTTATACCAAACCCCAACGCAGGTGTTGGCTAAATCATTCACCTCTCTTACTCTGCACAATTTCTAGAGAGATGCTGGGACAACCTTCGGTACCTTTTCCTGTCTTGTAATTCACAGCCTTCAGACGGAACACCTCATGAGCAATGCAGTTTTTTATTCTACTACTGATTGGCAAAGCTAAGGAGATTTTACCACTGTTTATATTTGCAAGTTCAAAAGTATCCAAAAAGATCGAGTTTTGAAGGTTTTCTTTGTACCTGTAGGTGCTTGAATTGTATTTTTTAACAGGAAGTAAAGTACAAAGCTTTCCGGAGAGCGACTGATTTGCCCTTCCCTCCCTCACCACACACAACAAAGAGGAGGCAGAGATTTATGAGGCAAGAGCCTGATGATGAGGTTGATCCCAGAGCACCGCAAAGTGCAGCCTTTCTCCCTCTGAAGGGCTGCAAACAAGAACTAATGACACAAACATGCTCTTCTATAGAGTAAATTGATTTCCAAAACAGGAACAGAGTTCTGTAGAGTATTGTTACTGCGCAAAAATTAGAAGAAGGGCAGCGTAGGATTCTTACTGCATTCCACTGCACTACCCCGACACTGGCCAGGCTGTAAACAAACCAAGTACTGTGACTGTGTCAAGAACAGTCCCTGAAGTTAATTAGTGGAGCACTGACAGCAGGAGGAGTCCCTGTGTCAACAGGCGATATTAAACTCAACAGAACAGGAATAAAGACAGTGACAAAGTTATAAACCCTTTAATCATAACACAATCTTTTGCAAAGGTGTTTTCATGCTTTCATGACGCCTCACACAGCTGCAAGGCAAAGCCCGTGAGGATGTGTTATAAAACACTCCCTAAGGAAATCACCTGAACTTTGCTTTTATGAGTCCAACCAACTCTAAAACAGCATATTCTTAATCCACAAAGTCTCAGACCTAAGCCATCTGTTTCTAGGCAGACCACACATAGTTCAACCCAGACAGTATGCTCCATAAATAAGAAAATGTTCAAGAGTAAACCATTGTCCCTCCCTTCCGAAGATGGCTGCCCTGAGAAGTCCTCAGTTCCCACACACAGAATTGTGATAGTTAAGGGGAAGAACGTCAGTACAGAAGTGTCAGCTACATGCCTGTGAAGATGTCAGGGTAGGACCCAAAGAAGGCAAACAGAAGAATCAGAGCCAAAACCAACTGTAACTGAGCTCAAAACATGGCTGGAATCAAATGCTTTCCTACTGCCCTTAATCAAGATAGAGTTTCTGTCAACACTATCCACTTTTTTAAAAATCAAATGCGTCATCTGCATTCTCCCCTCACCCTCCCCAGTCAGTCCCCGAGTCGGAGCTCCGGGCATCATGTTTCATATCTGCTTGTGCCCACTGCTATGCTGCTGCGGTTTCCAGCTTTTTACCGTGTAAAGTCCATATTCTTTCATAATGTCAGCACCCTCATCACCGACCTCACCACCAACCTCTCCTCTCTCCCCCTTCCTCCATCCCAGACAGAAGCAAATAGTCATGAAAAGAAAGGGAGCGCATCAATGCCAGTTTCATACTCCCAAGTTTCTTGAAAGAGCCAGTGGGGAGTTAAAAGTTATCGTGACTGAACTTGAGGGTCCGTTTCAGTCAGATGAACTCACAGCATCTGCTTTTCAGATCCCTACATATCCTCCGAGTCCCGCACGGAATAGGATTTACTGTGAAGCAGCGGTTCGCTGAAAGGCATCTCGCTCCTCCACGCGTCAACTCAGCTTGCGACTGAGCTCCAGTCAGTTAGGAATGTTACGGTGATTTATCACTTCGATATGCCCACTGCAATGCTTCTGCAAACGAAACAGGCTCAGCCAAGTACAGCCTGAAGCCTGCTGCCCATTCCCTTCAGGCATTTTAAAACACCTGATCGTGATTTTGACAGCAGAACCACCATTATCTCAATCTCTTCTTTAAAAACAGCAGGCAAAATGCTTTCTCTCTCCACTGTGGCACTCTTCCACCAGAAATGAGGTGCAGAAATCTCTTCTCATAAATAGGGACATTACCTAATTAGCAGGCACTGTATGCCTTTACCAGACCGTGATTACAGGCACGCTGTAATCCTACATAACTACAGCATGGATTTAGAGCATAAACCTGCTCTTCCCCACATCCATCACCTTCTGTATCAACACTAGTGTTCAGAGCTTCGCAGGGAACCAGCCAAGGAACCCTCACCCCTGTTCTGCAGGATCAGCTTTCACCTGGTTTGCAAAGACCTGCTCACACCACCACTCGTGCAGGAAAGGAGGAGGATCTGGTCCTCTTGCTTTCAAAAATAGCCCAAATTCCTTTGATAAAAGTGACTGCCTAGCTAAAACCTTTATTCTCTTTCTAGGTCTGTTCCCCTCACTGACCTAAACGTGCTACACAGCCACAGCTCCATACAGTTTCTGTACAGAGCAGCACAGCCGTATCCACAAAGAGGAATAGACAACGAGTTTCTCTGCACATCAGGTTTCTTTTGAGTAACTACACTTTGGCACGTTCCAGAAGAGTGCCTTGGCCTGGTTTAGATTAGTTAGCTTTGAAAAAGGATTAAGCTAAATTGGAACAAGCATTCCTATCCCAGAATAAGACTGACCCAACAGCAAGTGCAATAGGTATTTCAGGATAACTTCACACCTCACTCTAATCCAAATTAGCTTTAAAATGCTGACATGATTCCATCACAGATGCACTCAGCATCTTTTTCTCAATGTAGTTGTTAATTTCTTGCCAAAAACATTAGGCCAGACAAGGCCAAAGAGGAGTAACTCCAACAAGACCTATGCAGCACTGGCCTAGCTGCAGTGTGTGAAACTCAGCACCAAGCACATCATAAAGGAGCACTTCACAGCTACGATCAAACAAAAATGCTTCTTATTTTTAGAGCAGCAGCCCAATACGGACTGATGGTCATCAGGCAATACAATAACAGCGCCCACTGCCTGGGCCAAAGAACCCTCCCAGCTGTACAAACCTTTGAGAGAGGAACCAGAGTTGAAAGATGAGAAATTAGAAGTCAGAAGGAGAGAGAATGAGGGAATTTGGGGTTGGGGGAGCAGCAAGGGACAAACGGAAGGAGGGTGCAGAGAAGATGTGCTCTTTCTTGCAGTCTTGCAATGTAATTAGATAAGCCCCTGGTCAACTTGAGACAACACTTATCACAATGCACCACTGGAGCTTCATAAGCTACAGGTGTTACTTACTCTAAAACCCTACCAGGATTAGAAAGGGGAAAAAACAGCACCAGATACATGAAAGGGATATTCCGAGTTACATCAGCAGATAAATCTGAAGCCAGTTGATCCACATGCCTCAAACCAAAAGATGGATTAAGAAAGAGAAGCTTCCCCAAGGACAGGGAAGCTTCACGGCAATTTCCCGCAGTAATTCCAGTGCCTTCTGCTGGGCACTCAACACCGACTGCCATTTAAACACAGAACATTGCACTAACCATGCAACTTGCTTAATTCAGCCTGGCAGCTTCTTTATTCTCCTACAAGCCGAAGCTTTCCATCCCTTTTATAGCAACAACAATCCAGAGCTCCCAGACGTTTTTCACGGGCTATGTAAAACAGACAATTACAAGGGGCTGCAAACTGCTTCTCTAGAGATACAGTCCTGCCACCACAGCCTCAAGGAAGCTATCCCACCACATGAACCCCTTCAGTGCAATGCCAGCTACCACTAACAGAAGTCATCCTTGCTTTTCGCTGTGCAGGGTTAAGTGAACACTTTTAACGAATTCCGAATCTATAGCTTCTCCTTCCTCTCTGGTGCTCCTCGCTCAAAGACGTGCTTTTCCAGAACTCACTATCTCAGGCACAGAACAGAGACAATGCTGCTGTTCCATCTTATGTTACTCAAACTGGGAGACAAGGCCTTTAACTCTACACAAGCAAAAGATGAGCATGCAGAGAGCTCTGCAGATCACCCTGCTGCCATTAGCCTACAGCAAAAGGAGGAGCGAGGTGCTGGAGCACCAGCTTTTCTCCAAAGCAGCTAATGGTGACCCGGAGCCACCTCCCTTCCAACAGCCCAAAATAAACAGCCCTGACATCTCATGCTCTGTAAATATCCCGTAAGTTTTAGAAGACATGAAGATGGGACATTCTAAGAATAGCTGTTCAAGGAAAAGCAAGTTATTTTTAGCCAGTATAAACTCAACTTATTGTTAGATAAATTGAAGCTCCTCCAGTTTAAAAAAAAGTGCTATATAAAAATAGGTAACTTAATACCTTTTCTGTTACTCAAGCAAGGTTTCACCTGGGCTTATCCCTTCCTATGCCTAGGAAGCAGGATTTGGTTTGAGAAAAAGTAGCTTAGTTTTTCTTAGCTCCAAAATTAAGATGCACATTTCAGGTGTTGAGCAGCGGGTGTGAATGAGTAGTGAACGACGCAGCACAGTGGGCAGCTCTGGGCTGCCATTAGCGCGGCGCGGCGCTCCAGGTTTACAATTAGAACTCGGAGGATTTAGGCCCACGCCCCGGGGGCGATCCTGCCCTCCGATCACGGCAAAAGCGTCCCCGGACATGGGCTAAGCGCCCAGATCGCCTTTGCGCCTCCGTTTCCCAGCGGTGTTGCGACGGGCCGGGGCCATGTTACCGATACCTGGGCTCGGAGCAGGCCCGCAGCCCAGCCCGGGGCACAGCCATAGTCCCCCCACGGCCAGAGAGACCCGACCGGATCCCGGGAGAGGGGCGCGGCCCGGGCCAACGTTACCAGGTGGCGTCTGCCGGGAAGGTGAGGGGAAGCCGAGAACGTCCCTGAGGCGAGGGGACCACCCGGTGCCCGATAATCCGCTCCACTCACCTCGGCGCCGCGGCCGCCCCGCGCGGTGCCTCTACTGCCGCCGTTAACGGATTTCAAATAGAGATCGTCCGTCCAAACTAACCAATCAACGGCTAGGGCACGCCCTCGGTGCGTGCCGATTGGGTGGATCCCCAGGATAGCTCGGGACCCGGATGCTGGGTGCCGCAAAGGCTGCTGGGAAGCGTAGTGCACACGAGCGCAAGACCACCACTAGGGACCAGCCGCAAACCGCAACTCCCACAAGGCACTGAGCGGCACACGCCCGGCCAATCAGATGAGGCGGCGCTTTGACTGTTGGTCGGAGGCGGCCTATCAGTTGCCGGTAGGCGGGTCCCTCGGGCAGAACCGGGCGGGGCAGCTTGGGGCCGGTATCCGCAGCCCGCTGGGCCCAAGAGCAGTAGTAGCAGGGGACGCCGCGCCGCCCGGGCAGGAGCCCAGCGGAGCCGGGCCCTGGCACCACGGTTGTACCTCACGTGGTCGCTGTAGCGTCTGGCTTGTGGCTTTGAGTAAACATGTAGCGGGCCTCCGTCTCTTTCCCGCCTCGATCAGGCACAGGCAGTCTGCCTCCATACCCAGCGGCGGAGGCCAGGGCACCGGGGCAGCCGCAGCCTGGACTGCCTACGGGCCTGGCGGCACCGACAGGGGGCGCCAGAAACCCACCCTCCACCCGGCACCTCCGCGCCTGCGCAGAGCAGTTGGTGGCAGTGCGCAGGCGTTCTCCCCTCCCCGCGCCGTCTAACGGACGCTCCCGCCCCGCCCTCCCCGCGCATGCGCA